>NC_050580.1:66671061-66998561 GCF_011100635.1 Trichosurus vulpecula | reverse complement strand
TAAATGGATTTACTTATTTAGTACTATACCAATTAGACTACCAAAAATTATTGTATAGAACTAGCAAAAAATAATAACAAAATTCATCTGGAAAAACTAAAGGTCAAGAATAATACAGGGATTAATGAAAAAATGCAAAGGAAAGTGTCCTAGCCATACAGATCTAAAAGTATATTATAAAGGAGCAAGCATCAAAACTATTTGTTACTGGCTAAGTAAAAGAGTGGTGGATCACTGAAACACGTTAGGTACACAGGATGCAGTAGTCAGTGATTATAGGAATCTACTGTTTAATACACCTAAAGACTTCAGCTTCTGGGATAAGAAATCATTATTTGACACAAACTTCTGGGAAAACTGGAAAATTTATGGCAGAAACTAGGCACAGACCAATATCTTACACCCTATACCAAAGATAAGGTCAAAATGCTTACATGATTTAGACATAAAGAGTGAAACTACAAGCAAATTAGGAGAACAAGGAATACTTTACCTGTCAGATCTATGGAGCAGGGAAGAATTTATGACCAAACAAGAGATTGATGATATTACGAAATACAAAGTGGAAAATTTTGATTACATTAAATTAAAAAAAAATTTTTGCACAAACAAAATCAATTTGACCAAGATTAAAATGAAAGTAAAAAGCTGGGAAATGATTTTTATAGCAAGTGTTTCTGATAAAGGCCTCATTTTTCAAACATACAGAGAACTGAGTCAACTGAGTCAAATTTATAAGAATACGAGTTATTTCCCAATTGATAAATGGTCAAAGGCTATGAACATGAAGTTTTCAGATGAAGAAATTAAAGCTCTCTATAGTCATATGAAAGTGCTCTAAATCACTATTAATTAGAGAAGTGCAAATTAAAACAACAAATTAATATCCAAATGCAAATTAAAGCATCACACCTATCAGATTGGCTAATAAGACCAAAAAGGAAAATGATACATGTTGTAGAAAAAGTGAAAAAAAAATGGAACACTAATTCATTGTTGGAGGAGTTGTGAACTGATCCAACCACTCTAGAGACCAATTTGGAACTATACTCAAAGGGTATATGCCCTTTCATCCAACAATACCAACACCAGGTGTATAACCCAAAGAGATCCTAAAAAGGGCAAAAAGATCCACATGTACAAAATATTTATAGCAGCTCTTTTTCTGATGGCAAAAACTAGAAATTGAGGAGATGCCAATTAATTGGAGAATGGCTGAACAAGTGTGGTATGTGAATGTAATGGAATACTATTGTTCTATCAGAAATGATGAGCATGAGGACTTCAGATAAACCTGAGAAGACTTACATGAACTGATGCTGCATGAAGTGAGCAAAATCAAGAGAACATTGTACGCAGTAATAGCAACATTGTGCAATGATCACCTATGACTTCCTCAGTCCTTCTCAGCAATACAATGATCCAAAACAATTCCAAAGACTTGCGATGGAAAATGCAGTCCACATCTAGACAAAGAACTGGTGGAGTCTGAATGCAGATTGAAGCTCACTATTTTCACATTTTTTTTCCTCTTTTTGTGTTTTTTTTTACATTTTGTTCAGATTATTTTTCACAGCATGACTAATGTGGAAATATGTTTAATATGATTGTACATGTGTAACCTAAAAAAATTATAATTACTGAATGTTCTGTTTTACCATTTTTCTTCTTGTGTTTTTTTTTTTTCCATTCACGATGTTTTGCAATTGAATTTGAAAGCACAGTAGCTAACTTGGTTATACACAAACCAACTATGTGACATGTAATCATCTTTGTTAGACAAAGGTGCTCTGTGTACAAACAGACCCTCTTACCCCCAGACATTTCCGGGGCTGTCTGTGCTGCATGAAATTCTATAGTTAGATTCTATCTCATGTGCCATGTTAAACTGCAAATATCCCTGTAAGCCAAAACATTGTTTTTATCAGTAATTACCATCAAAAAGCGAAAGAGTTTATCAGATCATTTCAACCTTCCAGTTAGCTCAGAGCAGCTCCCTGAAGAAAAAGATAAATATTAGGTAAGTTATGGGCAGGAGGATAGGAAGTAAGATAAGTCCAGGTAGATGGAAGTGCACAGCTTAGGAAAAGCTGGCCTAGCCAGGGAACCACAGTGAAACAGAATGGGAAACTAGAGGTTGGCTATAAAGCTAGAAAACGAAAATGGTGAAAACATTTGTCCAGGAATTTAAGAAGATAATGAGGGTATTCCTATAACATATTCTTTTATGCCCTCACCAGACAGCAGAGGTGGGATCCAGCCAGTTCACACTGGTTCGGCCAAAGTGATACCTAATTTTATGTTGAGTTTGGCAAACTGGTTGTTAAAATGGTACTTGTAATCAGGGTTCTCTCTAAGGTGGTCACAAATTAACATTCCTTACTTTTTTTGAGCTTTGTATCCAATGCTGTGTTCACTTATTTCATACTTACAAAAAGAATCGCCCACCTGTTGTCCCTTCCCAGAAAAAAAACAGTCTCTTTTACAAACATTTAAAAATTAAAAACCAAATGAAAACAGGTTAATTTTGATACAATTAATGAGCAATGAAGCTGTCATAATTAGAGTTGCGATATCCTACAGGCAACGTCACCCTTAGGACGTAGCAACTCAAACAACCGGTTCTCTGCTCTAATGACTGTTTTTTTTTAAGTTTTGTATCCAATGCTGCGTTCATTCATTTCTCTAACTCCAAAAACAGAAAAAAACCTGTCATTAGGGCAGAGAACCGTTTGTTAATTTATTTGAATCCCACCACTGCCAGACAGCATTATGTTCTTAATTCTTCTGCATATCCCTGAGGAGAAGGGAAGTGAGAGCGCCAAAAGCTATGTGGAATACCACCTAGCAGAGTGCCTGGTACATAGTAAAAGCCAAATAAATACTTATTAACTTATGAAATAGATACATAGAGCATTAAATATGGAGTCAAGAAGATTTGAGTTCAAATCCTTTCTCTGGTATTTACTTACATTGTGACCCTGATCAAGCACCTTGCCTATTTTAACTTCAGATTCATCATCTTTAAAACGGGGACAAAAATAATACCTACCTTAGAGAATTGATGTGGCAATCAAATTAGGCAGTATATGTAAAATGCTTAAGAAACTTTAAAGCATCATTTGAATGTTATCAGTAGTATTAGCATTATTAATCAGTTGCTCTGAGGGGTTACCCCTAAACCTCTTAATAGACCACCTTGATCAAGAAGATGAATAAATGATTTGACTTTCAGTAGGTGGTATGAGGGAGAAAGAATCCTTTGCTTATTAGGCAGTTACTAGGAGAGGGATGCCTAATATATAACATAACACAAAAGAAGGCATCAGAATATATGGATGCTTATTCCCTGGAACTTTAGGCCTTCACGGGAAGCAAAAACAAGTGTTTAAGTTATAGGTAGGATACAACTCAATCAATATAATAATTGAAAATAAATATTCCTTAAGCTCAAGTTAAGCTATCTCCACTCTTGGCAAATCATTTCTGGTAAAAGTCCATCATGCTATCTGGAAAAGTCTGGCTGTCACAGCTTGAAGCATAATTATGTTTAATTATGATAGAAATGTAATTTTGTACTGGTCCTATGTGCAAGCATATTGAGAGACTAAAATATAGTCAGTCTTCAGACAAGATTTTAATGAAAATAATTATTGAGACACTCAATCCTAGAGTCTTACCATAGGGGGAAAAAGTGTAGTAGAAGTAAAATCCTCTTCATTAGATGTTGAAAGGAGCACTTGGGAGTGAATATCAAAAGGAAAGAATAGTAGCAAATATTTATTCAAGACTGAAGGTGAAAAGTATTCTTTTATGCAAAATGTTCAGGTAGGAAGGCCTAGAAATGTTTGTGTTCTTGAGGCTTGTATAGATAGATACTCAATGTCTATTGCAAATGCACCTGCAGTGAAGAGATTTTGGGAAGATGGTATGCTCACAGCTTGACCTGTTCTAAGAACTTCTCGAAAATGAACCTGGTTATTTAACCAAGGCAATATTCTATTGCAACAGAGATTCCAAGGTGTATAGAATCAGAAGGGAATGATTGTTTTCCTATGGTTCAATCTTAAGGGTAAGATACTTTCTAGATTTTCTAATTTGGTAAGCACTAATAATTTCTCATATCAGTGGTCAAAGGCTTTGAGAATTCCGTTATATTTTTTGCCTGCACCATCTATTGGCATAGTGATTTCAAGCCATCACTGGACATAATAGGAAGAGCTAGCATTCATATAGCACTTACAGATTTTCAAAGAACTTTAAAAATACTATCTTATATTATTCCTCATAACAGCCCTAGGAGGCAAATGTTATTATTATCCATATTAATGACTGAAGAACCTGAGGCAGATTAAGGGTATGATTTACCCAGGGTTACACAGCTAGTATCTGTCTGAGACCACTTTTGAACTCAGGTCTTCTTGATTTCAGATTCAGAGACTTATTCATTATGCCATCTCTTAGGAGAGAGAGTGATAGTTTTGAAGTAATAGGATCTTGGCTTGAAACTTGGCTCTTTGATCTACTAACTTTGTGACCTTGCATGGGCAGCTTGGTAACACGAGTGGATAGAGCACCAGGGATGGAGTCAGGAACAGGTGAGTTCAAATTAAACCTCAGACACTTACTGGCACTGTGATCTTGGGGAAGTCACTTAACCCTATTTGCTTAAGTTTCCTGACCTGTAAAAATGAGCTGGAGAAGGAAATAGAATGCTACTCCAGTATCTTTATGTAGTATCTACTATCAAGGAATACTTGGGAGTACTCTATTTAATTATACATACATATGTACATACAGACATACTAGTATCTAGTAACTCCAAAAGGGGTCCCTATGAGCTTGATAAGAAAGAAAATGACCAAACAACCACAACAAAAGTGCATTAAATAATTCATGTAGCCTCCCTAGATTTCAATTTCCTTGTCTGTGAAATGTAAGTTTAAACTGGATAATATCTGAGCTTCCTTCTAGCTCTACATTTAGGATGTTACAAACCTCTAAGTGTTTGATTTGGAGTCCAAGATGTTGAGTTTGATTACTGGTTCTGTTTTTGCTACCTGTGTGACCTTAGGCAAATTGGATAACTTATCATTTTCTCACCTATAAAATGAGGGGGATCAGACTAAATGAGTTCTAAGGTCTCTTTCAGGCCTAAACTTTGGGTATATATGAACTCAAATAACACCAAATCACACGCAAAAGGTGTAAGGTTGCTAAGGAACATTTGATCAGATGACTTTGCCCATGATTTTCCAATGTTGTACTTTCAAATTAATGTTTTACAAACCCACATATTCACAGAAAAAGAAGGAAAAATCCATGGAAAAACTTCAAGAGTCTATCCCTGAATTATGTATGCAATAAGAGTGAAATAAGTAATTTTCAATCTCACTGAGACCCTAAGGGGATTCAAATATTTGGAGGTTTATGTAGTGGCAGAGTTAGATGAATTATTTTGAAGTGAATGTTTCAATTATTTACTGAAAGGTGGCCAGAATTGAAGGAGAAGTAATTAGCTGTTTTAGAGCTATTTTGGTAATTATTGAAATTCTCAATTGTCAGTAAGTAGAATCTACTTACTTCTAGACTCCAGCATATCCTCTAAATGCTTACTCTTTCAACTGGCACATCAGAAGCCCTTCATATATTCATAGACATTGTGATGAGGTATCATGGCCTCTAAAATTAATCACTTTATGACCAACCCTCTTTCCACATAGCTAGGCTTCCCACACATAAGATATTCAGCAAAACAATAGGAATTTATGAAACAACTATAATCTATCAGGGATTGCTCTAGGTGTTAGTTAAATAATAATAATAATAATAATAGTAAAAATAATTAATAATAATAATAATGAACATTTATTTATTTATTTAAGGCTTGCAAAGCATTTTAAAATGGTGTCTCATTTTATCCTCCCAACAACCCCGGGTGATAGATAGTATTATTACCTCCATTTTATAGATGAAGACACTTAGGCAGACAGAGTGACATGCCATGGGTAACACCTTCTAATTGTCTGAGATCTGATCTCAAACACACACACATACACACACACACACACACACACACATACACATACACACACACACACACCACACATACACACACACACACACATATATATATATATATATACATATATCATATACATACATATAGATATAGATATAATCCCTATTCTGAGGAATGTTGCATTCTTTTTTTTTAATTTTTTTTTCAATTAACAAGTACCTGTCCTCTCTCCTTTAACCTCCCCAAGAAAATAAGCCAAACAAAATCCTTGATGCAAATAAGTCTAATCAAACATAAGACATTGCCTCATGTCCAAAAACATTTATTTCATTTTTGTATATAGTCCATCGAAATTCTTCATTTTTTTAACAATTTTTTTTATTTTTTAATTTATTTAACATATTTAGTTTTCAGCATTGATTTTCACAAGAGTTTGGATTACAAATTTTCTCCCCATTCCACTTGCTCCAATCTAATTTTTAAAGTAGTATTTTCTTCAGTGTTCTTTTGGACCTCCTTTTCCATTTGGCTAATTCTGCCTTTCAAGGCATTCTTCTCCTCATTGGCTTTTTGGAGCTCTTTTGCCATTTGAGTTAGTCTGTTTTTTTTTTTAGTCTGTTTTTAAGTTGTTGTTTACTTCAGTGTATTTTTCGATATTTTTTTGGGTCTCCTTTAGCAAGTCATTGACTTGTTTTTCATGGTTTTCTCGCATCCTTCTCATTTCTCTTCCCAATTTTTCCTCTACTTCTCTAACTTGCTTTTCCAAATCCTTTTTGAGCTCTTCCATGGCCTGGGACCAATTCATGTTTTTCTTGGAGGCTTTTGGTGTAGGCTCTTGCACTTTATTGACTTCTTTAGGCTGTATGCTTTGGTCTTCTTTGTCAGCAAAGAAAGAATGCAAAGTCTGAGGCTGAATCTCGGTACGTTTTCGCTGCCTGGCCATATTCCCAGCCAACTAACGTGACCTCTGAGTTTTTCAGTGGCGTATGACTGCTTGTAGACTAGAGAGTTCTATGTTCCACGTTTGGGGGGGAGGTGCCAGCTCTGCCACACCAGCACTGCTCCTTCCCCAACCCCCAACCCGGATTGGGCTTAGATCTTCAGCAGGCTCTTCACTCCTGCTCTGATCCGCCACTTAATTCCTCCCACCAGGTGAGCCTGGAGCTGGAAGTAACAACAGCTGTAGCTGACCCACCTCCGCCGCCCCCGGGGCTGGAAGCTGAACCAGGAACTCCTTCTACTCCCGCAGCTTTTCCCACTAACCTTCTCCACAGTCTTTGGTGTTTGTGGGTTAAGGGGTCTGGTAACTGCCGCAGCTCACTGATTCAGGGCGCTAGGGCCCCCTCCGCCCGGCTTCTGGTCTGGATGGTCCACGCCATTCAGGCTGGGTTCTGCTCCACTCCGTTCCCAGCTCCCAGCTCCCAGCTCTCAGCTCCGTGTGGGATAGACCATCCAGGCTGTCCTGGGCTGGAGCCCTGCTTCCCTCTGCTGTTTTGTGGGTTCTGCCATTCTAGAATTGGTTCAGAGCCATTTTTTATAGGTTTTTGGAGGGACTCGGTACGGAGCTCACACTAGTCCCTGCTTACCAGACGCCATCTTGGCTCCGCCCCGAAATTTTTCATTTTTACAATATGGTTATGGTGTGCATTTTTCTCTTGTTTCTACTCATATCACCATGCATCAATTCACAATGAGATTCAAGTGATGCCTGCCCCTTCCACTGCTTCCTTATTTGTTTAGACATCTATTTGCAACCCTCAATTATGTGAGATTAAATGTCTCAAACTCTTATTCTTCCCTTTTTTATTCCCCAGTGAATATTTTTCCTCTTCCTATTCTTTTTCCTTTTACAATAATCAAAATATAACACCAACCCCTTGCAGGCCATCTCTCTTATTGGACTTTGTTTATTGCACCTGTTTACATAGTTTCTCTGAGATGCTAGTCCCATCCTCTCCACCTCTATTAGAATGCAAACACTTCATTCTTAGTACTCCCCTCATGAACGCTGACTTATATTTAACCTTTTATATTTTTCTTTATTCCTATGTTTATATTTCCAAATTAGCACTAAGCCCTGTTTTTTTAATCAGGAATGCTTAGGAATTGTCTATTTTATTATACATACATGAATATTTTCCCTCATAGGATTATATTCAGTTTTCAGGAAGAGTAATTTTTCATTTTAAGATAGGTAGATAGAGATAGAAATATAGATATAGATGTATGTATGTGTTTATGTATATAATACATGCATACATACACATACATGCAGGCATGCATGCACACACACACGTGTGTGTGTATACATATATATATGTGTGTGTATATATATATATATATATATATATATATATTTCCTTTTGGATTTTTGTGATCTATGATCTCTGTCCATTGTAGAACTAATTGGCAAATTTTATGTAGTCCTGACTGTAAATTCACAGTACTTGAATCCTTGGTGAAAGTGCTGCTCCTTGAGATGAATCTTAGAAGAAGACTAAAATTCTATGTGGCAGAGATAAGAAATGTGTTTATTCTGGACATGGGGGATAGACAAAATGATGACACATGAATAGGAGATGGTGGGCTGTGTGCAAGAAACAAAGAGACTGGTACATTTGGCTTGTCAATTTTAGGAGGCCAAGACATTCATAAAGAGGCTAGAAAGATAGGTTAGGGCAAAATTATAAAGAAAAAGAAAAAAGTTGATATTCGATCTGATTTTGTGATTACTCTTAGAACCCCAAGGTTCTAAGGTTGTGGTTTCTGATACTGTTGCTCACAAAGACTCATTCATTAAAATGAATACTTGATACTTGACACTTGTACTAGCTGTGTGACCTTGGGCAAGTCACTTAACCCCAATTGCCCTGCCAAAAAAAAAAATTCCCATTATCAATTAACTAGTCAGTATCAATTAGTTTTTATAAAGGAATATTTCCTGGAAAAGTGTAATAAGAATCATAGTTATCCAACAATTTTTCCCAAACTGGGAGGCACGTTTTCAAGTCTGCTGATGCACAGCATCTGGGAAGGGTAGATTTGAACAAAAACTAAAATGGTAGTCAGGTGCATATTCAAGGAAGATGTTGGGTTAAGGGATTCTACACAACTTCTGCCCCTTGGAGGCCGTTTATCTTTTCACTCAATCCCAATCAGTTTCTATTCTAGGCATGCTACCAACAATGGATGAGTTGTTCTTTGGCTCAGCTGGGCTGGCTCCTCACATACACATGCACTGCTGCTACCAGCTTTCATATTCTCTGCTATAACCTCTATTAAGTGAGAGGACCTCTAATTGTTGTTTAGACCTTTTAATTCATATAAGATCATACCCTGATCAAGCCTTTCTTCAGATACTCTATCACCAAAGATCACAAAAAAAGAAAACAAAAGAAAAAGGTCATTGATTTATATTGGCTGGATGGAGGTAGAAACAGTGCTATTTTCCCTTCTCCCCAGCTGGTGGTTGACAATAATTCTTTCTCACATGAAAGCTACCAGGGAAGAAGACAAGAGACCTCCCTCTCAAGCCTTTTATATAGAGACTTAATTCTTGCTCAACCTTTTCAGTGTTATCAGTTCTTCTGGCTTTTCTGTTAACCAGAAGAACTGCTCATTACTCCACAGCAGCAGCTCTCACTTATGGGTAAAAAGAAGCCACACCAAGTCCCCTCATGTTGAATTGGAGACAAGAAATATTTTACTTGCTTTGCATAATTTATTAGAAAGAATAAATCTGAGCAAGTTCTAAAGACCTTTGTTTTCCAGTCCTCCCATTATGTATATTATATATATACTTATACATATAAACATATGTATGCATATATACACAAATACACATATGTGCGCATAGATTCATATACATATGGAAAGGAGAGAGAGAGTGAGAGAGAGAGAGAAGAAGAAGAAGAAGAAGAAGAAGAAGAAGAAGAAGAAGAAGAAGAAGAAGAAGAAGAAGAAGGAGGAGGAGGAGGACAACAACAAAACAACAAATGTTCTTGAAGTCAGGAAGATTTGAGTTCAAATTTTGCCTCTGGCATGAAGCTATTCTGCTGTAGAAAAGTCACTTAGCATTTCTTTTTAAAAATGTTTTTAAAAAAATTATTTTTAAGTATTTTATCTTCCCCAGTTACACGCAAGAACAATTTTTAAAATTCATTTTTAAAACTTTGAATTCCAAATTTTCTTCCTTCCTCCCTCCTTACCCTCCCTCATTGTGAAGGAAGTGATTCCTTATAGGTTACACATGTGTAGTCATACAAACTATATCCATAATAGTCAAGTTGAAGTCGCTTAACATTTCAAATCACAGACAACTTTCTGTTGAAAAACCAATGCAGATCTTCATTGGAAGTATTCTTCAGTGGAATTTGTGTATGCCAATGAGATTATAAGCCCATTTTTATGGTATATCAGATCAAAGACTTAGAACGTACTTTCACAGTTAAGTTCAACTCCCTTATTTCACAGATGTGAAATCAAAGGCATAGATGTTTAATACCTTGCCTAGCATAATAACCTAGTATTTGACTGAGATGGGATTTGAACCAAAATTATCCAGATTTTAAATACGATGCTATATAAAATGTGTCATCTTTTTTCTTATAACTCATAAAATTTATATTTTTCCCATGTGGAAACTCATTTTAACATTGTAGACTGGTGCTTGTTTTAAAGAGTGGCCTGGGATATAGAGAGGCTAAGTGACTTATTTATAGGGTTACACATCTGATATTTCTTGGACTCAAGATTTGAATTCAATTTTCCTGACTCAAGACATGCCCTCTGTTTTCTGTGCCAGACTTCCTCTCTCTTCCTCTTCACAAAATCAGTACTTGTCAAGTAGAATTAGCCACGCTTACTTTTTATTTAGAGAATAATAGCATGTGGAGAAGTTTTGTTTGTTTGTTATCCAATCTGTCCTCCCTTTACCTAGGTATCCTGAAGGAAATAGGGCAATTATGATGAATCACTTTCTCATTTTGAATTATGGGGACTGTTGAAAAAGCTTGAGTCTTCTGCTATGCCTCTAATATAAGGGGGTGCTTAACCAATGCACCAATTAATTCATTATGAAATCGGAGGGTATTTTTTGTTTTTATTTTTAAAGGAAACTCCAATCGGAAATTTGCAGATCTACTAAAAGCTTTTTGTTATTCATTTCCTATTAATTATAGGCACAGCTATTTTGACTTAGGGGCATAGTTTGTATTCATCTTATGTCAGAATTCACAAATTTCAGAAAAAAATATTGCCAAATTAAAATGAATTTATCATATTCTATCACAGTAACTTGAAAGACACTCTGTGACTTGGGCCATTTAGCCTGATGATCTGGGCCAATCTGTGTCTGTTACATTTGATTGCTTTCTGCCCAGTGTTAGTTGGTCTGGGGTTGCCACATTTCTCAATAAAGAATATTAGCCTCCCAATTCTCACTTTCTTTTTCTTTTCATCCCTATATCAGACACTCCAGAGAAAGTGGATACCTTATAGAGTAGCTAATTATAGAAATGGTTATTGAGCTGGAAGTTTTTCCCCACAAGATATAAAGTAAAACAATTAAGGGATGCAGTTGATTCTCATGTACAAAAGAGTAGTCTAAGCAATAAAGAATCATAAAATGATTAGAATAAAATATAATAAGTTGTCACATAATACATAAGTTGGGAGGATAATATCTACACCTTGTTAGTGCATAAGAAATTATGACAAGGCTGCTAATTAGTTGGTTTACATTTCAATCCATTAGTCTGATTAAATATATGCATGTAAAACACACACACACATACAGACAGACACATACACACCCCCAAAATAAAAACAAAAACCTCCAAGATGGATCTTCTTGGGTACCTCCTCAGATGCCAAAACTTTCATTGTCTTAAGCATAATCCTGCTGCTGCTGCTGCAAATTCATGTATTTCTAGAGATAATGACCTTATCACTAGCACTAAAAGACCTCCTAGACCATTTTGATTTTTATGCTGGAGAAAAAGAAACACAAAAGGTAAGGCAGACATCCCCCAGTACAAGCCCAAATTGTCTCTATAAGTGGGATGAAAATGTATAAGGCCCTTGCCCACCAATACCTGGCATGTTGCAGTGTGTGAAAAAAGTAGGTGCTTGCTAAATGCTTGTTGACTTGATTAAACAAATGCTTGATGGGGGCAGAGCCAAGATGGGGGTTGCATTCTTGGAAGAGTTCAAAAAGGATTTTAAATAAAAGAGGTAGAAGAAAAACTGGGAAAAGAAATCTGAGGTATGCAAGAGAGAGTCAATAGATTGGAAAAGGTAGGACAAAAATTGACTGTAGAAAAAAAAGCCCTTAAAAATGCAATTGGCCAAAGGGGAAAAATCCACTGAAGAAAACAACTCCTTAAAAAGTAGAATTGGCCAACTGGGAAAGGAGGTAAAAAACATAACAGAACAAAACAATTTGTTAAAAATTATAATTGAGTGGGGGGGGGGCAGCTAGGTGGCACAGTGAGTAGAGCACTGGTCCTGGAGTCAGGAGGGCCTGAGTTCAAATCTGGCCTCAGACACTTGACACACTTGCTAGCTGTGTGACCTTGGGCAAGTCATTTAACCCCAATTACCCTGCCTTCTCCCCCTCCAAAAAATAAAATAAAAATTATAATTGGGCAAATAAAAGCTAATGTTTCTATGAGATATCAAATCTCAATCAAACAGAATGAATCAATCAAGCAAAACTGAAAGAATTAAAAGTCAGGAAAAAATGTGAAATACCTCATTGAGGGGAAAAAGTGATCTGGAAAATATCTCCAGGAGAGATAATTTAAGAATTTTTGATCTACCTGAAAGCCATGATCAACAAAAGAGCCTGGACAGCATCTTTCCAGAAATCAAAGAAAACTACCCTGATATCCTAGAATCAGAGGGTAAAACAGATAGCTAAAATAATTATCAGGTCAAGGAGGAAATACTGCAAGAAGCCAGAATGAAACAATTTAAATATTATGGAACTACAGTCAGGAATATGCAGGACCTTGTGATTTCTGCATTAAAAGATCAGAAGGCTTGGAATATGATATACTAGAAGGCAAAATAGTTTGGATTACCATAAAAGATCAACTACCTAGAAAAATAGAACATAATATTTCAGGGGAGGAGAAGGATATTCAATGAAATAGGTGTCTTCCAAATTTTTCCAATGAGAAATCCAGAGCTGAAAAGAAAAATTGATCTTCAAATACAAAACTCAAGAGGAAGTATAAAAAGATAGATGGGAAAAGGGGAAAAAACACATCTTATTCAATAAGGTTAAACTGTTTGCATCCCTACATAGAAAGAAAATGCTTGTAACTATTGAGAACTCTATTATGACATTTAGAAGAGGTATACATGGATAGAGGTGTGGGTGTAAGTTGACTTTGATGTGAGGATAAAAATTAATTAAGGGGTAAAAATAGAATAACAATAATAACAAAAATCATATGATTATATCAATAGATGCAGAAAATGTTTGACAAAATATAATACCCAATCCTATTAAAAATAATAAAAGGCATAGGAATAAAAGGAACATACCTTAAAATGATAAGTACTATCTATTTAAAACCAAGATCAAGCATTATCTGTAATGTGGAAAAACTTAAAGCCTTCCTAGTAAGATGAGGAGTGAAGCAAAGATATTCATCATCACCACAATTATTTAATATTGCACCAGAAATGGTAGCTAAAGCAACAGGAAAAAAATGGAAGGAATAAAAACAGGCAATGAGGAAACAATACTATCACTCTTTGGACATAATTTGATAGTATACTTAGAGAGCACTAGAGAATCAACTAAAACCTTGTTGAAATAATTCACAACTTCAGCTATGTCACAAAACTATACACTACTAACAAAACCCAGCAGCAAAAGATACAGAAATTCCATTTAAAATAACTGTCAAGACAAACTCAGAGATTATATGAACCCATTTACAGAACACTTTTCAGACAAATAAGGGCAGATATAAACAATTGGAGAAATTTTAATTACTCATGGGTAGCCTCAGCCAATATGATAAAAATGGCAATTCTTCCTAAATAAATTAACTCATTCATTGCCACACCAAACTCCCAAAGAAGTAATTTATAGAGCTAGAAAAAATAGTAACAAAATTCATCTGAAAGAACAAAAGGATGATTACATCAAGGACTTGATGAAAAAAAAATGTGAAGAGAAGTGCCTTAGCAGTTCCAGATTTCAAACTATATTACAAAGTGCTAATCATGAAAACAATCTAGTACTGACTAAAATAAAGTGGTACATCAGTGAAACAGATTGGGTACATAATATAAAGTAATAAATGGTATAGTAATCTAGTGTGTGATAAACTCAAAGATTCAAGCTTTGGGGGTAAGAACTCAACATTTAATAAAAATTGGTGGGAAAATCAGAAAGCAGTTTGTCAGAAACTAGATATAAGCCAATATCATACACCGTATACCAAAATAAGGTCAATATAGAGAATTATTTAGAAATAAATGGTAATATCATAAGTAAATTAGTGGAGCATGGGAAAGTGTACCTGTTAGATCTATGTATCTATGGAATTTACGGCCAAAAAAGAAAGAGGAGATTACAGGAAGTAAAAAGGATAATTTTGATCACGTGAAATTAGAACGTTTCTGCAAAATTAAACTAGTGCAATAAAAGTTAGAAGTAAATAGGAAACTAGGAAATTAGCATTTTGCTCTGATAAAGGCCTCATTTTTGAAATATATATAGAACTGAGTTAAATTTAAATAAAATTAAAAAATAGTCTATTTAATGAGAGACAGAGAGAGACAGGCAGAGAGAGAGGGAGTGAGAGAGAGAGAGAGAGAGAGAGAGAGAGAGAGAGAGAAGCACTGTTTGCTTGTTTTCTCCCCCATTAGATTTTGAGCTGCTTGAGAGTGGTGGATACATTAGCACACTACCTGAATCATATTAACTACCTAATAAATGCTTGTTGACTTAACTGAAAACTTAACCTTCAAAAAGAAATTTAAAAGGCAAGTTACCATAAGAACAGTATTACTCTTGCATTTCTGAAGCATTTTATGATTTCCAATGTACTTTTCTTGCAATATCCCTGAGACATATGTAGCACCAGTATAAAATCCTTTTTAAAATTTTCCTTTTGTAGATTTAAAATCTAAAATAAAACTTCTCACATGGTATATGTTGAATAAATATTTATTTGAATGAATGGATACATTTTTACTAATGATATAACTGAGGCTCATTGATAGCTAGTAAATATTGGAAACATAAGGAGTCAGTATTAGAACCCAGGTCACCTAATACCAGGCCCTATACTCTTTCCATTACATATACATTGAGGTCCAATCCTCACATTCCCTCCATTCCTTGTCTTCCCTTCTGTGACCAGAACGGCCTTTGTTTTCTTTGAATGACTCGGCTTACCTCATTGAGCCTTTCGGGGTGCTGGGGCTTGTCTTCCGGGGCAGGAAGCCTAGAGACCATGCCTGGAAGCAGAGATCTTCCTGTGTGATGAGTCATGGGGCTTGCTGAGGGGAGGTGTTGACTCCAGAGCCACGCCCTATTGGGTGTTAACCTAGGGGAAGGGGCCAACTCAAGAACCAATTGGCCCTGGTCATTCAGGCAGCGCTTGATGATGTCAAAAACTCTATAAGAGGGGAGAGGACAACTTGAAGAGCCCTCTTTCCTTTTCCGGTTGGTGTGGGAGCAGCGGCAAGTGTGACTCTGGGCCAGCCCTTGCTCTCGGGCCGAGCCCAGATGTTGGTAACTATGAATTGTATTGGGTCCATCTGTTGATATTTGTAATTTGTTTGTATTTTGATTTTGAGGTTCGGGGTGCTGGTTTGTTTCCCCCGAACTAAATGAATGTTCTGAACCTCAGGGTGCTGGCTTTTTCCCCTGAAGTAAGTGAATCTGTATTTGGTCTGTCTCTTGATGCTTGTCTCTTTGCTCACCTGAACTAACTGAATGCTAACTGAATGCTGGCATTTTCCCCTAAACTAAATGAATGTTGTCTGTATGCTAACTGAATGCTGGATTAAAGTTAGCTGGTCAACCCCTTCACCGTGCTCTCCTTGATTAAGCAGATAAAAAGAACCTGTGCTTTCCCAGCAGCCTCCTGGGTGCTGGCTGTGGGAGGATCTTATGCCCCCACAGGAGCTGCTAGCAGGAGCTGCTAGCTGGATTGTTAAAACACCTTCTCTTCCTTTCACCTTAGACTTGTTGTCCTCAGCTGGGCATTATTTGTACCAATCCCCTGATAGTTCAAGTTCAAAATTGTAATAAGATAAGACATTCAAAAGTGCTTCAACAATTAACAAAAAGGGATTTATTTAGTTATAGAAGAAGAAAGATATTGAACAAGGATATGAACTGAGGACACATAGAGTTTATTCCCCTGGGGGAAGCTCTTTTGCTAGTCATGAACTTTTAGCCAAGCATCAAAGAATGCCTGGATTTTTTATGGCTGTTTTGTATCCAGGTGATTAAGAAGTGAGCCTTTAGGTCCCTCAGCCAACCAAAAATTACATGCAGACTTGATATCTTTTAAGGAAAGCTAAAGCAAACTTAGAAGGGAAGAGAAGTAATGATAATATTGCTATCACACTGATGATTTCATTATTTAGGTAACTTCCTAGTTAGATACATGCTGTAGGAAGGAAGATAGGCAACTCATCTGTAACCTCTAATTTTGAGCACTGAGTGGTTAAGAGACTTAACTATGGTCACACAGCTATATTTTTTTGTATTGGACTCCATCATGGCCCCAAGAAACCTCCTTATCAGATCTTTTGAGATTGAATCAGCTTTGGGATTCACATCTTATCAGTCCCTTCACCATCCTCTAACCTTCTAATTAGAGTGCTGAGAAACTCCTCCCAAAGTTTCCATTTAAAGAGGTCTCCCAGATCAGCCATCTTTTTAATTAACATTAGTTTCACATCTGTGGACTGGACTCCATAATTCCTCTACGACCAGTACTTTCCTTCTCCATCCCTTTCTTTTTAGCTTCCTTTTATGTGTTATCTTCTTCCATTAGATTGTAATCTCCTTGAGGGCAGGATTGTCTATATTCTTCATTTTTATATCCTCATTGCGTAATATAGTGCCTGGTAGGTGTTTAATTAATGATTGTTAATTGCCTTATTGACAGACATAGATCATACCCAGTTTTGCTGGGTAGCACATTCTTGTTTCTAATCTTAAGTCTTTTGCCTTCTGGAGTTTCCTATCCCAAACCTTCTGCTCCTTTAGCATTTGGACTGTAAATATTGTGTGATTCTGACTGTGTCACTATCATATTTTAATGGTTTCTTTCTGGCTGGTTGAATTTTTTTTTTGCCTTTGATCTTGGTGCTCTGGAATTTGTCTATAATATTCCTGGGGAGTTTTTTGTTTGTTTTGGGCTCTCTTTCAGGTTTTGATCAGTAGAATATTTCAATTTCTATTTTACCTTCTAGTTCTTGGATATTGGGGCAGTTTTCTTGATAATTTCTTGAAATATAATGTCTAGACTCTTTCTTTGATCATGAATTATAGATAATCTAATCATTGCTACATTATGTCTCTGTGATATATTTCCTATATGAGCTGTTCTTTTTCCCAAAGAGATATTTCTCATTTCTTTCTTTTTTCATTCTTTTAACTTTGTTTTATTGTTTCTTGATGTCTCTTGGAGTCCTTAGCTTCAATTTGCCCAATTCTGCTTTATAAGAAATTTTTTCAGTGATTTTTTAACTTTTTTTCCCATTTGGCCAATTCTGTTTATTAAAGTGCTGTTTTCTTCAGTGCTTTGTGTCACATTTTACCATAATAACTGTCTTCATTTCATCTCATTTCCACTCCTGATTTTTCCACTACCACTCCTTTTGATTTTGAAAATAATTTTTAATCTCTTCCAGGAATTCTTGTTAGGTTGCCAATTCTGTTATTAAGTGCTATTTTCTTCAGGTGCTTGTGTCACATTTTGCATAATAATGCTTCATTTCATCTCATTTCCACTCCTGATTTTTCCACTACCACTTCCGTTTGGATTTTGAAAATTAATTTTTAAATCTCTTCCAGGAATTCTTGTTAGGCTTCTTTCTAATTTCCTTCATTTCTTTGAAGCTTTGCCTATAGCTATTTTGACTTCATCGTCCTCTTCTGAGTTTATATCGTGATCTTTCCTGTTACCACGATATCTTTTTAAAGGGCAGGTTCTTTTTTGTTGTTGTTATTTGCTCATTTTTTTTTACCAGCTTATTACTTGATTTTCAGTTCCATGCTGAAGTTTAGCGCTTTTCACAGGGTGGGACAATCTCAAAACAATTAAACCCAAATAAATCAAATTTTGGACATATAAAAATAAATAAAATAAAAAGAAAGTTTAAAAAAGGTAAAAAAAATACGTGCACACAAGTAAGCAAGAACATGGTACACCTTTAGAGAATCAATTGATCATAACTTTATGTGAAATGTTTCTTTCCTCACCTATACCCTCCAATGCCCTGTCACAATAATAGCATAGTACCTGGCATGTTGTTGGCACTTAATTAAAGCTAACTCATTGAATGAATGATATGGAGTTGGTGACCTTTTTCTACGGAGAGAAACGGGACCTCTTTGGATTGGTAGCCCTATCAATAACGTTCCTATGACTATGGGTCAAAGAATGGAAGCTAGACTGAATGAAAAACAAAACTGTTTTAGCATGTTAAGGTAACTGTTGATCATAGCTTCGACTTGCCAGGGGAAAGATTTTGTTTTTATAATATTAAAGCCAGCGCACAGTACACGGACAATCAGTAATATTCTGCAGCAGTTTAGGATGGACAAGTAACACCTTTATAGGAGAGAGATGAGTAAAGAGAAGGGCAATCATTCAAAGGAGAAAACATGAACTTCTGGGTTCATTGGGGATAACAGGATATGTTATCAGAAAAAAGAAATCCTATTCAAGGTCGGGAGACAAGTGGAGGTGATCAAATAATTTTAAAATTGTAAAAGATCACATTAGATAAAACTTCAAGGTTGAGGCAACCATGTAGACTAAATTACATGTGTTTCTTATTCAAGGAGAATAAGTAGTTGTTACAACACCAGAGCAGACTATCCAATCTGCTTTTACTTTGTCTTTGCAAAGTTTATTAGATTATATTTTATCTTCTCTAGTGGTATAGTGGTTGGGGGATATTCTATTATTAGAAGGTGGAGGTGGGGGAAAGATTACATTTTTAGACCACCAAAATAATTCACAATTGTAGTGATTCCTCTTTTTTCCCTCACAAATGTAACCATAAGTTCTTGAATGCTATGTCAATGGAGTGTAAGCTTTGGTAAGTGCTACCAACCAATAAAGGCTTTGAGTAGAGGATAGGTGATGGACTATGCCTCTATAAATCATGGACTGATATTGTTAAGCTAGGAAAAGCTCATAAGAAGTGATCATTAAGTAATGTCTATTCTTGATCACAGCAACCCATTATAGATTATCTAGCAGAGTGTGCATCAATTTGTGATCAGCACTAGTGGATGGCATATAAGACACATACAGTGACATATTCTGAGGTATTCATCTTTCTTCTTACAGTCTAGTCTTACTTCTCAGGGTATAAATATTTTTTTCACATGTATTACCTCAGCTAAAACTTAGAATAGTCTGGGAGGGGGAGGAATATGGGATTCAAGGGATTCTTCTCCTTACTTTAGAGATAAGGAAACTGAGGCTCAGAAACATTAAGAGTTTACCTCCTTGTGATAGTCTCTATAATCACCAGAGTTCTTATATTTTCTACAATAGAAATTAATTTTTCCCTGAAAGGAAACAAAGATTCCCCTCGGACCTGATTGTCTCCTATCTTCTTTGATATCACTTCCTGCTCACATAAGTTTATATAAAAAAGAGTAAAGATCCATCTGACTAAGTGGTTGCCTGAAGACCAGAGGAGGCAGCATCTTCACTAAACAGGCATTTTTTTCCATATGCTGATGAGGGGTGCCATACCTATAGAAGTCAAATACCTCTCTACCTTATGTTTGGGTTAAGTAAACTTTTGTTAACTGTTCAATGACTTATGAGTGCCTCATTTCTTCCTAAAGTGAATCTAAACTAATGTGGTACTTTCATCTGGCCTATCCTTAACACCCGTCTAAAATAGGTTTCAATATGCCTACCTGGATCAAAGAAATAAACCCTTTTATCTCCCAAGTGTGTGGCATATGCTACTATTCTGAACTGCTCCCCATTAAAGATTTTGAACAGCTGTTTTTACCTACTAGCAGTCTTCCACTGAGTGGAGGTTTTTATTGAAGGGAGCTCATAGAGGTCCTTGGAGATAAATCATGAAACTTTAGGAAGTATAAATCTGCTCTAACTTTTCTTTCCAGAAGTTTCATGGGAAGATTCAATGTTGATGACATAGAAAAAAAATGCTGAATGGTTCAGTTTTGAATAAAGCTAATAATGGTTGTGGAATGAGAGATAAATCTTTTTACCACAGCCTTAGTCTGTGAAATACAAAATTCACCTATTGTACCTTATTGCCATTTCCCAGCATACATCAATGTTCCTTACATAGATTGCACCATTATTATTCTGTCATTTCTCTTAATCAGAAATTCTTTTCATTTATTTTCTCTCCAGTCTTGTACTTGCCTGTCTCTCTGAAGTTCCAGTTCACTAAATTGTAGTGTTCAAAGTTGAATGAACAATTAGTTTCCTCTTTGTCAACAGACAAAACTGATCCTAACAACATAGTAACAGTTCGATACATTTTTTTCCAATTTACTTGAGTATACCTAGGGTTCCAGTGTCTGCAGCTCAGATTTCTAGGTGGGGTTAACCTTTCTGATGCAGTCATATTTTCTGCAACATGAACAAAATCAAGTCATCCATAGCTCTCCTTGACAAAATGGTTATGCATTAAAGTTAAATGGTAGATATTCAAATGCTCCATGGTGAGTAGAAATTTGTTACAAGCATATATTCAAGAAAATATTTTTCAAAGGTAAGGCATACCCAAGATAAGTGGCACATTAATCTAGATATTAAATTAAAAATAATTCATTGTACAATGATTTAGTATGTCAAATAGTCTCTTTCATGTACATAAGAAATTAGTACTTTTATTCATTCATTTTAGTCATGACCTTTTCTTTGTGACTCCGTTTGGATTGCTTTGCCATTTCCCTCTCCAGCTCATTTCATAGATGAGAAAGCGGAGGCAAAAAGCAAGTTGCTCAGTCACACAGCTATTAAGTATCTAAGTCTGGATTTGAGTTCATGAAGATGAGTGTTCCTGACCAGCCTCAGTACTCTATCCTCTGTGCCATCTTACTGCCCCAGTGTAAGAAATGGATGTGCTAAATTTTTAATTCACAAACTGAATGACACTCAGTTTACACAATTCCTCAAAAAGTGCTTAAAATAACACACAAAGTTTTCTTTGCTCTTGGACTAACAAAAATTTCTAATGGCTTGTTATAGGAATAAGCAAGCTGGAGTGAACAGGGAAGAAGTGGAAGAGAGACAACAAGAATAAAGCATCTAGTACTCGAAGGGATTGATGAATATTATCCATCGGATCTTTCGGTGATTTGGATTATAAATCATTCATTTATGTATGTCTTGCATGACTCTTGGCCATGTTCTCTCTTAAATGAGCTATGAAGGGGCTCAGTGAATGTACTGAGAAACTTCCTGTACTACCTTGACATCATATAGGCAGCAAAGGAACTTGTGGGCTAATGATTATCCTTTGCTTTTTTTATATGCTTGTCTCTTTTTTTTTGGAGGGGGGTCCTTACATTTCACTAAAATCCTTTTTCCACTCCACTACATATTTCTTCATTTGTATTATTCCAAAGCCTGTTCCATGCACCCTGCACTTCTCCATTGACCTTTATATGATCTCTGACATCACCTTCAATTCTTCAGACACTGAAGTGTTCCCTGATTCACTGATAGAAAATTTCTGGACAAATATTGGTGTTGAAAAGATGGGCTTTTGTTTCCAGGAGAAACTTGGGGTCATGAAAAAATGCTGTGTAATTTCCTAAAGGTTCAACAGTAAACTCTGAAAATAAATATGTAGGTTCTATCCAGGGGAGACATAGTAGGTTCATTTAATTTTCATGTGATTTCTTTGAATTGGTACACATATAAATTGTGCTGCAAATACCGTAAGTTGAAAATTAGTTATCTAAGTCTTATCTGCCTCCCAGTATCTAGTAGAGGGCTCTACACACAGTTAGCACTGAAGAAATATTTATTTTTGTTCTGTATTGTGAGATTACATATGTGAACATCCATATGTGAACAGAACATGCACACATACAAAAGCTCATCATTCAACTAGTTTGGGTCCTGTGGACATTCAATAGATAATTTTTTGCTGACTAATGTTTAATCATTTCTAAATACATTCACACCCACACAAGGAAGTGGGCCTTTACTTCATGAAAATCGCATCATATATATTAATCTCCTTATTTCATACTGAAACAGACCTATGATCTCATTTGTGTTGATTTTTCTTCAATATAACAGATCATAACAGACTTGAGAAAGTTAGCTAAATACAGTCCATTTTTAAATCATTGAAAACCTTAATGATATATTTATCTATACACACACACATATAAATATAGATGTATAAACTATTACAAAGGTATGTACAACAATATATACATATGTATAAACTAATGTATACATTTTACATATCTTGTGATGCTTATCATATACTTGAAGATTCATACGCAATTGGGCGATTATATTAGTAATATGCTATACATGTATGAAATTATGTGCACATATGTATACTTTACAAATTGATCCAGAATACTCATCTTAGAAGTTTCAGTATGCTGTACCTATACACATACATATATGTATACACACACACACACACACACACACACATATATATATATATATATATATATATACACGCATATATACACATATACACACACATGCATGCATGCAAGATCATTAGTGGTTCAAAACAAATACTTCCCTGAGACCCTCTGATATTCTGACAGGTCTGTGATTTCATTTGTTTAGATGGTCTCTCTACCGGTACAAAATGAAATCTGCTTTTTTCCAAGGCATTATTTTGTATGCCTTACCATAAATATTCCATAGAGGATCTTCCCATTGGAGGCCTTCCTTTGATTTTTTTGGGTCTACTAATATATCTGCTTTTTCTATACATTATCATTCATTTATTAATAACTCATAATTCATTAATTTATAATCATTCATAATTCATTCTTGCTTATATAACTAATGTAACTTCCTTCTTTCTAGGTCCAGAATGTATTTGATGAAAGTGTTTATGCCCCTTATTTTTGTTCAACCTTCATTCCACTATCTTTTGGGATACCTGCAATTTTGATTTTTTAAAAGACATATTGTAATTTTCTATAATTCATAGCTATATAGCATCAAGAGGATAATTTTTCAGGGAATCAATGGATCTGAACTCTCTCTGATGTGTGAGTTCCCTTCATTTGTATGTATTATTTGTTTTTCCCACCTTTTCATCCTGCTTTATTCTTGTCCATATCCCCAAAATCTCTACATCTCTACATCATGATCTAGTCTAGTCAATGCTCCACATATCTTTCTCTATTTCTTCTTTTAATTGACATTTTGTGGATAACAGTATTTCATTCAATACATTTATAGGCCATCCCTTTCTCTCACCACATACCCAGTCCATCTACTTGCTGAGTGTACAAGATTGAGAGACTAAAGATGTTACGAAGGTGGGAACTTGTGGCAGGGAGCAGCTTGGGATCATTGAAACCACTGTGTAATTTCTCAACTATGATCCAATGATCCTCAAAGATAATGGTAGTTATTTTTGCTGATACTGAACACAGCAAAAGCCCTGCAATTTAACAGAATTCTGAAGGCTATAATGAGAAAAGCAGATGTTCACATAGTTGTCAAATTAGCCGGTTCTCAATGAACTGCTGTGAGAGGGGTATTGTGATAGGTTTGCTTTTTCAGAGGGAAAGAAATTGTAATGCAGATTCTTTTGATTGTCTGAAAAATATCTCAATGGCAGACAATACTCCCCTCCCCTCCACTACATTTTTAATGCCTAAATGGATACATCTAACAATAGAAATGATATTCTCTTATTGCCTATTACTCTAGTACTTAAGCATAATTGCGGGAAATAGGGACACATGAGGAGGTTTCTTCATGCACAGATCCTCAATTCATATAAAAACAAATAAGCAAAAAGTTATATGAAACAGTCTATTTTATACCATATCTTGGATAGGAATGAGAAGACATCAATTTGATTTAAAAGATGTACTTTTAATTTCAAGATTTAGAGAAGATAGTATTTGTCAAAGTCAAAGCCTTCCTTCCACTGCTTTATAGTATTCATTTTATTCAGTGGGCAGAATGGAGTGGTAGAAGAATAAAACACATTATGATACTGGGGGATTAGCATACAAAGTTGTAACTAGCTTTTTTGGCCAAGAGTAGGTGATATGAATTTTAGCCTCAACTCAACCTTCTATGACAATTTCAGTTGTGAATTATATGTATGGGGAATGGGGTGTGCTGGGATCCCCATACTTAGAGACACAAAATACAGTGAGACTGATGTTGAGAAGGACATAAGGGTTGAAGGAATATTGTTCTTCCTCTGGAGAGAAGCATCTGAGTTTCTACAGGGAGGAAGTACTGCTGTTTTATAGCACCATTATTCTTGATAAATAAGTACTAAACTCAACGACTCCTGTGCTATCATTTAAATTTTGGCACTCCATGGCAAAGCCCTGCTTTCCCTCCCCTGTTGATACCTCTGTTTTCAGGTAAAAGAGAGACAACAGTTCTAAAGTAAAAGAACAAACTGTTCTGGTCCATGATTCAATGGGGTAATAGGAAGGATAATCTAAGTCAAAGAAGGAAGTCCAGGGGATATTGATCAAGGGGGCTTGGCAGATGAATGTTGCTGATTTTTAAGAGCAATGAGTCTAAATTCAGTGGGATCCACATAGAGCAAGATCAGAAGAATAATACAAAAGAAGGAATGCTTAGTTAATGATGATTTACTTCAAAAAAAAGAATCCAGCCATTTTGGAGAGTAATTTGGAACAATGCCCAAAGAGCCATAGGAATGTTCATACCCTTTGACCCAGAAATACCACTTCTAGGGTTGTATGCCAAAGAAATCACACAAGAGGGATAGGGACCCATACGTACAAAGATATTTATAGCGGCTCTCTTTGTGGTAGCCAAGAATTGGAAATCAAAGGGATGCCCATCAATTGGGGAATGGCTGAACAAGCTGTGGTATATGAAGGTAATGGAATACTATTGTGCCATAAGAAATGGGGATGATACGGACTTTGTAACAACCTGGAAAAACCTACACGACATAATGCTGAGTGAGCAGAGCAGAGCCAGGAAAACATTGTACGCAACCACAGATATATGGATTCCGTGAGGACCAACCCTGACAGACTTCGCTCTTCTCAGCAACGTAAGGTGCAAGGACAACTCCAGGGGACTCACGATGGAGAATGCTATCTTCATCCAGAGAAAGAACTGTGAAGTTTGAATGCAGATTGAGGCACACTACATGCTTGCCTTTTTTCTTCTCTTTTGTTTTTGTTTTTGGGGTTTTTTTTGGTTCTGTCTCTTCTTTCTCATGATTCATTCCATTGGTCATAATTCTTCTCCACAACTTGACTAGTGTATAAATTAATTCAATGTGAAGTTATACATGGTAGTTATATGAGATTCCATGCCGTCTTGGGGAGGGAGGGGGGAGGGGGGAAGAAAATCTGGAACTCAAAATTATGTAAAACTGTGTGTGGTAAACTAAAAATAAAAAAATATATATATTTAAAAAAAGAATCCATTACATTTTCTAGTAGAGGGGCACAATCACTTGACTAAGATGTAATATTTTACCAGTTTAGGGTTTTAATACTTGGAGCTGCAAAATATACATCTATCAACTGAGTGTGGACAAGTGGACACCAAAAGATTTGGCCAGGCTTTGTTTTAAGATATGGGGATCTAGAACCTGGGTCCAAAGAGTACTGTTTATTTTATTTTTTGTTCTGATCTTATGGTGTAAAGATGGTACTTAGTGTATGCAGTATAGTAGTGGAAAGAGGAGTAGAAGAAATGGTTATATTTTGAGGTCAGATGACCTGGTTTAAAATCCTGATTCTGAACAATACCTATGGGATCTCGGGTAACTTGTTTAACCTTTCTGGGCCTCAGTTTCTACATAAGGGCATTAGACAAAATGATCTCTAAGATACTTTACCAATCCAGATCTATGACCCAGGGTCACTTATTCTGGTAAGTTTATGCCTATTTTGCTAAAAGTAAATAGAAATAAATATCAAACCATTAGACTCAGGTATTATAGTTATTTGTGTGAGTCATTTAAACTAAAGAACCTGCTAAAAGGCAGATTGTTCCATTTCAAGTTAAAAAAAAAACTAACACAGAACATCAGAGTTAGAAGGCACCTCTAGGGTCATTTAGTCCAACCTGTCTTTGAACAAGTATTCCTTATCCTATACATTGCAAGAGGCCATCCATCTTCTGCCTGAACCACTCCAATAATGAAGAAGTCACTACTTTCTGAAGCAACCTTTTCTACTTTTCAATAGTTCTAATTATTAAGAAGCTTTCCTTGCATTACCTGAAATTCACCTTGTTGAAATTCCCATAAGTAGTAGTTGTTTTTTTCCTTTCATGGTCCAAAGTAAACAAGTCTAATCAAGTTTTTACATGGCCTGCCTTCAAATATTTGAGCCCAACTAACATTTCCTCTCTAATTTTCTTTTTATGGTGAATATCTCTACTTCTTTCATATAATCCATGTATAGCACTTTCTTAAGATCCCTTGATGTACTGCTTCTCCTCTTATGAAACTTTCTAATTTTTTTTCTCTTTCTGAAATTGAACTTGATAAAACACATGCTGTATAACTGGAATACAGTGGAGCAATACTATCGTCTCCCTTATTCTGTATTCCCAGCGTATCAGTGCAGTTTAGAGAGGAGCCTTAAAATTTCTGACTATCATATCACATGACTGATTCATGTTAAGCTTAAAGTTAACCTAAACTGTCACATATAATTCACAGAAACTTTTGCCTGATAATGACTTTTGTCACAAACTTATAGAAACAGTTCTGTACCCAAGTGCAAAACTTGATGTTCATTGCTACTTAGCTATTTACCATCTTAATAAATTTTGCTTACAATTCTACCCTGTTTAGATATGGTTGGATCCTGACTCTGTCATCCAAAATATTAGTTTTCCTACTCAATTTCATTTCATCTAAACATTAGAAAATATGCTTTTTTATGTCTTTATCCATCCTACTGGTGCAACTATTGAACACCAAGAACAAAGGATGAATCCTTGGTTTAGTCCATTACAAACTGCCCATTGCATCGACATTGCATATTTTAAGGACATTTGTTTTTCTCCAGACCTGCATTACTATGCCCCTTTTCGGTGAAATTTTGAAGATCCCAAAAAGTGATTGAACAATTGAACAATGACAATTCACTAGTTCTTTCAGTGCTCTGATAAGGAGGTTGAGCTTGTAGATTTGGACCCACTAAGGGAAACAAAATTGTTTATTTATCATCTCTCCTCATTTACTTTGCCTTTCAATTTATGTCAGATAAGTTTCTTTTGTCCTTTCCAATCCAAATATGAATGTTTTGGGAAGAAAAAAATGGATGCAAAGTAGGATTTGAGTGATGTCTTCAAAGGGTCAACATCATCATTCCTAGGAACACAAAAAGCCAATTTCTTTTGAGATCTAGCTTTCCATCCTATAGGAAAACGTCATTTCAGTTATTAGGCTCTAGCTGCTCAGTGACACTTAGATGTTATTTAGTACCAATGAAAATATATACATAGCATACTTTTTGTAGGTCACTCAAAATTCAATCTGCCCTTCATAGTGACGAGAGGTGAAGCCTCAGTCTTTTAGCTTATTATTGGTAGTGATTGTTTCTTATGCTGTTAGCTAACTGACGTGGCAAAGTGCCTATTTGCTATGCTCAATTACTGCACTGAAGGCTTGATATCTCAGAGCTTCTCAGAAAGGCTTACCTCATTTATAGTGGGGTTCTTCGCCTATTCTAATGCTAGGAAGATGCCTTTAATTGGAAATTATCACGTTCTAATACAAAAATAAAAGCTGCTCACCAAGAAGAAATCCAATTATCAGGAAGGTCTAGCTAATTATATGTAATTACTCACACCTTGTTTCTCCTTTCCCTGCTGAGCTCCAGTTATCTCCTCACACTTCCCTGGCTTCTTCATTCCCTGTTACTTTGGTGTTATGGATAAACAGACTAATATTGAAACAGATCATGCAATGTCAGTGAATATCTGAAGGAAATTATGATGAGAAATCTCCAGGAAAAGATTACATTGCTCCCTTTTAAGAGAAGGAATATCTTTCAGGCTATGTACCGCTTGAGAACGTAGCATTCCAGCAACTGAGCCAACAAGCATGCGTAAGATTTACTATCTTTTGAGCACTATGCTAATCTCTGGAGATGGAAAGAAAAGCAAAAACACTGTCCACACCTTAAAGGAATTTACATCCTAATTGTGGAAGGGAAATATGTTAACAAATATATACATATAAGAGCTGCATATAATGTCAATGGAAGGAAATATAAGAGGGAATGTATGGCAAGTCGGAGAAAGTAAGGGGAGGACTTACAAAAGCCTCCTGAAGATTTTAGAATTTCATCTGAATCTTGAAGATAAAGAAGGAAGCCAGGAGAAGGTAAAGAGGGAGAATATTCAGTATACATGAAAAAAAAAATTAATGCATCTACAGAAATTGGAAATTTGCCCAGTTTTAACCAATCCTTAGAGATTTTTCACATTCTCTAAATGCTTTGTTTAAATGTTCAAGTAGATAAATTAATAAGTCATAACCACCTATGACACGGTAAAGGGGCCAACTATTGGAGATTTCTTCTTGTTTCAATGAATCTTGCCACTGAAGATTAGAGACAGATGACTAACAGTGCTTGATATTGGACAATTACTTCCCCAATTAATCATTTGAAATTCTAGGTATTTCAATGACACTAGTTAAAAACCTTTAATTTTTCGAAGGAATAAATCAAGTTTTGGAAGCACAGACTCAAAAACAAGCACCCAAAGAAAGAATGAAGACTATCAGGACATTAGAGGTACATGTGCCATCACACACCCATACACACAAACACACATACACATTCACAAATATAAAAACATAAACATACCTGAATAACTCATTTATTATCTTGATTTGAAAAAAAAAAACTCTTTCCATGTCAAGTTCACAAAGCTAAACAAATTATTTTAAAATAAAATTAAAGCATTTTAAAATCCTATCAGAAGGACATAATTACAAAATTGTTGCATCTCATTATTGGAAGGAACTTCAGAGACCATTTAATCCAACAAATAGCTAAATACGAACACTGTAGCTTAACCTATAGGCTTTTCAGGTGTTTCCATATGCTTTGCAGTTGAACAAAGTTGTATAGGTTCCTTGAAACGGTACTCAAACACCACTTCCAATATGAGGCCTTTCTTAATTCTTCAGTGTCAGCTACGTGAGTTGTCTTCCCCAATTACAGTGTAAGTATCATGAGATAAGAGACTATCTTCTTTTTTACCTCTACCACTTAACAGTGCTTAGAAAATATATTAAAAATTAATAAATATTTTCCTTCATCCTTCATTCCTTCCCTCCCTCCTTTCCTTTCTCACTTCTTTCCTTCCTTCTTCTCTCCTTTGTTCTTTTATTTTATCTCTCTCTTCCTCCATCCCTTCCTCCTTTCTTCAAATACCCCTTCCTTTCTTCCATCCCCTCCATCCTTTTCTTCCTCCTTCTCTCTCTCATTTTTCTTTCTCCCTCCACCCAGTCCTTCCTTCTTTTCTTCCTCCCAACTTCTATTCCCTCCCTCCCTCTCCACATCCCTTCACTTAAAGGAGTGCACTTGAGCAGAAACTAAGGGTTAGTGGAGCCAAGATGGCAGAGAAAAGTCAGGAAGTTGAATAAACTCCCCCCAATTACCCTTAGAAACAACATTAAATCAAGTCTCTAAATGGATTCTGGAGTGACCGAACCCACAGAAACATGAAGTGAAACATTTTTTCCAGCTTTAGGTAGCTTACAAGGACTTTAGGAAAGGTCTGTATCAAATGGGGGAAAAGGGAGTGTAGCCCAGCAAAGATGGTGTGAAGGCAAGCCAGCGGGAGTTTCTTAGCCACAGTATGGATCGACAACTGAGGACCCTTGGTCCTGGATCAGCAGGCCAGTAGCATAGCAGAACAGCTGTGAGAACTCCAGCCCCAGTGCAGAAGGTAAATTGCCACCCCAGAAGCCAGGCAACAGGAGATACAACTAGGACAGGCCACTCCAGTGCAATGAGCAAGCTGCCAGCACCTGAGGCACTAGAGCAGAAAGACAGTGAACAGGCCCTTAGTTCCCAGCACGAGAAGCTCGGAGCAGTGGCCCCTCTACCCCGGCTTAGAGCTCAACTTTAAAAACCATGAAATAGTAGATAATTTTATTTATACACACACACACACACACACACACACACACACGCACACATGCATGCACGTACTCACACATGTGCACATATGTGCGCATGTGTCTATATGTGCATGCGTACAGATGTGTGCATGCACGCACATATACATGCGTGTGTATACATGCATATATGTGTATGTTTGTGTATGTGTTTGCACATGTGCACATGTGTACATACACACATGTATATGCATTCGTGTACGTATTTATATATACATACACACATGTGTGCATATATATGCACATACATACATGCATACATACACACACAAATATACACACAGCAAGCAAAACAGAACATTGACCATAGAAAGTTACCATGGTGACAGGGAATATCAATATACAAACTGAGAAGACCACAACAGTGTGATAATGCCTAGATGTGAAACCTCAAAGGGGAATATGAATAGCTGTCAAGCCCAAAAAGCATTCATGGAAGAACTCAAAAAGGACTGCAAAAGTCAAATAACAGAGGTAGAAGAAAAACTGGGAAGAGAAATCAAGGTATGCAAGAGAGAGTCAATAGCTCAGAAAAAAAAGACAGAAATTTTGTGAAGAAAACAATTCCTCAAAAAATACATTTCCCAAAATGTGGGGAAAAATCCACTGAAGAAATCAACTCTTTAAAAAGTAGAATTGGCCAAATGGAAAAGGAGGTAAAAAAGCTAACTGAAGAAAATTATTCCATAAAAATTAGAATTGGGCAAGAATCTGTGAAACAAAATCAAAAGAATGAAAAAAAGTAAAAAAAAAATGCGAAATACCTTATTGGGGGGAAAAAAAAGAAACAAGAGACCTGGAAAATATATCCAGGAGGTATAATGTAAGAATTATTGGATTATCTGAAAGCCATGATCATAGACAAAAAAAAAACAAAAAACAAAAAAATTAAAACAGTCTGGACAGCATCTTTCAAGAAATCATCAAGGAAAACTGTCCTGATGTCCTAGAGCCAGAGGGTAAAATAGTTCTTGAAAGAATCTATTGATTACCTCCTGAAAGAGATCCCAAAATGAAAACTCCAACGAATATTGTAGCCAAATTCCAAAATTATCAGGTCAAGGAAAAAACATAGTGCAAGCAGCCAGAAAGAAAGAATTTAAATATTGTGGAGCCACTGTCAGGATTACATGGGATTTAGCAGCTTCTACAATAAAGCATCAGAGGGCAAAGAAGTATGGAATACAGCCATGAACCAACTACCCAGCAAAATCAAGCGTAATCTTTCAAGGCAAAAGATGGACATTCAACGAAATATGGACCTTTCACTCATTCCTGATGAAAAGACCAGGGCTGACAAGAAAATTCAAACTTCAAATAAAAGAATCAAGAGAAGCATAAAAAAGTAAATAGGAAAGAGAAGAAAAATGATATTCAATAAGTTTAAATTGTTTACACCCTGACATGGGAAGATGATACTTGTAATTCTTGAGAACTGTATCTTTATTAGGGAAGTTAGAAGGGGTATACATAGACTTTGATGTGATGATATAAAAAAAATTAAGCATTTGTAAAAAGGGATTGTAATGGGAGAAGAAGAAAGGGGAAAAACAGGGTAAATTACATCATATTAAGAGGAACAAAAGACACGGGAGGGGTGAACATTGTTTGAACATTATTCTCATTGGACTCAGCTCAATGAGGGAATAACAAACATAATCAGCTGGTTATATAAATCTGTCTCACTCTATAGGGAAGTAGGAAGAGAAATGGAAAAGAAAAAGAAGGGGGTGGAGTAGGGGAAAGGGAAAAAAAGGATAAAAAGAGGGCAGATTGAGGGAGGTGGTAGTCAGAAGCAAAACACTAATGAGAAGGGACAAGGTGAAAGGAGAGCAAATTATAAACAGGGGCAGTGTGGAGAATCAGATGGAGAGAATTACACAGTTAGTGAGTGGGATGAACTCTTCCATAAAACAGAAGCAGATAATTAAAAACTATAATTCTACAATATGTTGTTTAAAAGAAACACATTTGAAGAAGAGAATGTAAAGGTAAAACACAGAGTAAAGGTAAAAGGCTAGAGAAGAATATATTATGCTCCAGCTGAAGCAAAAAAAAAAAGGAGTAGAATACTGATCTCAGACAAAGCAAAAATGGAAAAGGACCTACATATACAAAAATATTTATAGCAGCTCTTTCTGTGGTGGCAAAGATTTGGAAATTGACGTGATGTCCATCAATTGAAGAACGGTTGAACAAGTTGTGTGATATGAATGTAATGGAATTCTACTGTGCTATAAGATATAATGAGCAGGCAGATTTCAGAAAAACCTGAGAAGATTTACATGAACTGATGCTGAGTGAAGTGAGCAGAATGAGGAGGACATTGTACACAGTAACAGAAACATTGTGTGATTAATGACTTTGGTAGACTTGGCTCTTCACCACAACACAATTATCTAAGATATTAAAAAAAAACAGACTCATGATGGAAATTGCTATCCACATCCAGAGAAAGAACTATAGGGTCTGAATGAGGATCAAAGCATATTATTCAGTTTTTTTCATGGTTTTTCCCTTTTGTTCTGATTCTTTTCTCACAACATAAGTAGTATGGAAATATGTTTAATATGATTATACATTTTTAGCCTATATCAGATTGGTTGACATCTTGGGGAGCAGGGAGGGAGAGAGAAAATATGAAACTCAACATCTTGTGAAAGTGAATGTTGAAACCTAAGAAAAATAAATCAGTTAATTGAAATTGTTTTATTTTAAAATAAGGGTTAGAATGAGTATAGCATATTTATTAACAGTAAGAATCCCAGTCTGAATAATATTGAGGGTCAGTGTTGGCCAATGAAAGGACTCAATGTTGAGTATAGCCAGGGTGTATCCAGATTATATATATTTGGGATATAAACAGATTATTACTTTCTTTTAAGAAATCCAGAATGAAGAGCTTTGATTTGATACGATCCCAAATAAGGAATAATAGAACTTTTTTTTAAGGTTGGGAGTGGAACAGCCATACACATACCTTTTTCATCTTCCTCTTTTTTGCCTCTAGGAAAAATACATGAGTCTATATCTCTATATGTTTTACAACTTCCACTATATTATTGAGACTTCCTCAGATATATGCAAACTATGATTCACAGGTAAGTCAGTATGCCACTCAGGAAAACTTGGTCTTTCATTTTCATGGCTTAATCAGACATAAAGATCTGAGGAGTGTGATTCTTGCTTTCTTGGCATCTGGATTAACCTTCATTTTCCTCTTACAGCACTATAAAATTTAATTCCAAAATGTTTCCCGAAAATGTCCCTTAAGCTTCCAGTTAATAAAGGTTTTGATTCAGCATCTGAGGACACCAGAAATACAAAACTTCCTGGAGGCAACTTCTAGCTGTTTTTCAGTCATTTCCATGCAGAAAATAATTGTTATTATCCCCATTTCACAGATGCTATTTTATTTTATCATTCTTGAAATTAGATTAGCTTGAACACAATCCAACTATGTTTTATATCCCATGTAGCTTATACCTTGAATTCTCAGAAACCATTTACTCTCAACTGTAAGTTGATTTAAATGACATGGAGGGTTTCTACCTCACTCTGGGGTGTTGTGAATAAAACAGTGTAGGGAAAAACACTGCTGATTGACCTGTAACAACATTTGAAAGAGTTTTACCAAAGCACCATGCTAATAACCTAAAATAAGCCATAATAAGGAAGTAGTGAAAATTTTCTTTATAACCACACCAGACTTTAAGCATTCAATCCATTGCTTTATTCTTTGCAACAATTACCTTAAAGCTGTTGGGTGGGGAGGGAGTAATATGCCTGTTTTTGAAGAACATTGTGCTTTTCAACTGAAATTCTCAGGAGTCCTTATCTTAGGTCACCTTCAAAGGCTTTTTGCATGCTTTTGAATATTCTAAGTGAGGGCCAATGGCCACCCATCAAGAGTAAATTTGGATTCCGCTTCTGAAAGCCAAGATGGTGGAATAAAAAGTAAACTACTCTCACCCTCCATTATTGACCTCTGAAAGCCCCGAAAATATTTCCCTAGGAAAAACCTGGAACAGACAAACCAGCAGAAAGCCAGGGTACATCAATCTTCTAGCCCAGGAAGCCTGAGGGATTAATAGGAAAGGTCACTCTCCCACTGGGGGAAGGGGAGCAGTACAGGATGGGAGACATCACAGCAAGCCAGCAGCAAAGTCCACCTCAATAAATCAGAGGGAAATCCTTAGCCCCAGGGTGGTGGAGCAGCCAAGAACCAACACCAGGACCCCTCAAATGCCTCAGAATAGGCAAGAGAACTGGTAGACACCAGCTTGAAAAACCACCACATGTGATGGTGTTCTCCAGAAGTCAAATCTCCCAGTGCTTCAGCACAACTCCAGGAAGCACAGCTCAAAGAATCACAGTTAGAGACTGGCAGACATCCTCCAGCAGCCAAACATTCTAGTGCTTTAAGGAAATGTGGGTTAGCAGGTGTCTCTGAGGGACCAGACTCCCCACCCTAAGAGCTCCAGTGTTGCTGAACACAGCTCAGCACCAGGTAAGCTACCACACTCCCACAGCCTCCAGATGCCAGCACCTGAGGCCCCAGCACACAAAGCCAGTGAACACGTCCTCGGCTCCCAAGACAAAAAACTTGGGTCAGTACCCACTGTGCTCTAGCAGGAGAGCTCAAATTTAAAAGCCAAGAAATAGGCAAATACCATGAGCAAAAAGCAGAAACAGACAATGACTGTAAATTATTATTGTGAGGACAGGGAAGGTCAAGGCACAAATTCAGAAGAGGACAACATTGTCAATATACCCACATCCAAGACGTCAAAGGGGAATATGAATTGGTATCCAGCACAAAGGGCCTTTTTGAAAGAGCTCAAGAAGGATTTTAAAAGTCAAATAAGAGAGGTAGAAGGAAAATTGGGAAAAGAAATTAGAGGTATACAAGAGAGAGTCAATAGATTGGGAAAAGAAGGATAAAAAATGATTGTAAAAAGCATTCCCTTAAAAAATACAATTGGCCAGATGGAAAAAGTATACTGAAGAAAACAAGTCCTTTAATAATACAATTGGCCAAATGGGAAAAAAAACACACTGAAGGAAACAACTCCTTTAAAAGTAGAATTGACCAAATGGAAAAAAGAGGTACAAAACTAAATAATGGGCAAGTGGAAGCTAATGACTTTATGAGATATCAAGAATCATTCAAACAGAAACAAAAAAAATGGGAAAAAAGAACAAAACATAAAATACCTCATTGGTAAAACAAGTGACGTGGAAAATAGATCCAGGAGAGACAATTAAAAATCATTGTTGTAACTCAAAACCATGATGAAAAAAAAAAGCCTAGAGAGCATCTTTTAGGAAATCATCAAGCAAAACTCCTCTGAGGTGCTAGAACCATAAAGTAAAATAGACATTGAAAGAATACACAGATCACCTCCTGAAAGAGATGCCAAATTGAAAATGCCAATGAATAGTAAAGCCAAATTCCAAAATTACCAGGTCAAAAAGAAAATACCACAAGCAGCCTGAAAGAAAACATATATATATAATGGAACCACAGTCAGGATTATGCAGGACCTTGCACCTTCTACATTAAAAATTGGAGGCCACGGAGTATGATATTCTATAAGACAAAGGAGTTTGGATTACAACCAAGGATCAACTACCCAGTGAAACTGAGCATAATCTTTCAGGGCAGGTGATAGATAATCAAAGAAATAGATTCCAAACCTTCCTGGTGAAAACACCAGAGCACAAAATAAAATTTGATCTTCAAATATAAGACTCAAAAGAGGCATAAAAAGGTAAAGAGGAAAGAAAAACAAACAACGTTATAAATAAGGGCAAACTGTTTACATCCCTACAAGGGAAGATGATACTTGTAACTCTTAAGACTTGTATTGTTATTATGACATTTAACAGCGGTACACATAGACAGAAGTTGTGCATATAAGTTAACTTAGATATGATGATAAAAAATCAAATTAAGTGATGAAAAACGATTGCCCTGGGAGAAGAGAAAAGGAGGAGACAGACAAGGGTAAATTACATTACATGAAAAGTCAAAAAAACCTATGACAGTAGAGGAAAAGAAAGGAGGAAGAAGAGCATTGTTTGAACTTAACTCTCATCAGATTGGGCTCAAAGAGAGAATAACATAAGCAGTTACATATAGAAATCTAATTTACCCTGGAGGAAGTAGGAAGCAAAGGGGGAAAGAAAAATCATGGGGAATAGAAAGGAGGGAAGAAGTAGTAAGGGCAAAGGGGAAAAAAGGGAGGGAGTGATAGAAGGGAGGGCAGATTGAGGAAGGCAATGGTCAAAAGCAAAACTCTAGTGAGGAGGGAAAGGAAGAAAGGATAGAGAAAAGCATAAATGGGGAAAATTGGATGGAGAGGATGACATATATGGATAGTAATCACAACTGTGAATGTGAATGGGAGGTACTCTTCCATAAAACAGAAGTGGATAGCAGAGTAGATTAAGAGCCGTAATCCTACAATATGTTGTGTAGAAGAAAACTATTGGAAGGAGATAAATAAACACAGAGTAAAGGTAAAAAGTCTGGAGCAGACTATACTATGCTTCAGCTGAAGTAAAAAAAAAAAAGCAATGGTAGCAATCATGATCTCAGACAAAGCAAAAATAGATCTAAATAAAAGAGATAAGAAAATCATGCCACGCTAAAAGATACCATAGACAATGAAGTAATATCATTACTAACCATATATTTACCAAATTATAGCATCCAAATTCTTAGAGTAGAAATTAAGGGAGATACTGGAAGAGATAAACAACAAAACTATACTAGTGGGGGACTTGAACCTCTCCCTCTCAGAGCTAGATAAATCAAACCACAAAATAAATAATGTAGTTAAGAAGATCAATAGAATTTTATAAAAGTTAGATATGATTGACATCTGGAGAAAATTGGATGGGGAAAGAAAGGAATCTATCTTTTTTTTCCTTGGTGGTACATGGCACCTACACAAAAATTGACCATGTATTAAGGAATAAAAATCTCACAATACAATGCAGGAGGGTACAAATATGAAATGCATTGTTTTCAGATAATGTTGCAATAAAAATTACGTGTAACAAAGGGCCATGAAAAGATAGACTAAAAATTAATTGGAAACTAAAAAAATCTAATCCTAAAGAATGAGTAGGTCAAATAACAAATCATAGAAACATTCAATTACTTCATCAAAGAGAATAACAATGTGAGACCACATACCAAAAGTTATGGAATGCAGGAAAATTGGTACTTCGGTGAAGTCTTATATCTCTAAATGCTTATATGAATAAAATAGAGAAAGAATAAATCAATAAATTGGACATCCAACTAAAAAAGCTAGAAAAATAACAAATTAAAAATCCCAAATTACATACTAAATTAGAAACTCTAAAAACCAAAGGATAGATTAATAAAATTGAAATTAATAAAACTAATAAATAAAAGTCGGAGCTGGATTTATGGAAAAAAGAAAAGCAAAACATAGATAAACCTTTGGTTAATTTGTTTAAAAAACAAAGAAAACCAAATTACCAGCATCAAAAATTAAACAGGTGAATTCACCACCAATTAAGAGGAAATGAAAACAATAATTAGGAGCTATTTTGCCCAATTGTATGCCAATAAATTTGACAATATTAGTGAAATGGAAGGATATTTACAAAAATATAAATTTTCCAACATAACAGAAGAAATCAAATACTTAAATAACCCTGTTTCAGAAAAAGAAATTGAAGAAGCCATCAATGAACTCCCTAGGAAAAAATCCCTAGGACCAGATGGACTTACAAGTAAATTCTATTAAATATTTAAAGAACAATTAATTCCAATGCTATATAAACTATTTGGGAAAATAGGCAAAGTAGGAGTCTTACCATATTCTTTTTATGATACAAATATGGTGCTGACACCTAAACCAGGAAGACACAAAATAGAGAAAGAAAATTATAGACCAATTTCCCTAATGAATATAGATGCAAAAATTTTAAATATAATATTAGTAAAGAGATTACAACAACATATCTTGAGGATAATACACTCTGACCAGTTAGGGTTTGTATGAGGAATGCAGGGCAGGTTCGATATTAGGAAAAATATTAGCATAATTAACCATATCAACAAAAAACTACTAGAAATCATATGGTTATCTGAATAGATGCACAAAAAGCATTTAACAAAATACAACACTCATTCCTAATAAAAAACACTAGAGAGAATTGGAATAAATGGAGTCTTCCTTAAAATGATAGGTAGCATAAAACCATTAGTGAGCATTATATGTAATGGGGATAAACAAGAAAAATTTCCATTAAGATAGAGGGTGAAACAAGGATGTCCATTATCACCACTATTATTCAATATTATACTAGGAATGCTAGCTTCTGCATTAATAGAAGAAAAAAAATAAATTGAAGGAATTAGAATAAGCAAAGAAGAAACAAATTTATCACTCTTTGAAGATGATATGATGTTATACCTACAGAATCCTAGAGAATCAAGTAAAAAACTACTAGAAATAATAAACAACTTTAGCAAAGTTGCAGGGTATAAAATAAAGCCACATAAATCATACACATTTCTATATATTACTAACAAAGCCCAACAGAAAGAAATAGAAAGAGAAATTCCATTTAAAGTTACAGCAGACATTATAAAATACTTGGGAGTCTACATGCCAAAACAGACTCAGGAACTATATGAACACAATAACAAAACACTTTTCACAAAAATAAAGTCAGATCTAAATAATTTGAAAAAATATCAGCCGCTCATGGGTAGGCCAATGTAATATAATAAAATTTACAATTCTACCTAAATTAAATTGCTTATTCAATGCCATTACAATCAAACTACCAAAAACTATTTTATAGAGCTAGAAAAAAATAACAAAAATCATCTAGAAGAACAAAAGGTCCAGGACATCAAAGGAATTAATGAAAAGAAATGCAAGGGAAGGTGGCCTAGCTGTACCAGATCTTAAATTGTATTATAAAGCAGCAATCATCAAAACTACTTGATACTGGCTAAGAAATAGAATGGTAGGTCAGTGGTGAAGGTTAGGTATGCAAGACACAACAGTCAATAACTATAGCAATATACTGTTTGATAAACCTAAAGACTACAGCTCCTAGGATTAGAACTCACTATCTGCAAAATATAAAAAGGAAAACTACAAGGAAAAGTGGAAAATAGTATGGCGGAAGCTAGACAGAGATCAACATCTTATATCTAATATGGATATAAAGTCAAAATGGCACATGATTTAGATATAAAGACTGATACTATAAACAAATTAGGAGAGGAATGAATAATTTACCTTTCAGATCTATGGAGAAGAGAAGAATTCATAACCAAACAAGAAATAGAGAACATTATGAAATGCAAAATGGATAATTTTGATTACATTAAATTGAAAAGTTTTTACACAAACAAAGCCAATGCAACCAAGATTAGAAGGGAAGCAGAAAGCTGGGAAACAATTTTTACAGCTAGTATCTCTGATAAAGGCCTCATTTCTAAAATATATGTAGAGTACATATTATATATATATATATATGTACATATGTACATATACACATATATAAACATATACATGTAGATGTACATATAGATAGATATATAAAGAAATTTATAAGAATATAAGTCATTCCCAAGTTGATAAATGGTCAAAGGATGTGAATGGGCAGTTTTCAGATGAAGACATTAAACACATCTATAGTCATAATATTCTAGAGGTACCACATCACACCTATCAGATTGGCTAGCCTGACAGAAAAGGAAAATTATAGATGTCGAATATGTGGGAAAATTCCAACATTAATGCATTGTTAGTGGAGTTATGAATTGATCCAACCATTCTGGAGAGCAATTTGGAAATTGTGCCCAAAGGGCTATAAAACTGTGTATACCCTTTGACTCAGCAATACTACTTCCATGTCCGTATCCCAAAGAGATCATAAAAATAGGAAAAGGACCCACATGTACAAAATATTTATAGCAGCTCTTTTTGGGGTGGCCAAGAATTGGAAATTGATGCTTTTTTCCATATGGGGAATGGCTGAATGAGTTGTGGTATATGAATTTAAGGTAATACTATTGTGTGATAAGAAATGATGAGCAGTTGGACCTCAGAAAAACCTGGAAAGACTTACATGAACTGATGTTAAATGAAATGAGCGCAACCAGGAGAACATTATACACAGTAACAGCCACATTGTGCAATGGGTGACTTTGATAGACCCAACTCTTCAGAGGAATGCAGGAATCTAAGGCAACTCCAAAAGACTGATGATGGGAAATGCTATCCACATCCACAGAAAGAACTTTGGAGTCTAAAGGCAGATGAAACCATACTACTTGCTCTTCTTTTCTTTTGTTGTTTTGTTTTTTTCTTTCTCATGGTTTCTCCCATTAGTTCTAATTCTTCTTTGCATCATGACTAATGTGAAAATATGTTTAATATGAATGTATAACTAGAGCCTATATCAGATTGCACACCATCTTGGGGAGGGGGATGAGGACAGATAGGGGTAGAAAATTTAAAATTCAGAATCTTATAGAAGTGAGTGTTGAAAGCTAAAAATATATAAATTAATTATGAAAATAAAAATTAAAAGAGTAAATCTGATTATTGCAAACAGTCAAAACTCATTTTGAATAATATGATTACTATATTAAAGTTTGAACAGTATGAATATGAAGAAAAAACTGTTTCCATGTTAAAAAAATTATTAAAAATATTTGAAATAAAATTGTCATAGCTCTATGGCTTTCTGAAGGGAATACTTTAAACGGATTAAAATTTGTATCAATGTAGACATTCTCATATTTTTTCCAAAAAGTGGTCTTGTTGCCTTCTATTCACACATATACAAATAGTACTAACTTACATCTATTTTATTTATAACTTACATTATATTTTAACAGGGATGTTAAGGTGCTAATTTTATAACACATCTGTGAATTACTACTAATATAATCACACTAGAAAACCCTGATGCTTAGTATCATGGATCTTAACATGATAGATGCTAGAAATTATCTAATCCAACCTTCTTGTTTTACAGATAAAGTTAATGAAGCCCAGAAAGGTAAGTGAATAACTACATCAATGAAATCACAGTTCGTATGTGGCAGGCACTATGTTAGGGATGGGGCATCCAAAACCAGAAGAAGAAGGAGGAGGAGGAGGAGGAGGAGAAGGGAAAGGAGGAGGAGGAGGAGAAAAAGGAGGAGGAGAAAAAGGAGGAGGAGGAGGAAGAGGAGGAGGAGGAGGAGGACAAGAAGAACAAGAAGAACAAGAACGAGAACAAGAAGCAATCCTTGCTGTCATGAAGTTTACATTCTATTTACTGGTTTAGTGGATTCTTCCTGATACCATGTTCAACATTATTATTATTACTCTTTACTGGCTAGGTATAAAATAATATAGCATATCTTTCTAATGCAAATATGAAAATAGAAGTAGTGAAGTAATGTTACCCTTTAACAGAGAAAGATACCACAGTAGATACTGACAAATAATTCAAAGGACTCTGATTTGGAAATAGCATTATGATCATCATAGAATCTTAAGTAGAAAGCTGAAAGGGATCTAAGGATTCTTTTAGTACAGGTATTTTCTTTTACAGATGAAGAAATACCATTAGAAAAGTCAAACGAATTGCTCAAAGTTATGTGGATAGTCTATGGGGTACGTAGGGTTTGAATTTCTTCCTTCTATTGACAAATCCACCAGTCTTTTGACTATATCACCTTTCAAATAACTGAGCTATAGTTAGAAAGCTCATTCACCAGCCTTCATAATTAAATTGGGATCTTCTTTTCCTGAAAGTGTTTTGAAGATAAAAAGTTGAAAAGAAAACCCCCTTGATAAGAGAGAAAATTCTAGCTGGAGGACTTTTTCCAAGATTTAGTAAACCATAGAGAGGAAAAAAACTGGAATCTGTTGTACTTATTTCAAGATTTGAAACACATTTGAGTGTGCTCACAGTATCGCTACGATGTCTTTCTGGATCATTTCTTTCTAACACTCATGGGTGTAAGACAGGTGAATTCTGTAAGCTCAAGAATGAGAAACAACCTACGTGTTTCTCTGTGTATGACTATTAGCCATCCAACTAGGAAAATTATAATGAAGCCTAGTTTGTTGCTGATAATATTCTATGTAAAGATGGTGTCAGACATAATTGATAGAAATAAGCCAAAAAGTCTCAGAATAGTAATCTGAAATGTATTTGACTACAATCTCTTGTTTATAGAAAAGCATAAATTCTTGTTTCTGTAAAATATGTTCCCAAAGATGAATCTTGATTCTCAAACTCTTGTTTAAATATTCACATAGCCTATGGCAAAAAGGAAAGTAAAAACCGTCACAACTATCATTACAGTAAAATATGTGACCGATTATCAGGGTAAATCATTAAGGTAGGGGCAGCAAAAGCAACTTTTCATTGAATATCCATTTTTTTTCAACTGAAGAATTACATTCATTTTTTTTCTGGGTAGGTCATTCTTGATTGTAATTCTAGCTCTTTTGCCCTTTGGAATATCATATTCCAAGCCCTCTGATCCTTTAACATAGGACTTGCCAAAACTGTTTTATCCTGACTGTGGCTTGATGATATTTGAATTGTTCCTTTTTGGCTGCTGGCAATACTTTCTCCTTGACCATGGAACTCTGGAATTTGGCTAAAATATTCCTGGGGGTTTTCATTTTGGAATATCTTTTAGGAGGTGATCAGTAGATTCTTTCAATTTTTATTTTACCCTCTGGTTCTAGAATATCAGGGAGGTTTGAGAATTTCTTGAAAGGCAACATCTATGCTGTTTTATTGATCAGGGCTTTCAGATAATCCAATAATTTTTAAATTATCTCTTCTGTATCTGTTTTCTAGATCAGTTTGTTTGCAGTGAGATGTTTCATATTTTGTCCTCTTTTTTCATTTTTTTTTTGATTTTGTTCTATTATTTCTTGATGTCTCATTAAGTCATGATCTTCTACTTGCCCAATTGTTATTTTTTTAATTTAATTTATTTAATATATTTAGTTTTCAGCATTGATTTTCACAAGAGTTTGAATTACAAATTTTCTCCCCATTTCTACCCTCCCGCCCACTCCAAGATGGCGTATATTCTGGTTGCCTCATTCCCCAGTCAGCCCTCCCATCTGTCACCCCACTCCCCTCCCATCCCCCTTTCCCTTCTTCTCTTGTAGGGCAAGACAAATTTCTAAGACCTATTACCTGTGTATCATGTATCTCGCTTCCTAGTTGCATGCAAAAACTTTTGTTGTTGTTGTTGTCATTTTTGAACGTCTATTTTTAAAACTTTGAGTTCCAAATTCTCTCCCCTCTTCCGTCCCCACCCACCCTCCCTAAGAAGTCAAGCAATTCAACATAGGCCACATGCGTATCATTATGTAAAACCCTTCCACAATACTCATGTTGTGAAAGATCAACTATATTTTGCTCCTTCCTAACCTATCCCCCTTTATTGAATTTTCTCCCTTGACCCTGTCCCTTTTTGAAAGTGTTTGTTTTTGATTACTTCCTCCCCCCGTCTGCCCTCCCTTCTATCGTCCCCCCTTTTTTATCTTCTTCCTCCTTTTTTCCTATGGGGTAAAATACCCAATTGAGTGTATATGGTATTCCCTCCTCAGGTCAAATCTGATGAGAGCAAGATTTAATCATTCCTCCTCACCTGCACCCTCTTCCCTTCCTAGAGAACCGCTTTTTCTTGCCACTTTCATGCGAGATAATTTTCCCCATTCTATCTCTCCCTTTCTCCCTCTCTCAATATAGTCCTCTTGCATCCCTTAATTTGATTTTATTTTTTCAGATATCATCCCTTCTTATTCAACTCACGCTGTGCTCTCTCTGTGTGTATACACACACACACACACACACACACACACACATATACATATAATATATATATGTATGTATGTACATATATGTACCCCTACATATACACATACGTAGACACACAAACATGTAAATATATGTATACACACACACACACACACACACATATATATATATATATATATATATATATATATATATATATATATATGCATATTCCGTTCAGCTACTATGATATTGAGGTCTCATGAATCATACACATCATCTTTCCATGTAGGAATGTAAATAAAACAGTTCAACTTTAATAAGTCTCTTATGATTACTCTTTCTTGTTTACCTTTTCATGCTTCTCTTGATTCTTGTGCTTGAAAGTCAAATTTTCTATTCAGCTCTGGTCTTTTCACTGAGAAAGCTTGAAAGTCCTGTATTTTATTGAAAATCCATATATTGACTTGGAGCAAGATACTCAGTTTTGCCGGGTAGGTGATTCTTGGTTTTAATCCTAGCTCCATTGACCTCCAGAATATCATATTCCAAGCCCCTTGGTCCCTTAATGTGGAAGCTGCCAGATCCTGTGTTATCCTGATTGTTTTCCCACAATACTCAAATTGTTTCTTTCTGGCTGCTTGCAGTATTTTCTCCTTGGCCTGGGAGCTCTGAAATTTGGCCTCAATGTTCCTAGGAGTTTTCTTTTTGGGATCTATTTGAGGAGGCAATCTGTGGATTCTTTCAATTTCTATTTTACCTTCTGGGTTGAGAATATCAGGGCAGTTCTCCTTGATAATTTCTTGAAAGATGATATCTAGGTTCTTTTTTTGATCATGGCTTTCAGTTAGCCCAATAATTTTTAAATTTTCTCTCCCGGATCTATTTTCTAGGTCAGTGGTTTTTCCAATGAGATATTTCACATTGCCTTCCATTTTTTCATTCCTTTGGTTCTGTTTTACAATATCTTGATTTCTCATCAAGTCGCTAGCTTCCACTTGCTCCAATCTCATTTTTAAGGTAGTATTTTCTTCAGTGGTCTTTTGGACCTCCTTTTCCATTTGGCTAATTCTGCCTTTCAAGGCATTCTTCTCCTCACTGGTTTTTTGGAGCTCTGTTGACATTTGAGTTAGTCTATATTTTAAAGTGTTATTTTCTTCAATATTTTTTTCAGTATTTTTTGGGTCTCCTTTAGCAAGTCATTGACTTGTTTTTCATGGTTTTTTCGCATCATTCTCAATTTTTATCCCAATTTTTCCTCTACTTCTCTTACTTGCTTTTCCAACTCCTTTTTGAGCTCTTCCATGGCCTGAGACCAGTTCATGTTTTTCTTGGAGGCTTTCGGTGTAGGTTCTTTGACTTTCTTGACTTCTTCGGGCTGTATGTTTTGGTCTTCTTTGTCACCAAAGAAAGATTCCAAAGTCTGAGACTGAATCTCTGTGTGTTTTCACTGCCTGGCCATGTTCCCAGCCAACTTACTTGACCCTTGTGTTTTTCATCAAGCTATTCCTGCTTGTACAGCAAAGAGTACTTTGTTCCAAGCTTGAGGGGATGCGCTGTTTATTTCAGAGCTATTTCTATACAGCCAGCTCTGCCACACCAGCACTCCTCCTTCCCCAAGAACCACCAACCCGGACCTGATGCAAATCTTCATCAGGCTCTGCACTCCTGCCCTGATCCACCACTTAATTCCTCCCACCAGGTGGGCCTGGGGCCAGAAATAACTGCAGCTATAGTTCTGTAGCTGCACCTCCCCCACTGCCCCTGGGGTGGTGGCTGAACCCCGAACTCTGTCCCCCGAAACTTTTCCCTATTGTCTTTGTTTGTGGGTTGAGAAGTCTGGTAACTGCCACAGCTCAGTGATTCAGGGCGCTAGGGCCTGTTCTGCCCAGCTCCCTGTCTGGTTGGCCCTGCCGCCGCCCACGCTGAGCTCTGCTCCGCTCCACTCTGTGCGCGATAGACCTCATCCAGTGACCATACAGGTTGTCCTGGGCTGGATCCCTTCTTCCCTCTGTTATTTTGTGGGTTCTGCAGTTCTAAAATTTGTTCAGAGCCATTTTTGTAGGTTTTTGTAGGGATGTGGTGGGGAGCTCATGCAAGTCCCTGCTTTCCAGCCACCATCTTGGCTCCGCCCCCTACTTGGTCTGCCCAATTGTAATTTTAAGGAATTGTTTTCTTCATTCAGCTTTTGTACCTCCTTTTCCATTTGGTGAATTCTACTATTTAATGAGTTCTTTTCTTCAGTGGATTTTTAAAGTCTTTTTCCATTTGCCTAATTCTGCATTTCAAGGTATGCTTCTCTTCATTGGATTTTTATGTATCTTTTCCCATTTGGCTTATTCTATTTTTTAAGATGCTGTTTTCTTCAGTATCTTGGTGCATCCTTTATCAAGGAGTTCCATGGTTTTCTTACATAATTCCCATTTCTCTTCCAAAATTTTCCTCTACCTGTATTACTTGATTTTAAACATCTTTTTTTTTAGTTCTTCCATGGCCTGAGACCAATTTATATTTTTTTTTCTTTGACTCTTTGGATTTAGGAGTTTTGACTTTGTTATTTTCTTTCTGAGTTTGTATTTTTATCTTCCCTGTCACTATAGTAACTTTCTATAGCAAATTTTTCTGCTGTTTGCTCATTTTCCCTCCTGTTTCTTAACTTTTAAGTCCATGCTAAAGTAGAACTGTGCTTCTGGAATGCAGACAGCACCATCCCAAGTTTAAAGTTTTTTGTGGAACTATTTATGCAACCCCATGAACTTGTAAGTTTTTTGGTTCTTATAAGGTGGTATGATCTAGGAAAAGGTGTCTTTACTACTCTCCTGCATTGTGCACTGCTTTATGAGTGGCAAAAAGCACTCTTTTCCACCATAGAAACTATGAACAGGGTCCACACCCCCCGTAATTGCAAGCTCTGGTGTTCTACCCCTTCTCCTTGCCCTGGGACTGTGACCAAGGATATGACATAGATCCAAATATGGAGAATGCAACAGAGTTCTTTCCCCAGTGCCAGCCACAGGACCCCTGTAATCTCTTTCTGGCCAGCTGTTTGATTCCCTTATCTTTTGTGGGCTTAGATGTCTAGAAACTGCCACTACTACCACTGATTCAGTAACTCCCAAGTCCTGCTCCTCATTAGCTGAGGTCCAGTCTGGGGTGGCATGGTCTGTGAGAGACTGTGCTCCAATCTCACTGTGGTGCAACAGACCTTTCCTGCTGACTTCCTAAGTTGTCTTAGGCTGGAAAAAAGTTTCACTTTGTCTTTTTGTGGGTTCAGCCTCTCTAGAATTTGTTTTGAGGTGTTATTTAAAGGGATTTAGAGGGATTGGGGGGAGAGCTCAGGAGAGTCCCTGCTGTTTCTCTGTCATCTTGGCTGTGTCCTCCCCTTCAAAAATAACTTTTTAGCTAGTAGAGGAAGAAAATTTATATTTCCCTTAATACCTGTCAGGAATTCTTCAAACACATGAAGGAAAGGAGGAATGTTCTAAAGGAATGGTTTTCCATGATTTGCAGTTGTGAGTCATCCCTTGAAGAATATATATGTACAATTTGTACTTGTATATCTGGGGACATCTTAGAACCATTGAAAGTGCTGTAGAATTTCCTGAAAATTATCCAACAACTACCTTTTAACAAATTGAGGCCATATCATCATTCAGCTGTGAAACCTATTCAAAATAAAAGTGGAATAACTCAATAGCATATTTAACATGGTGTAAAAAATATTGGGTAGTTAGATACAGTGCAGTAGATAGAGTGCCAGGCCAAGAATCAGGAACTTATCTCCCTGAATTAAAATTTTGCCTCAGACACTAGCCGTGTGACCTTGGGCAAGTCACAACTCTGTTTCTGTTTCCTCATCTACAAAATGAGCTGGAGAAGAATAGGGCAAATCATGCCAGTATTTTTCCTTTTTCTAATTTTTTTTTAAATTTATTTAACATTTTTAGTTTTCAGCATTGATTTTCACAAGAGTTTGAATTACAAATTTTCTCCCCATTTCTACCCTCCCCCACTCCAAGATGGCAAATATTTTGATTGCCCCATTCCCCAGTCAGCACTCCCTTCTGTCACCCCACTCCCTCCAATCCCTTTTCCCATTATGTCCTTGTAGGGCAAGATAGCTTTCTATGTCCCATTGCCTGTATATCTTATTTCCTATTTGCAGGCAAAATTTTTTTGAATATCTGTTTTTAAAACTTTGAGTTCTCTCCCCTCTTCCCTCCCCGACCCCCTAAGAAGGCAAGCAATTCAACATAGGCCACATGTGTATCATTATATAAAACCCTTACACAATACTCATGTTGTGAAAAACTAACTATATTTTGCTCCTTCCTATCCTACCCCCCTTTATTCAATTTTCTCCCGTGACCCTGTCCTGTTTCAGAAGTGTCTGTTTTTGATTACCTCCTCCCCCTATCTGCCCTCCCTTCTATTGTCGCCCCTGTTTTATCTCCCTCCTCCTTCTTTCCTGTGGGGTAAGATAACTAATTAAGTGTGTATGTTATTCCCTCCTCAGGTCAAATGGGATGAGAGCAAGATTCACTCATCCCCCCTCACCTACTCCCTCTTCCGTTCCTACAGAACAGCTTTATCTTGCCACTTTTATGAGAGAAAATTTACCCCATTCTTTCTCTCCCTTTCTCCCACTCTCAATATATTCCTCTCTCATCCCTTAATTTTATTTTTTTTAGATATCATCCCTTCATCCCTTCATATTCAACTAATCCTGGCCCCTCTGACTGTATATATGTATATATATACATACACACACATATATATATACATATATATATATATATACATATATATACACACACACACATATATATACATGTGTGTATATATATATATATATATATATATATATATATATATATATACATATACATATATATATATGTATATTCCTTTCAGCTACCCTAATACTGAGGTCTCATGAATCATACACATCATCTTTCCATGTAGGAATGTAAACAAAACAGTTCAACTTTAGTACGTCCCTTATGATTGCTTTTTCTTGTTTACCTTTTCATGCTTCTCTTGATTCTTGTGTTTGAAAGTCAAATTTTCTATTCAGCCCTGGTCTTTTCACTGAGAAAGCTTGAAAGTCCTCTATTTTATTGAAAATCCATAATTTGTCTTGGAGCATGATACTCAGTTTTGCTGGGTAGGTGATTCTTGGTTTTAATCCTAGCTCCACTGACCTCCAGAATATCATATTCCAAGCCCTTCCGTCCCTTAATGTAGAAGCTACTAGATCTTGTATTATTCTGATTGTGTTTCCACAATACTCAAATTGTTTCTTTCTGGCTGCTTGCAGTATTTTCTCCTTGATCTGGAAACTCTGGAATTTGGCGACAATATTCCTAGTTTTCTTTTTGGTATCTTTTTCAGGAGGTGATCTGTAGATTCTTTCAATTTCTCTTTTACCCTCTGGCTCTAGAATATCAGGGCAGTTCTCCTTGATAATTTCTTGAAGGATGATATCTAGGCTCTTTTTTTTTGATCATGGCTTTTAGGTAGTCCAATAATTTTTAAATTATCTCTCCTGGATCTATTTTCCAGGTCAGCAGTTTTTCCAGTGAGATATTTGACGTTGTCTTCCACTTTTTTATTCCTTTGGTTCTGCTTTATAATATCTTGATCTCTCGTAAAGTTGCCAGCTTCCACTTGCTCCAATCTCATTTTTAAGGTAGTATTTCCTTCAGTTATCTTTTGGATCTCCTTTTCCGTTTAGCTAATTCTGCCTTTCAAGGCATTCTTCTCCTCATTGGCTTTTTGGAGCTCTTTTGACATTTGAGTTAGTCAATTTTTTAAGATGTTATTTTCTTCAGTATTTTTGGGTCTCCTTTAGCAAGTCATTGACTTGTTTTTCATGGTTTTCTCGCATCACTCTCATTTCTCTTCCCAATTTTTCCTCTACTTCTCTAACTTGCTTTTCCAACTCCTTTTTAGCTCTTCCATGGCCTGAGACCAGTTCATGTTTTTCTTGGAGGCTTTTGATGTAATATCTTTGACTTTGTTGACTTCTCCTGGCTATATGTTTTGGTCTTCTTTGTCACCAAAGAAAGATTCCAAAGTCTGAGTCTGAATCTGAGTCTGTTTTCACTGCCTGGCCATATTCCCAGTCAACTTACTTGACCCTTGATTTTTTTGTTGGGGTATGACTGCTTGTAGAGTGTAGAGTACTTTCTACCAAGCTTGAGGGGCTGCGCTGTTGTTTTCAGAGCTGTTTTTACTTAGCAAGCTCTGTCACACTAGTGCTCCTCCTTCCCCAAGAACCACCAACCTCAACCAGACTCCGATCTAACCTGGCTCTTCACTCCCACCCCGATCTGCCACTTAATGCCTCCCACCAGGTGGGCCTGGGGCCAGAAGCAACTGCTGTTGTAGCTCTGTAAGCATCCTCAGAGCTTCATCACCTCCACTGCCCCCCCCCCGGTGCATTGACCTTACTGCAAACTCCGTTCACTGTGTCCCAGCAGCTTTTCCCAGTTACTTTCTCTGTTGTCTCTGGTGTTTGTGGGTTGAAAAGTCTAGTAACTGCCACATCTCACTGATTCAGGGCACTAGGGCCTGTTCTGCCTGGCTCCCAGTCTGGTTGGTCCAGGCGGGGTCATGCTGGGCTCTGCTCCACTTTGCTCCCAGTTCTGTGCAATAGAATCTACCTAGCGACCATCCAGGCTGTCCTGCGCTGGAACCCTGCCTACCTCTGGTATTTCGTGGGTTCTGCAGTTCTAGAATTTGTTCAGAACCACTTTTATAGGTGTTTGGAGGGACTTGGGGGGGGGAGCTCACACAGGTCCCTGCTTTCCAGCTGCCATCTTGGCTCCACCCCCACTCCAGTATCTTTTCCAAGAAAATGGAGTCATGAAGAGTTGCATGACTAAACAAAATACTTTAAGCATTGCGTATTCTTCAGCCATGGATTTTTGTTTCCTTTCCCTTTTTTTTCTACATAGATTGAACTCTTTGCGTGAGATACCTTCCTAAACCTTCATGTCTTCAAATTTCAGCTCAAGGAGGCCTTTCCTGATTCTCACATGACAGATGCTAAGTGGTTTCCCTCACAAGATTATGAACATATGTATCCGCGTGCGCGCACACACACACACACACATGCATACATACACACTGATTATGTGATACTGGAAAAATCACACAATTGCTTAGTGTTTCAGGCCGCATGGACTATGTTGAAAAGCAGGTACAAATATCATTGGCAGTGGTGCTTTTGCTCAAAAGGTATTCCCTGTACCAATGAAATCTGATCTCTGACAAATATGTTACACATGTATATGTATGTATGTTTGTGTATTTGCATGTATATATGTTGTCTCTCCTTACAGAATGGAAGATACTAAAAGACAGAAATTGTTTCATTTTTGTCTTTGTGTTCCTGAGAAATAGTAGGCAATTAATACATAGTTGTCAATTAATTGACTGATACTATGTAGATTTCTAGGATGCCCCCTTCCAAATGAACATGGAACACACTGAGAAAATCCTGTAGTATTTAGGGCCTTGACACAATCAACAGAATAACTTTGGAAAACTGGAGCATCTGAAAATAGGGGGATACCCAACATGAAATCCTTGGCTGTAATGGAGCAACGATATAAACCATTTTTGCCAAGTACAAATATAGTACTGGAAAATCAAATCATTTCATACCCGTAAATGTTGTAATGGCAAAATAATTATGATAAACCACTAACATTGAATCATTGATCAAATGCATTAGAAGTATGTTTCCCTATCCTTCAGGGAGAAGAGTCAGTCTCATAACTTCTACCTGGACAAAAGGACATGGATGACATTGGCATTTGTTGAAATTTCTCAGCAACCTGCTAATTAGTATAACTTTCTCACACTCTAAAAGGGGCGTGGAGTTGTAATACTTTTTATATGATAAAAATTCAATTTTGACCCAATATGAGAAAGAAGGAAATCTATTATACTCTCAGCTTGAAGTTACTCTAACACAATTTAGAAAGACTCTGTGGCTTTAATTTTTAAAAAAAGTCTGGATATTAATATCATCCCCTGAATTGTGAAAAGCAAGAAGAAATGATTGTCACATAGTTTCTAGTTTAAAAATAACCCTAAAGTCTCATGTTACCTACCAGAGAGCAGTTCTGTCAATACAAGACCTAATCATGAGATAGAGATTTATTTTCTTGCCATTTCCAGACAGAAGATCACTTTCATCATCCATAATAATGCTGCATGCAATTCAGGATGATATCCTAACAGGAAATCTTAACCTACACTTGGACTTTCATCTATTCAGATTGAACAAAAACATCTTGCAGAACCCAGTTCTCCCTTCTCCATGAGGAAATAGATATTTCCCAAGCATGGTCTTCCTGTGGTCACCTATGTTCTCCCACAGACCTGAGCCCCTTCTTAATTATAAGATAATCTTTGATGTGTAGCAAGATTAGATTGGTGTTCTCCAAACATATAATGAAGAAAGTGTTCCAGGCAGGTCAAAAAATCATTAAACAGGCATGGTCTTCCTGTGGTCACCTATATTCTCCCACAGACCTGAGCCCCTTCTTAATTATAAGATAATCTTTGATGTGTAGCAAGATTAGATTGGTGTTCTCCAAACATATAATGAAGAAAGTGTTCCAGGCAGGTCAAAAAATCATTAAACAGGCATGGTCTTCCTGTGGTCACCTATGTTCTCCCACAGACCTGAGCCCCTTCTTAATTATAAGATAATCTTTGATGTGTAGCAAGATTAGATTGGTGTTCTCCAAACATATAATGAAGAAAGTGTTCCAGGCAGGTCAAAAAATCATTAAACAGGGCCTACATGTCAGGCCCTGGGCATACAAACATAAAAGTGAAGTGATCTCTGCCCTCAGGGAGCTTTGTTTGGCCATGGCAAAAACATGAATATGTGTAGATTTATACAAAATTGGTACAATATAATTTGGGAGTAAGGCATTAGGAGCTGTGGGTGTAAAGAGGAGACAGCTGGAAAAGATGTCATTTAGGAAGTAGTCCTTGAAATGAGCCTTGAAGCAAACTAAGGATTCTAAGATGTGGAGGTGAGTATGAGGTCATTTTAGGATTTGTTGGACAGCCAATACAAAGGCACAGAAAAAGTAGATGGATTGCTCTTTGGGAAACAGCAAAGTAGACATTTTGAATGGATAGTAATTTGGGTGAAGAGAAGTAAAGTATGCTAAGGCTCAAAAGGTAGGTAGAGCTCAGGTAGTTTAGGACTTTGAAAGCCAAACAAAGGGAGGTTTATTTGATCTTAGAGGCTATGGGGAGCCACTGGAGTTTATTGTGTAGAGCAGAGGAGAAAAACTACTGTTATGCTTTAGAAAGGATCCAGGAGAGATTATAGATCCAAAGGTACCAGAGAACAGAGCAGTAATGGCCAGAACTTGTCTCCTTCCCCACAAGTACTTTACTCGTGTACAACCCTATATTAGATATACCTCTAATCTATAGTGTGAACCATTAAGTGGACCAAAGTTATGCCATAATTGACATCAATAGAGATCCTTCCAAGAATGTAGGTAAGGTATGAACAAAGATGTAAAAAAAATCTTACTGTCTTATCTTTAGCATTTTCTGAATAAGACTCTTTGGGTTAAGTAATTTGGCAGATTAATATTAATAAAAGCTAGCATTTATAAGTACTTGAAAGTTTACCAATCACTTTGTAAATATGATCTTATTTTATGATATTACAACAAACACTAGAGGTAGGTGCTATTATTAGCTCCACTTGATGGTTGAGGAGACATAGGCAAGGTTAAATAACTAATCTATAGCCATACAGCTACTGAATGTTTTAGGTTGGATTTGAATTCAGGTATTCCTGACTCCAGTTCCAGCAATCTATCCACTCTGCCACTACCTATCTCATGGAATGGCTTAGAGAAAAAGAACAAAAGGTTCAATTTATCTACTCCCTAGACTGTTAGCTTGCAGGGGTGCAGATGTTTCTGTAAATTTATATTTATTTGAAACATTACTGCGTCCCATAGAATTCTTTGGCCCATTAAAGCTTTCTAACAAGTGTGTGTGCATGTGTATTTGTGTGTGTTATACAATGTACTTATTTTCCCATCTCAGGTAGTTTATGGCTCTTTAGGAAGTTCTGCTTTGTTCTTTATAATTTAATGTAAAGCTAAGGGAAGAATTTTTATTTTATGTACATTTACCACCCCCCACCTGGCTCTACACAATCATCACTCAATTTTCTCGTTGACTAACTATCCATTTCCTTGAAAATAAGTGCTTTTTAAAACATTTCTCTGCATAATTAAGCATTCAATGCTATTCCTTCACTCCATCATCTGCATATATTCTGAGTATCTGCTTGCATCTACAGAATACAAATGCATTCATTGAAGGATTTGTATAGGTGTAAAATGACAATCACGTTCTTATTTATTTTACAACTCTCTTAAATTTTACAAGGTCCATCCCTCCCCCTCTTTCATGTGTTTACTGGAACAAAGCCAATAAAATATTTATATGAAATTTCAGTTCAATGGTAAATAATCCAAGTCCTTATGCCAGTTTCAAATGCTATCTAATAGGGCATTAATAATGGGATGAATCTCCCTCTGGATAGATTTTTGATATCCACAAGGGCAGCGATAATGCCTTAATTATATTTTTTTTCCTTTGCGCCTAGCACCATTCAAATATAACAACAACCAAATATCTCCAACTCAAAATTTGGAAACTGAGGCCAAAGAACTGAAATGGCCCTCTGGTGTTCCAGTCCAATTCTATCTGATCTCCATCATTCACTTACAGTGGATAGAGTATTGATTTGGACAGGAAGGCATGGGTTTAAATCCTGTTTAAGATACCAGCTGTGGTAACCTGGGCAAGTCATTTACCTTCTCTGGACCCATTTTTAGTGTGTTTTACTTCATCTATATTAATTTCATGCCTACTAACTTTGGGTATATGTCAAGTATCTATTCTTAGACTTTTTACCTTTTCCTCCTATAATATCTCTGTTGAGGATAACATTGCCTCCCAAGGATTCAATTTTCATCTCTATGCAGATGATTCCCATATCTTTGAATTGAGTTTTAGTTTCTCCCCTTAGTTCTAGTCTTGTATTACCAGCCATCTATTCCACATTTTGAATTAGATGTTCCATAGGCATATTATAATCAACATGGATAAAATAGATTTAATTCTTTCCCCAAACCTTGCCCTTTTCTGAACTTTATTACTACCAGGGAGGGAAACACCATGCTTCTTGTCACCCATGTTCAAACCCTTCATATAATCATTAGTCCCTCTCCCTAGACCAATCCACATGTCCAATTAGTTGCTAATAGAATTTTCTTGATATCATCACTGATATATGTCTTCTCTCCACTAGCACAGCCACTGCATTCATTCAAGCACTCATCACCTTTTAGCTAGGCTATTGGAATAGTCTTTTGAGCTGTATACATCTTTCCATGTAGGTATGTAAACAAAATGATTCAACTTTAATAAGTCCCATATGATTTCTCTTTCTGTTTACCTTTTCAAGTTTCTCTTGATTCTTATATTTGAAAGTCAAATTGTCTATTCAGCTCTTTTCATCGAGAAAACTTGAAAGACCTCTATTTTACTGAAAATCCATACACTTGAATTGTTTCTTTCTGGCTGCTTGCAATATTTTCTCCTTGACTTGGGAACTCTGGAATTTGGCAAGAATATTCCTAGGATTTTCTTTTGGAGATCTTTTTCAAGAAGCAATCAGTTGATTCTTTCAATTTCTATTTTACCTTCTGGTTCTACAATATCAGGGCAGTTTTCCTTGATAACTTCTTGAAAGATGATCTCTAGGATCTTTTTTTGATCATAGCTTTTAGGTAGTACAATAATTTTTAAATTATGTCTCCTGGATGTGTTCTCCAGGCCAGTGGTTTTTCCAATGAGATATTTCACATTGTCTTCCATTTGTTTTCATTCTTTTGTTTCTGTTTTATAATGTCTTCATTTCTCATAAAGTCACTAGCTCCCACTTGCTCCATTCTAATTTTTATGGTAGTTTTTTCTTCAGTGGTCTTTTGGACCTCCTTTTCCATTTGGCTACTTCTGCCTTGTAAGGCATTCTGCTCCTCATTGGCTTTTTGGAGCTCTTTTTGCCATTTGAGTTAGTCTATTTTTAAGGTGTTATGTTCTTCAGTATTTTGAGGGGTCTCCTTTGGCGAGTTATTGACTTGTTTCTCATGATTTTCTTACATCATTCTCATTTCTCTTCCCAATTTTTCCTCTACTTCTCTTAGTTTCTTTTCCAAATCCCTTTCTGAGCTCTTGCATGGCCTGAGACCAATTCATATTTTTCTTGGAGGCTTTTGATGTAGGTTCTTTGACTTTGTTGAATTCTTCTGACTGTATGTTTTGATCTTTTTGTCACCAGAAAAAGATTCTATAGTCTGAGCCTGAGTCTCAGTTCTTTTGCACTGCCTGTTCATGTTCCCACCTAACTACCTGACCCTTGAGGTTTTTGTCAGGATATGTCTGTCTTTAGTGTGAAGAGTATTTTGTCCCAAGCTTTAGGAGCCTTGTACTGCTGTTTTCAGATCTACTTCACTGCAAGTTCTGCCTTACCAGCACTCCTCCTCCGCCAAGAATGGCCAATCCAACTGCAACCCAGATCCAAGCAGGGCAAAGGAAGGGAACACTTCCTCTGCTCCAGCAAAGCAATCCCTGCACTCCTGCTCTGATCTACCACTTGATTCCTTGCACTGGGTGGGCCTGGGGCTGGAAGCAACCTCCACTGGAGCTCTGAAAGCAGCTGTTGGATTTTCCTGCTGCTTCTGCTGTGCCACCTCCAATGCCCCCAGGGCAGGGGCTAGACCATGCACTTCTCTCACACAGAGCTAGCAGTTTTCCCACTAACCTGCTCTGTTGTCTTTGGCGTTTGTGGGTTGCTGCCATATTGGCTCCACCTCCCTTTCCGTGTTCTTCTTAATCAACTAGCTCATCATTTTCTACACCAGAGCAGTATTCCAACCCAATCCCATCCTGAGAGATTGTACATGAAAGTTTTAATTTCCCAAGTTTCTGCATTTCTCTTATTCTTGGCTACATAGGTTTTATTCATAAAAAAACAATTTAAATAATCAAAATGATCATTTGTAAACTTCAACAATGCTCTCCCTTGTAGTATAGATTGAGATCTGATACTCCTGAATCTACTTCTTTCACTTCTTTTTCCTGGTTTCTTTGAAGTTACTGACCTTTGGCTATTCCAAATTTATTTTATTATTGTTTTAATTCAGTAATTTTTTTAGTAATATAATTGATATGAGATTGAATAAATTGATTAGTTAATTAAAATTGTTGTTTTTATACTTAGGGCATTACCCACACATGAATGCTAAATACTACTTCAATTATTTATATATGAGTTTATTTGTATAAAAAATTTTGTATGTTTATGTTCTTATAATTTCTGTGTCTGTTTTGGCAGGTATACAATTAAGTATTTTATAGTGTCTAGGTATTTTAAATGGCCTAAATCTCTATTGAATAATATTGCTGATACATAATGTAATTTCTCAGTTTTTCACTTTTGATTAAATCTATTTTAACTTTAACTTTGTCTGAGATCATGTTTGATATTCCTGCTTTTTTACATAATAAGTTGTCCCCTGCCCTCTGTTTTATCTTTGTGTGTTTCCATTAATGTATTAATGTATCCAAAAGGCAACATATTATTGAACACACATTTTCAAACTGATATTCATTAGTGTTTTATGGGTAAATTCACCCCATTCATATTTTAAACTACAGTTTCTTGTGCATTTTCCTCCTTCCTATTTTTCCTCACTATATTTCTCATCCTATTTATCCTATACTCCCCACTCCTCTGCTGTAATTCTAGCCACTACCATGGCCTCGTATTTCTTAACCTACTGATCCCTCTAAAAGTACCTCCCTTATCCTCTCACCCCACTCTATCCCCTTGTCGTGTTATTTCTTCCTGATTTTAGAAGCTCTCTCTCTCTCTCTCTCTCTCTCTCTCTCTCTCTCTCTCTCTCCATATATATATATATATATATATATACATATATATATATATATACACATGCACATATACATCATGAACACACATATGTATATACGTATACATGTATGCAATACCACTACTAGATCTGTATCCCAAAAGATGAAAAGGAAAAGGACATATAAAATATTTATAGCACCTCTTTTCTGGAGTAAAGAATAAGAAATTAAGGGGATGCCCATCAATCGGGGAATGGCAGAACAAGGTGTGCTGTGTGATTATGATGGAATCCTATTGTACTGTGAGAAATGATGAGCAGGATGCTTTTAGAAAAACCTAGAAAGACTTACATGGGCTGATACAAAGTGAAATGTACTGGTATACAAAGTAATACCAATATTATAAGATGATCACCTGTGAATGACTTAGCTACTCCCAGCAATATAGTGATCCATGACTTATGGAGGACTCTGAAGGACCTATGATGAAAAATGCTACCCATCTGTAACCAGAGTGACCTTTGTTTTCTTTGAGTGATTCAGCTTACCTCATTGAGCCTCGCTGGCCACTGGGTGCTTCTCTTCCAGGGCAGGAAGCCCAGAAACCATGCCAGGAAGAAGAGAACTTCCTGTGTGATGAGTCATGGGGCTGGCTGAGGGGAGGTGTTGACTCCAGAGTCACGCCCTATTGGGTGTTAACCTAGTCTACGCTAAGGGGAGAGGCCAGCTCAAGAACCAATCAGCCCTGGTCATTCAGGTGGCGCTTGATGATGTCAAAAACTCTATAAGAGGGGAGAGGACAGCTTGAAGACTCTCTTTCCTTTTCCGGTTGGTGTGGGAGCAGTGGGGAGCGTGACTCTGGGCCAGCCCTTGCTCTCGGGCTGAGCCCAGATGTTAGTAACTATGAATTGTATTGGGTCTGTCTGTTGATATTTGTAATTTGTTTGTATTTAGTTCTGAAGTTTGGGATGGTGGTTTTATTTTCCCCTGAACTAAATGACTGTTCTGAACTTCAGGGTTCTGGCTGTTTGTTCCCCTGAACTAGCTGACTGTGATCTGTATTTGGCCTGTCTGTTGATGCTTGTCTCTTTGCTCCCCTGAAGTAATTGAATGCTAACTGAATGCTGGCATTTTCCCCTGAACTAAATGAATGTTGTCTGTATGCTAACTGAATGCTGGATTAAAGTAAGCTGGTCAACCCCTTCACTGTGCTTTCCTTGTTTAAGCAGATAAAAAGAACCTGTGCTTTCCCAGCAGCCTCCTGGGTGCTGGCTATGGGGGGATCTTGCGCCCCCAGCAGGAGCAGCTAGCTGATTGTTAAAACACCATCCCCAGAGAAAAAACTGATGGCATCTGAAAATAGGTTGAAGCAATTTAAAAAAAAAGTTTTTTTGAGTTATTTGTCTGTTTTGTGTCACAACACGACTACTAAGGATATGTTTTGGGGCAGCTAGGTGGTGCCCTGAGTAGAGCACTGGCCCTGGAGTCAGGAGGACCTGAATTCAAATCTGACCTTCAGCATTTGACACACTTACTAGCTGTGTGACCTTGGGCAAGTCACTTAACCCCAATTGCCCTGCCTTCCCCCCTCCAAAAAATAAACCCCAAAAGACCAAAAAAAACCCCAAAGCAAAGCAAAAAAGGATATGTTTTGCATGTATACTCATGTATAACCTACGTCAAATTGCTTGCCTTCTCCATGATGGGGGAGGGGGAGGAGTGGAGAGGTAGGAAGGCAAATAATTTGGTAATCAAAGTTTTAAAAACAAAAATTAAACATTGTTTTTACAGGTAGCTGGGGCAAAGAAAATACTACATAAATACAAACAAAATGAAAAACATAATAATTTGGATGTTATACCACTTAGTGCATATATGTTTAATATTTATATTACTACATAGTCCATGGTTTCTTTTTTGCAAGATGTAGTTTCCTTCCTCACCTCTTTTAATTAGATCTATTTTCTTCTTTTACTTAGTCTGAGATAAGGAATGCTACCCTTCCTTTATATTTTTTTACTTCAGCTGAAGCAAAATATTTTCTGTTCCAGCCTCTTACCTTTAGTCTTTGTGTATCTCTCTACTTGCAGTGTGTTTCTTATAAACAGTACTGCAGGTTATGTTTTTTGATCCGCTTTGCTATCTACTTCTATTTTAAGAAAGAGTTCATCCCTTTCACATTCACATTATTACTCCCTGAATATTTCCCTCCAACCTATTTTCCTCCTGTTTTTGCTCTCTCCTTTCACCCTTTCCCTCCCCCACATTGTTTTGCTTCTGACTACCACCTCCCCAGATCTGCCCTCCCTTCTGTCAGTTCCCTGCACTCTATTTAACATTCTCCCTTCCTATTTCCCAGTCAGGTAAGATAGACTTCTATATTCACCTGATTGTGTGTATTTTTATCTCTTTGTGCCAATACTAATGAGAGTAAAGTTCAAGTGATGCCCATCACCCTTCTGCCCATCTTTACCTCCCCTATAACAGTTTTTTGTGCCTCTTCACGTGAAATAATTTACTCTGTTCTACCACTCCCATTCTTCTGCACCCAGTGTACTCTTCTTTCTCATCTCTTAATTATTTTATGTCATTCCCTCAAATTCATCTTATACCTGCACCCTCTGTTTAAGTGTATCTCTTCTGACTGTATTATTAGGGGTGCACTTTTTAAAGAAATACAAGTATCATCTTCCCACGTAGAGACAAAAACAGTTTAGGTCGATAGAATTCCTTATATTTTCTTTTCCTTTTTGTGGCTTCTGTTTGATCTTGATATTGGAGATCAATTTTTTTTGTTTGAGTCTTATCTTCTTCTGAAAGAGTGAAATCCTGCTATTTCATTGAATGACCATTTTCCCTTGAAGTACTATGCTTAATTTCACTGGGTAGCTGATTCTTGGATTGAGTTCTAGCTACTTTGCCTTCCAGAATATCATGTTTCATGACCTCTGATCCTTTACTGTTGCAGCTGCTAAGACCTGAATAATCTTGATTGTGGCTTCTCAATATATGAATTGCTTCTTTCTGGCCACTTGCAGTATTTATTCCTTGAATGGACAGTTCTGAAATTTGACTATAATGTTGCTTGGAGTTTCTATTTTGTGTTCTCTTTCTGAAGTCATTGGTGGATTCTTGCAGTGACTATTTTGCCCTCTTGTTCCAGGATATCAGGGTGGTTCTCCTTAAAATTTCTTGAAAAATGTTTTCCAGATCATCCTTTTGATTATGGATTTGAGGAAATCCAGTGATTCTCATATTGTCTTCCTGGAGTTATCTTCCACACCAGTTGTTTTTCCAATAAGGCATTTTACATTTTATTCTAGTTTTTCATTCTTTTGAATTTGTTCGATTGATTTTTTGATGTCTAACAAAGTCATTAGTTTTCACTTCCCCAATTCCAACTTTCGAAGAATTATTTCCTCAGTTATCTTTTGTACTTTCTGTTCTATTTTGCCAATTGTACTCTATAAGGAGATGTTTTCTTTAGTGCATATTTGAATCTCCTTTTCTACTCAGCCAATTCAACTTTTCAATCAGTTGTTTTCTTTTCCCAAGCTATTGACTTTCTTTCCTATTTCTCTTGCAGCACTCTCATTTCTTTACCCAAATTTTCTTCTATATCTCTTATATGATTTTTAAGCTCCTAAGGGAGTTCTTCCCTGAGCTGATTCTGGGCTCGAGACCACTTCCCATTTTTTTATTTGGGTTTTGCCTATGAGTGTTTTGCCATTGTTGTCCTCTTCTGAGTGTGTGTCTTGACATTCCTTGTCACAATAATAATATTCTATGGTCAGATATTTTGGTTGACTTTTTGTTCATTTTTGTTGAGGGGCTTTTTCTCTTCTTTCAAATTTGAGCTCTGCTCAAATAATTATAATTAACAATAAATAAAATAATAATTGCTTACCCTTTTAGAAGGAAAAATGGACAGAGAGAAACCTTTTAAAAATCAACTTATTTGTAAACATGTTAAGTTTTTTGGGACCATCTGCTTCAGTAAGATCATAGTATTATCAGCCCTATGAAACAATTTGTGAATTGCTTTATTTATAAGAAGTGGGTTTCTCTCCTCCCCTCCTCAGGAAGTGGAAGAAAATTTAAAAATCTGTTCATATTGTAGAACTGTTTTACGTGATGATTTAAGAATGTGATAATCTTGCAATTATATCTCATGTAATATATTTCATTTACATCTTGAAACAGCTTGGTCTTAGGCTCCAGTCTTAGGAATTTAATTGAGCTTCAGAGGGTGATATACAATATCTTAAGAGATAAATATCAGTGAGTCTGGAAAATGCTGTCAGTGAGAACACATATATTCACTATCTACAAGAAATTACATAATGTACTTATTTTTCTTTATTTCTAATGATTGCTTTTCACCCCCAAGATCAGTTTAAAATAAAGGAGAAGTATAATGAGCTAAAGACAAGGAAGTTGAATGATTTTTGGAAGGCCTCACATCTTTTTATGGCTAAATAATTTATTTCAAAAACACGAGAATAATTACAACTGTGTCCAGCCCTAAATATGATTAGTGAAACTTACTATTTGAGGTGAGATCTTGTGGGAGTATAACTTGATGTTACCCTTTTTTTATTTCAAGTATAGTTGTCTCATTGATCATTATTCAGTAATCCACCATTCAAGGGAAATGCCACCAGCTGCTCAGAGGGAGTATAGTCAGAGAACTGCTACATGTGGATGTCTGTCCTTTGTAAAAGTCAACAGGATGACCTTGGAATGACAAAAGGTAAGTTCCCCTTGAATCAGTTTTCCCATTGAGTTACTTCCTTTTTGAACAAGAATGTTTCTTAAAGAGGACTGGAGCCAAGATGGTGGAGTAAAAGCAGGGACTTGCTAGAGCTCTCCCTCAAACTCCTCCAAATACCTGCAAAAATTACTCTAAACACAATCTATAGCTGCAGAAGCCACAAAATCACAGAAGGAAACAAATCTCCAGCCCAAGAGAACCTAGAAGGTTGACAGGAAAGGTCTATCACAATGGGCTGGGTGAGGGGCCCAGTCCAGGATGGGCCATGCAAGTACAGACAAGGCTGGGGGAGGACTTAGGGGACTGAATCACTGGCAGATATGGGGGTTTCCAGACTTCTCGACCCACAAACACCAAAGACAACATAGAAAGTCAGTGAGAAAACTCTGTCAGACCTGGGTAAGAGAGGAATGCAGTCCAGCCCAAACCAGCAGAGGTGGTAGTAGAGGCAGTGGCAGCAGTAGCAGCAGTGACTCCTTCCAGAACTCCAGGCCCATAGACAGTGTGGGGATCAAGCAGCTCACCAGATGAGGATTGCAGAGATCTCTCTGTTGACATTGAGGGAGGATTCTCTGGCTTTGCTCTACTTGGATCTGGGTCACACTCCTGGGTAGCAGTCCTGAGGTGAGGAGGAGTGCTAGCATGGCAGAGTTTGTGGAGGCTGTGGACATGGAGTCCTCCTCACAGTTTCAAGGAAGAAAAGAGTGCTTGAGGACACTCACTGACCCGAGCACAGGCCAGGAGAGGAGTAAACACCTCTCCTTGGATCATAACACCTAAGAAGATCTGAAAATTTACAGGTGGCTAGAAATATCTATTAAAACAGCTACACAAAACCCCTGAAGCTTGGGACAGAGCACTCTCCACTCTGAAAGCAGAGTCCTACCTTAACAAAGAGCTCAAAAGTCAAGTAACTGGCTGGGAAGATGAGCAAGTAGCATAGAAAACCCAAACTACAGAATCTTACTTTGGTGACAAAGAAGATCAAAACATAAAACCAGAAGACAATAAAGTCAAAGCTTCCATATCAAAATTCTACACGAAAAAATATGCATTGGTCTTAGGCCATGGAAGAACTCAAAAAGGATTTCATAAATCAAGTAGGAGAAGTAGAGGAAACATTGGGAAGAGAAATGAAAATGATACAAGAAAACCAGGAAAAAATAAGTCAACAGCTTGTTAAAGGAGACATCAAAAATACTGAAGAATAACACCTTAAAAATAGACTAACGCAAATGGCAAAAGAGGTCCAAAAAGCCAATGGGGAGAAGAATGCCTTAAAAAGCACAATTGTCCAAATGGACCAGGATGTCCAAAAGCTCACTGATGAAAATAATTCCTTAAAAATTAGAACAGAGCAAATGGAAGCTAATGCCTTTATGAGAAATCAAGAAATTATAAAACAGAAACAAAAGAATGGAAAAAATAGAAAACAATGTGAAATATCTCAATGGAAAAACTACTGACCTGAAAAATAGATCCAAGGGAGATAATGTAAAAATTATTGGACTACCTGAAAGCCATGATAAAAAAGAGCCTAGATATCATCTTTCAAGAAATTATCAACAAATACTGCCCTGATATTCTAGAACCAGAGGGTAAAATAGAAATTGAAAGAATCCTCAGATTACCTCTTGAAAAAGATATCCAAAGGAAAACTTCTAGGAATATTCTAGCCAAATTCCAGAGTTTGCAGGTCAAGGAGAAAATATTGCAAATAGCCAGACAGGAAGAATTCTAGTATCATGGAAACAGAATCCAGATAACACAAGATCTAGCAGCTTCTACATTAAAAGATCAAAGGGCTTGGAATATGATGTTCCTGAGTTCAGAGGAGCTAGGATTAAAACCAAGAATCAGGTACTCAGCAAATCTAAGTATAATACTTCAGAGGGAAAATGGACATTCAATGAAACAGAGGACTTTCAAGCATTGTTGATGAAAAGACAAGAGCTAAATAGAAAATCTGACTTCCAAATACAAGAATCAAGAGAAGCATGAAAAGGTAAATAGGAAAGAGAAATGATAAGGGACTTATTGAAGTTGAACTGACTGCTCATTTTCCTATGTGGAAAGGTGATATTTGTAACTCATGAGATCTTACTCAGTATTAGGGTAGTTGACAGGAATATATATCATATATATATATACATACATATATATATGTATATATATATATATATATATATATATATATATATATATATATAGACAGAGGGTACAGGATAAGTTGAATATGAAGTCATGATATCTAAAAAATAAAAGTAAAGGGTGAGAGAGAGGAATATATTGGGAGAAGGAGAAAGAGAGAGATACAATGGGGTAAATTATCTCACATAAAAGAGGCAAGAAAAAATCTGTTATATTGGAAGGGAAGAGGGGGGAGGTGAAAGGGAATGAATGAACCTTACTCTCTTCAGATTTGGCTTAAGGAGGGAATAACATACACACTCAATTTAGTATCTTACCCTATAGGAAAGTAGGGGGGGAAGGGCATAAGAGGGGGGGATGATAGGAGGGAGGGCTCATTGGGGGAGGGGTTGTCCAAAGTAAAGACTTTTGAAAAGAGACAGGGTCAAAGGAGAAAATAAAATAAACGGGGTGCAGGATAAGATGGAGGGAAATATAGTTAATCTATCACAACATGACTACTATGGAAGTGTTTTGCATAATTAAATATATACATACATATATATATATGTATATATTTAATATATACATACATATATATGTGTATATTTAATATATATATAGTGTATATATATATATATATATATATATATATATATATATATATATATATATAAAAGCTATGTTGAATTGCTTGCCTTCCTAGGGAGGGTGGGTGGGAAGGGAAGAAGGGAGAGAATTTGGAAGACAAAGTTTTAAAAACAAATGTCAAAATTTGTTTTTACATGCAACTGGGAAATAAGATATACAGTCAATGGGGTATAGAAATCTATCCTGCCCTTCAAAAAAAGAAAGGGGGATGGGGATAAGGGGTGGGGTGGGGTGATAGAAGGGAGGGCAGGCAGGGGAAAGGATTAATCAGAATATATGCCTTCTTGGGGTGGGGGGGAGAAGGGAGAGATGGGGAAAATTTTGTAACCCAAAATCTTGTGGAAATGAATGTTGAAATGTTGAATGTTGAAAACAAAAAATAAATCATCTAAAAACACACCCTTAAGGTAGATTAATTTATTAAACTTGTTTTGGAAAAGATTTTTGGTGAAATTTACTACAGAAATAAGACATACAGCAGATGCAATTTCAAGGTCATGAGAGTGTAAGCATGGTCCATATCCAGGGCATTTCTTGAGGAAGGAAGGCTGAGCCTGGGGTTCTTACTTTGAGGTCTGTGAATTTTTCTTTTTAATATCTTACCAACTATGTTTTGACATGAATAATTTTCTTTGTAATCCTAGGTATTTTATTTTATGCAAATTCTAATAAGGGATCCACAAGCTCCATTAATATGATAAAAAGATCAGTGATACAAAACAGGTTAAGAACCTCCAGCCTAGATGGAGGACCATCTCCATCTACAGTGAATATAAATGATTTTTTGGTTTTCCTGGGGGTAACACCAAGATGATTGGAGAGGAGGAGGTAATTGAAAGAAATTTCTAAGGGACAGACTTCAGGGATTTCACTGGAAACAGGGCCTCCTCAGCCTTTTCTGAAAGTTCAGACACAACTTTGGCTAATTCATCAGAATAGAAACTTATTATAAACAAAGCAACATTTATTAATAATTCATACCTTCTAAATTTGTCGGTGACTATATCCCAAGCCTTGAAAGACCATAAAAAAAGAAACCAAAACCATAATTAATCAGTCAGTGCTCACTTTTCAAAATATAAGTTGAGAGAAGGAAACCAAATAAAGAGAAATCAGTCCTCTCTCTCACAGAGCCACCACAAAATATTATGAATAAGGCACCCTCTTCCACAATAAGAGATGCATTTTAACCAATAATATTATTTTAGCAACAATAATATCAATAATATATTGCTTCAATTGTCCACTAATTTTTTACAAAGAACTTTTTCCTCAATCTACCCATGAGTTAGAGAGTACAAGTAGTACTATCTCTATTTTGTTGATGAGGAAACTAAAGCTAAGGGAAGTTCAGTGACTTGTCTAAGTTAACATAACTGGTAAATGTCAGTGGTTGGTTTACGAACTGAGGAGAACCTGGAAAGTATCTTGAATCCAAATGGCGGAGCGTTTCCTCTGAAGGATCAAGTGTTCTCTGAGAATAACTATGTCATCAATTTTTTGATTATCAGTTGAGACATCAAACCACTGAACTTTATTTCAGAAGAAATAGGCAGGATCCTGAAGTCTGAAATTGACTTAATCAAAGAATCTCTGAGTCGAAAAGGACCTCAGTGGCCATGTTCTCTAATCCTTACCAGAAAAAGAATCATTTCTGTAGTATACCCACTAGAGGATCATCCAATCTTGATTTGAATAGCTTAAATGAGAAGAAACTCAATACCAACTCCATCTACACATTCCATTTTTGTATCATTATGTTAGGAAATTTTCCTTACATTAAATCATGCAGTTGCTGTTGTTCATACTTAACTTCAAAGAGAATCAAGTCTAAATTGACCTCTTTGCCCCTTCCACCCTACTTTACCTTTTTGTGAAAAACTGAACATTTTAAACCCTTCTGTTTTTTAGATTTAAAATTACTAAAAAACAAAAAAAAATGTTGCCAGGTCTGTCTTCTTTCCTGTAAGCAAACAATCCCCAGTTTCTTCAGCCAATCTTCACATTACAGATGGTCTCAATTCTTGTCATCATCCTAGATATAGTCTTCTGGATACTACTCAGCTTATTGATGCCTTTCCTGAAATGTGGTGCCCAAAATTGAGCACAATTCTACAAATGCTATTGATATAAGAAAAATTTCTATTATTTCTTATCCAGGTCTGTTTGGGAGGGAGAGATAATGTCTAGGGTTTTAATTATTTCAAGTCTCTGATATTCTAAGAGACGGTCACCACTGTTGTTGTTGATCCTTATTTTGATGATACAGCTTTACTAATTATAAATTTGGTATTTATTTCCTTCTTTTGCACTGATTAGATTAGAAGATTTATGATGAAAAAAACTTTTTTTTGCTATCTTGCTAATCATATTGGATCACACATTTTAGAAATAGAAAGTACCCTAACCCAACCATTTCATATTACATATGAAGAAACTGAGACCAGGTAAAGCCACTTTCTGATGTCCCACATGTCCAAGTAAAAGAGCTAGGACACCAATTGTGAGTGTTGGTGCAAAATCCATCAGTGCTTCAATTATACTATTCTACTTTTTACCATGTTTCTAAATCCTTGGTAAAGGTTAATGGCCTGGTAAGGTTTAATATCTTGGAATTTTGTCATCTGATAATTAATCTTTGCTAGCAATCACGTACCTGATTAAAACTATAGCAATTCTAAAAAGCTGGCCTCTGTTTGCTTTTAATTAGCTCTAAGACTGTGATTATAAGTGATATTTGTAACCCAGTATTTATACTGCTGAACTTTTGTATCTATGAATTCTTAACTAAAATCATTAAGAATACTTTAAGTATCAAGGAATAAACACTTGATTGTAAAAAGGAGAAAAGGCATCTATCTATAATATCCTTACAGAAAGCAAATTATTATATCTTTCCAGATGCTTTTATTATGTCTGTCCAATTGTGCTGATAACATTTTTATCATGGAAAAATTTACTAATGCTTGCAAGATATTATAAAGTTGCCATTATTCCTTGTATTTAGTTTCAAATGTGGTTAAACTTTTATAGGAATATGGGAGAAAAGGTAAACCAGATCAGTGTTTTCCAAATGAATTATCCTAAAATTACAATAATTTGAACATTTATATAGTGCTTACCATGTGCCAGCACTGTGTTGAGCCCTTCACAATTACTACTCCATTTGAACCTCATAACAACACTGGAAGATAAGTGTTATCATCATCCCCATTTCAGGGCTGAGGAAACTGAGGCAAATAATGGTTTAAGTGACTTGCTCAGAGTCACAAAATTAATAAGTGTCTGATGCTTGACACTATCTACTATGCCACTTAGTTGTTCCTATGTGGAAATCAAAGCTACTTCACTTTAAAGAACAGGAGAAGCCCTATATGTGAAAAATAATTGGCTCTCAACAATTATAATGTCTCTTTTCACCATTTTCAAATACACACTCTCAAACAATACAAACAAGTACTGAGATGTCTAGGCAAATAAGAGAGCTGAGAATAGCTACAGGTAGTGAAGGGAAAAGTGATTTTTAAAAGGGAAATCTAGCTGGGAGAAATACTAAGTAAGTTAAGGGAAATAATAAATGACCCCAAAGTTAGATCAGCACTCATCAAAATGAATGGGCCAGACTATTTCCCCCACTCCCAATTTGGCATTTTGTTTTGCCTAGACACAGAGAATCCTCAGATGGCGGCAGTCTCATAAAGAGTATTTGGGCAGATGCCATGAGCCACAGCAGCTCTAAAAATTCAAGCAATTAAGGAAAATCATTTTTCCTGAACCTCTCTAGTTAGAAAAGTTATTTATGGCAAAGGATGTACCTATTCATAGTTTGATATTGAACATATCAATGAAATCTTTATAACATCAGCAATAAGTGCATGTTTAGGAAAAATACATTTTTTCCAGATTTCTGCACAAAGCAAGGAGTTATTATTTGAAAATCTCAGTATCAAATTAAATTAAATATGTCAAGTGTTGTCATATATGGAAATCTCCATTCACTAAAGGTATTTGCTAGTATATGGAGGTATTTTGGATAAGGTAAAAAAAACAGCTATTTTATATTGATGGCATTGTCCTTCCTATCAGCAGATAACATTACAAAGAAAACAATATGTTTATGTACTACACTAAGATTAGAAAAAGAATCATTGCTATATTTGAGACTCACATGAATCCTATGATGTGGGAAACAGAATTATCTTAATTTTATAGTTGAAGGAAATGAGGCTCAGAGTCATTAATTGTTATTATCTTTACTTCACAAAGCAAGTATCAGAGTAAAAATTTCAACCCAGGTTTTTCTGATCCTAATCCTAGAATTTTAGGCATTACACCATTGTACATTAAGTCCCAGAATATAGATAACAGTGTGGTCCAATGTGTTTTCAGAAATACTTAAGAAGGATTTGACAGTGAATCTTCTGGTACTTGTTATCCCAAAATTGACCTTTTTATTTATTTGTGATGATTAATGTTGGGGAAAAATGATGTCACCAGAGCAAACCTAGAAAATAAAAATTTTGAAGCCCTGGGGGAAAATTAAAGACCTTAGGGTGTTGTTTTCTTCAGTTCTGCTGGTTAAAGAAAGAAAAATTCACAAGAAAAAGAAATCTTGAATGTAAACAGCTAGGACTACGGCTTACAATGATAGTCTCCTGACCAGGGATGAAGTAGAGCTAAGAAAAGAATATTCCTTCTGTGTTTTACATGTCAGATTAAGAGAACTGATTTTAGGAGGAAGCAGTCAAAGCCAAACACTTTTGAAAAGGGACAGGGTCAAAGGAGAAAATTGAATAAAGGGGGACAGGATAGGATGGAGGGAAATATAGTTAATCTTTCACAACACGAATATTATGGAAGTGTTTAGCATAATGACACGTGTATAACCTATATTGAATTGCTTGCCTTCTCAAGGAGGGTGGGTAGGGAAGGAAGAAGGGAGAAAATTTGGAACTCAACGTTCTAAAAACGAATGTTTAAAAAATTGTGTTTACGTGCAACTGGGAAATAAGATATACAGGCAATAGGGTATAGAAATCTATCTTGACCTACAAGAAAATAGGGGGAAAGAGGATGGGGGGGAGTGGAGTGATAAAATAGAGGGCAGACTGTGGAAAGGGGCAATCAGAATTCATGCCATCTTGGGGTGGGTTGGGAGGGTAGAGATGAAGAGAAAATCTGTAACTCAAAATCTTGTGGAAATGAATATTGAAAATTAAAAATAAATTTTAAAAGAGAACTGATTTTTTTAAAAAGAATATATATGTATATATACACACATACATATACACATATGTGGGTATATAAAGATATGCATACATATATACACAAATATTATATATATGCATACATGTACATACATACATACATGTGTGTGTGACTTCTTCTAATACAGGAACAATTAAAGAAATATATTAGAAAAGAAAACCAATCATTCAGAGGAGATGATATGTAAGAGAGTCAGAAATAAAATCAGGTCCTAAAATGTCTATATGCAAATGAAGAAAATTTGAGTAATAATAGAAATGAAGCCAAAATTCCAGAAGGCTACATGGACCCTTTGGGTATCAAGGAGATTTGATTGACTAGGAATCACACATAGAGTATGATTCTAGAAAGAGATCACTTCTTGAAAAGGAAAATAAAGAGTAAAGGAATAATGAAGTCACATTATTAAAAAGATATATTAAAGTATCAAAATCCTAGATTGTGCAGGTGGAAACATAGCAGAAAGTATGATTATCAGTAGAGGGAAAACCAGACATTGATATTGTTGTGAAAGTACAATAGGTGTGGCAGATAAAACAATGGACAGGGAGTCAGAGAAACATGAGTTTGAACCCTTCTTTAGAAACTTGCTAATTATGTGTCCCTGAATAAGTCATATAACCTCTATTGACCTCAGTTTCCTTATCTGTAAAACAGAGACAATAAAAGCATCTAACTTCCAAGGTTTTATCTCATAAAGTCATTAGCTTCCACTTCCTTAATTCAAATTTTTAAGGAATTATTTTCTTCCATGATCTTTTGTATTTCCTTTTCCATTTGCACAATTATGCTTTTTTAAGTCATATTTTTTCCTTCAGTGAATTTTGGTACTTCTTGTTTTTCCATCTGGGCAATTGTGCTTTTTAAGGCATTCTTCTCCCCACTGGCTTTTTGGACCTCTTTTATCATTTGGTCTAGTTTGTTTTTTAAGGTGTTATTTAATATATATATATATATATATATATATAATATAGCCTAGATATAGTCTTTCAGGAAATTATTGAGGAAAGCTGCATGGGTATTCTAGAACCAGAGGGCAAAATAGAAATTGAAAGAAAACATCAATCAACTCTGGAAAGTCATCCTAAAATAAAAACTCCCGGGAATATTTTAGCCAAATTCCTGACCTCCCAGGTCAAGGGGAGAATATTGCAAGTAGCCAGAAAGAAACAATTCAAGTATCATGGAGCCAAAGTCAAGATAACATAATATTTAACAGCTCCTATTTTAATGGATTGGAGGTCTTGAAATATGATATTCCAGAGGGCTAAAAGTGTTAGCATTAGAACCAAGAATCATCTACCCAGCAAAATTGAGTATAAACCTTCAGGGGAAAGAAATGGGTATTCAATGAGATAGAGAACTTTTAAACATTCGTGATGAAAAGACCAGAGCTGAATAGAAAATTTGACTTTCAAATACAAGACTCAAGGGAAGATAAGAAAGAAAAATCATGAGTGACTTAATAAGGTTAAACTGTTTGTATTCCTACATGGGAAGATGATACCTGCATCTCTTAAGACCTTTCTCATTATTAGGGTAGTTAGAAGGGGCATATATAGGCAGAGAATATAAAAGAATGATATATGAAAATAAAATTAAGAGGTGCGAAAAGAATGTACTAGGAGATGGGGAAAGAGAGTGGTAGAATGGGGTTAATTATCTCACATAAAAGTGGAAAGGAAGAAGAGGCAGGTGAGGGGAGTAGGTGAACCTTACTCTCATCAGAATTGACTCAAAGGTGGAAAAACATACACACTCAACTGGATATAGAAATCGGTCTTACCCTGTAGGAAATTAGGAAGGGAAAAGGGATAAGAGAAGGGGGAGGGTGATAGAAGGGAAGGAAGATTAGGGAAGAGTGTATTCCAAAGCAAAATACTTTGAGGAGGGAAAAGGTGAAAGGAGAGAGAATATAAAATACACCGGGGGATAGGATGAAGGGAAATAGTTAGCAATAATAACTGTGAAAAATAGTTGAAGTAATTCTCTCTGATTAGGACACCATAGAGGAATGAGTCCAATTTATAAAAATAAGAGCCATACCCCAAATGATAAAGGATCAATAGATGCTCAGTTTTCCCAATGAAGTAATCAAAGCTATCTATAGCCATTTGAAAACATACTTAAACTCACTACTGATTGAGGAAATGCAAATCAAAATGATTCTGAGGTACTACCTCATATTTATTTGATTGGCTAATAGGACAAGGAAGGTAAATGACAATTGTTGGAGGGGGTGTGGGGAAAAATAGACATTAATATACTGTTGGTGGACTTGTAAACGGATTCAATCATTCTACAGAGCAATTTGGGAAATGTGCCCAAGGGACTATAAAACTATGCATACACTTTGATCTATCAATACTACTACTACATCTGTATCCCAAAAGTCATAAAAAAGGAAATGAAAGGACCTATATCTATAAAAATATTTATGGCAGTTCATTTCTGGGTGCAAATAATTAGAAATTGAGGGGATACCAATCAGTTGGCAAATGGCCGAACAAATTTTGGTATGTAATTATGATGGAATTGTACTATAAGAAATGATGAGCACCTGAAAAGACCTTCATGACCAGATGCAAAGTGAAATGTACTGTGTACAAAGTAACAGCAATACTGGAAAATGATCAGCTGTGAATGACTTAGCTATTCTCATCAATACAATGATCCAAGACATCTCTCAAGGACTTATGATGAAAAATGCTACCCGTCCAAAATAAAGAACTAATGGTGTCTGAATACAGATTGAAGTGCACTTCTTTTTTTACTTTATTTTTCCTGAGTTTTTCTGTCTGTGCTTTCTTTCACAACATGACTTTTGTGGATATGTTCTGTATGGCTATAGATATATAACCTATATTGTATTACTTGCCTTCTCAACAAGGGTGGCTGGGGACGGATGAAGGGAGGAAATTTAGAACTCAACGTTTCAAAGATGAAGATTAAAAAGTATTTCACATGTCACTGTGGAAAAACAAAATACTAAATTAAAAAAAATCAATAAACTTTCCTAGAGTCATTCATTGGTGTGAAATTTGAAGATAACCAAAATTTCTATTCTCTGCTTTTCTCACCTATATGAAAACATGTACACAAATAAATTAGCATAAAATAGAACAATTAGGGGAGTTTGACCTAAGTTACAGAAATGCAAATGTTCTGCCATTTCTAGTTTAAAATAATTACTGATTTTTCTGGTATATGGTCACACAACTATCTTTTCAGAAGGAGGTTAAGAATGCAGTTCTTCCTGATTCCAAATACAGTTCTGTATCTACTTTGTCATGCTGCCTATGTTAATTTCTAGAAAATAACACACAGATGTCTGGGACACTGACGGAGGACTGGGGGCAGGGGCTAGTGTAGAAAGTATCCCCTAATCTCTGCTTTGAAAAAAAGCTTAGAATTCTTGATGTTAGAGGTAAGGAAGGAGTGCAATTCAATTCAAAAATATATTAATATACGTTTCCCAGTAAGATTTGGCTAGATGTATTTAAAATATAATGGATACAGATCTTTGTTGAACCAACCATTGGAAATAAAGTCTTACCCACCTTCCTATGATGAGAAACTATTTATTTAGAAAAGTAGACTGCCTATTTCTTTGATTTTAATTCTGGTGTAACCAACCTATACACGATGCAATGGCAAAACATTTATTTGGGCTCATGGTGTTTTTTTGTCATTATTATTTACAAACATAAGTTAAAATAATGAGCCAATGAACCTGAGTGATCTCAGATGAGCAAAAAGGCTTTCTCAGTCAACAAATTTGTCACTGAAATAGTTGATTAAACTAGGAAGAATGAAAATTCTCATATCATTTATGGAGTCCTAGATATATGTACTTGTAAATAGAGCACCAAGTGTTCAAATCTTTGGATCTTTGGCATGTTAAAAAAGTACCTTAGAGGGTAAATGTCTTTTGATCAACATGAATAAAAGTCATTCTCAAAGCAAAAACAAGACATCATTCAACAATAAAGCAGAAAAGCTTCTTGATGTTCTAAATAAAAAAGGAAAGGAATAAAAAAAATCACTAATATGCCTTTTTGCCTTCCCAGGGAGGCCTTTCCTTTTTTCTTAGTCTTGACAAAAAAGGTGCCGGTCTTCCAAGGACAAACATCAGATCTGACTCATCAGATGATACTGTTATCTTTTATATCAGCTTAGAAAGGTCATAAGAGATTCCAAAGGACACACAACATGCTGAATGTTCACTATGTTCTGAGTTGTCACCTCCAAAGGGGAAGAGACAATTAAAGCTTCTTTGCCTGACACAATTAAGAAATTGCTTATTCCTTCCTTTCTGGAACAATCACCCTAAACCACAGATACTCCCAGAGAAATGATAAAGTAGTTGTCAGAAATTCTCTTGATGACAACAAAACAAACCAAAAAAAATGCAACAAAAAAACCCAATGAAAAAAAAGAAAAGTTCTTTGTGAAATGAATGAATCAATTAAAAAACCACTTATTAACTATTTACTACATGTCAATCAGGGTACTAAGCTCTGAGAATACAAATACAAAGGCAAAGGTAGACCCTGCTTACCTTCTATAGGAGCTTACATTTTAATAAGATACATCGTTTCAGAAAAAAAAATGGAAAGACTTAGATGAAGTGATGCCTCCCTCTGTTTGGAGAATATGGAGGGTGGGTACTAGAGAACTACACATCTTCTGTGATTTTAAGGAGCATGCAAGAGGCATTCACCTCATTTCCTATCTGGCTGCTCTTAGACTTTTTGAAAGGAATAGAAAGTTATACAGAGCAGATTTGCAGTTTTATGTACAATCATCTTTTTTTTTACTGTACTATGTTATGGAAATGCTTGTTTTATTCCATAAATTAAAAATAAAATGAAAAAGATGACATTAGCTTTGTAACTCATTCCTCCTCAGATCATTTTCCACGGCAGAGACTAGATTTCATCATAACTCATGTAAAGACCTTCCCCTTCTTTTAAACTTCCTTTTTCTGTGTTATTGCCCACATGAGATGGTGAATTACTTGAGGGCAAGGATTTCCATGTCTTTATTCATAATTCCCAGTGCTCAATAGACGGCTTTGTACATATTGAGTGTTTAGTCTATATTAATGGACTCTGACTCATACTTTTTTGAATATTCTTTGGCATAAATTGTCTCATATACTACTTCAATCCAATTAAATTCCATTCATATCAACAAGCCTTTATTGAATATCCTTGTGTGGCAGTAAAAAGAAATATGTTTATGCCCATGTTATATTCGAGAAAATTGAAACTGAGAGGGGTTGGGGGAATTTGTTAATGTCACTCCTACATTCAGTCGCGTCTATGACCTCATGAAAACAAGCATGCTACCCAATGGTATGAATTAACAATGAGGCCTAGTCATCCTATATAAATTTTGTCCATGTCTTCCAATAATTTTACTATAGGCAGTTGGCACAATGAACTAGAGGCTGTCCATGTATTCTCTTGGTGTCAATTTTCTGAGATTAAAAAATAGGTACACACATAATAGCTCTGACTCCCTCACAAGAAATTTCCAAGAATTGTCAGTGATGACTTATATGAATGGAATTAAATTAGATTGAACTTCAGTAGTACATGAGATAATTTGTGCCAAAGAATTTGAAAGCTATTAAGTGGTATCTAATTATTTCATACACACTAAAGTGGCACCATGAGGCTAACTGATCAGAGTCATTGGGAATAGAGCACTCAAACTGTCAAGTGGTTATCCCCCTAAAGTCACATAAGAAGTAAATCCTCGAGGCAAGGATGGAATACAGAGCACCATGAGTAGTGCTCTCACTGTCTTGGATACATTGCTGTTATCCAAACTTCAAAGAGTAGCTATATCTTTGAATGTAGTTGTGTCAAGTAGAAGAAAAAATATTGCTGTTGGAATTCAGGTCTCAGAAGTACACAAAAAGAATCTTCCAGACCAGCTTCCAGCATGTCCTTCACATAACTTAAGACAGATGGTTTTTAATAGGCCTATAAAACTCAGTGCTAAAATTCTTCCTGTGACCTACTTACTGGGAGCTTTGTCCCATTCCAGTGTCAATTGAATATGATTTATGTGGAATCTTTCCCTGTTCAGTCATCCCTCTAAAAAAAACAATCGTGATTGCTAGATCCTAGTGGAGTCTGGAATTGTTCAAATTGACTCAACTGAACCTTATAATTTTATATCATAATTTACATGTATATGAAAAATCAATATGCCTTTAGTACTAAAAGCAAATGACTTGGCCCAGAATAATTGTTTCCAATGGCTCTAGCTACTTTCTTCTCATATTTATAAATAAACTTACTCCATGGCTTCTATTGTCTTCTAATATTTAAAAAAATACTTAAAAGGAAATGGTGTTAGATAATCATCTAAACTTTTGCTAATAAATTGCACTCCAAATTCAAACCTATTATGTCCAAGGCCTTTGAGTGGATTATTAATATTTAACAAGTTATTTGTAGGTATCTCAATAGTCTCTGCTCAGCTAACCTGCTTCTCCTTATCCGTACTAACTTATCATTAATAATTAATTCATACTGGGGCATTGAAAATATATTTTACTGTTGGAATGAGAGCATACATGGTTATCAGTTATCTCCAAATATAAATATGTATATATACAAACATACACATATACATATATATGTATATAAATAGTTTTATTCAGTCATTCCAATTATTTTTCTCTCTAAGATGAGATCCATCTATTTAACTCTTTAAGAAATTCTCTCAGAGGACAATGGTAGAGAAATGCCACTAATAACATGACTTTTGGAATAAAAAAATAACTGCTAATTCCATGACTTAAAGGATGTTACATTAATGTTCATTATTCCTAAAGTGATGCAGCTAATGCCACTCTACTGAGGTCATCTGGGAGACTTTACTTAGATAAGTAATTGGAATCATTTCTAAATTAACGAATATTAGAACTCCAACAGAATTTAGGAGTCCAACTTGTTAAATTCCAGATGAAAAAAAAAACAGGGAACAGAGAGGCTAACTGCCTTGTCCAAGAAAGAGTAGTCAATGAATACGCAGTCACCTTTAATTATCATCTGCCAAAATTATTGATACTTTCAAAGCTATAAATGGTATGGGTAATCCCTATCTTTTTACCTTTTCATCCTACATATTTTTGTTGGTTTTCTAAAAGTTCTCAACAAAGAATATACTCAGCATATTGGAGGCCTGTCTCTTGTTATTATTTCAGTACTTCACTCAGTAAACAAGCACTTATTGAGTAGATACTATGTACCAGGAACTGTGCTAAGCATTGGGGAAACAAAATGGGAAACACTGAAGAAAGGTAGAGACAGTATCTGTTTTCCAGAAACTAAGTCTAATTTGAAGGACAACAGGCAAACTATTGTGTATAGACAAGATACACAGAAGATAAATTGGAAACAACAACAGACCCAAGATACTAGAACCTTGTGCATTACATTGGTTCACTGAGGCATTCTACTTGCTTTCCCTTAATGCCATTTGATCACCTTTTTCTATTTTATGTACATAAAATCAGAATATCGTAGATCTAGGGGTAAAAAGAATCTCAGAAACCCTCAATCCACCCTCCTTCATCTTACAAATACAGAAATTGAGGCTGAGTGATATTACATGACTTGACCAAAGTCACCCAGCCAGTGAAATGTGAGATTGTAACCAAGTTGCCTCTGACTCCAGATCCAAACTTTTACCCATTTTATACCAAAGGAATATATTAAATACAATTTCTGGCATGAAATTAGATGTCATAGTATGCTGTTTCTGTCAAACGGCCACCTTGTTTATTTCTATTCCCCACCCTTGGACATCAAGGTGTTCCAAGGTTCACAACCATAAAGTATCACTGGTGGAGTATTAATGTTTTAAAGATTGGCATTCCTAGCAGTAAATTGTTTGAACTTAAAGCACTGTGAAATTTTCTCTAATCTAATTAAGCCTGTTCTCCTACTGTTCAATTCTGGTACCAGTCCATTATCCATCTATATGGCTTATTAAAAAATACATATTGACAAACATTTAATTGGCCATTTGTCCAATTAGATGTCATCATCTAGGGATTATGTATTTTCACCTATTGTTATTTTATCAGCAGAAAACAATATCTGGTAGGTCCTACCGAATTGTTTGATATGAGTCAGGGCACAGACAGATGCCTCTTATATGAAGGCCAGCCTAGGTAGCCAAGTGTGAAAAGGCTGAGCTCCAGAAGTTCAGCCAAAGAAATGATGATATTTTTTATTATAATACCCAATGAAATGGTTTAAAATATAGTTTCCCTTACCTCCATGAGGCCTTTTTACCTTCCCAGACTGTGGTGGAAAAGAAGGCAGAGAATAATGTCTCTTTCTGCTCAATGCTATACTATTTCCTGTGGAATGCCTACTTTTCTACAAACTTCCCATGATTTCTTCCACTTGCATTCGTTAAAACTCTCCTGCATTTTGGCGTGGTGGTGGCATACTGGATCGAACACTGGACCTGCAGTCAGAAAACCTGAGTTCAAATCTTACCTAGACACTCATTACCTTTGTTACCCTGGACAAATCACACCGTCTGCATCCAACTCAGTTTCCTCAATTACAAAATAACGATAATAATATCACTTACCTGATAGGATTGTTGGGAGGATCAAATGAGATTATATTTCTAAAGCACGTAGCCAAGGGTCTGGCACATAGTGCTTAATAAGTGTTGTCCCCCTTCTGTTTCATAGATAGAGATATCATTTATTGATTAATTAATTTATTTTGTTGTTGATGATGAGTCATTTTAGTTGCGTCTGACTCTGTGAACCCATTTGGAATTTTCTCAGCAATGTTACTGGAGTGGTTTGCCATTTCCTTCTCCAGCTCATTTTACAGGTGAGGAAACTGAGGCAAACAGGGTTAAGTGATTTTCCCAGAGTTACATAGCTAGAAGGTATCTGAGGCCAGATTTTATCTTATGAAAATGAGTCTTCCTGATTCCCAGTGCCATGTTTTATCCACTGTGCTACCTAGCTGAATACATACATGCATACATACATATATGCTTGCACACATACATACATATGTATAGATGAATCTCCCCAGGAGAATGTAAGATCTCTGAAAGCAAGGACTATTTCTTTTTAATTTTGATCTATGATCACAGTGCCTAGCAATCTGTCCTATACATAGTAGTAGGTATGCTGAATACATGTATACTAAATTTACATAGGTATAGATAGAGATATATGTCTATGGACATAGATATATTTACTTATCTAAATTTAACATATATGCACACACACACACACACACACACACACACACATATATATATGCAAGTGAGTGTATATGTATGTATTTGAGCTGAGCAATACTTTTATTTCAACTGTTGGTAGTATACTTCTCGTTACTGTCTCCATGGCTGAATATTCTATCACTCCTGATACATAAATCCAGGAGGAGTCAAAAAATGCAGCCAGAGGTCTAATTCTTACTACTTAGAAGCTTTATGGATTTCAATGATAATTTTGGAACATTGTGGATATAGTTAGTAACACCATGTACAATTTCGAAATATTAAGCTGATAACATATAGAGTTCAGCTGCTTGCAAAAGTGGCAGTCATTACCCAACTAACTTTCTGCGCATAGTCAGATAATCCATTGATTAGAATAAAATTTTAAGGAACTAAAAGAATTTTAAAAAGGGGTAGATATGAAATAAGCCTTTTGAGTTTGATTATAACATATACAATTTGATATATTTAATTTAATTGCTGAAACTAAAAGAAAGGAACATATGGGATTACTAACATTTACTAGTGAAATTTAATCTGTGCAAAACAATCAGCACAAAAGTAAACAAAGAGCCTGGAAATCATCAGAGTCAGAATACATTCAATTTTCTTTCTAAGAAGAAAGATAGGGTAGCCAAATGCAAAAGGATTTCCAGATACAAGCTCATCTTCAGTCTCTCTGTATTTTTCATTGGCCATCTACCATGAATTGAATGTCCTGTCTTCTCATGTTCTCTGATTTTATTGAACATTCAGTTCATAATGGATCAAAGAAAAAACTGTTTTTTTTCTCAGTGACTAATATATTCCCTTTTTAGATTATCATAATCTACTCTGGATATCATATTTTCTTATTTATGTGTTGTATTCTCCTTAGAATTTACATAGCTGAAAAGACAGTTCTTACCATGTTGCTGGGCACACAGAACTAGCTACTAAGTGCTTGTTGATTGAGAAGCTGATTTCAAGATAATTGTGCATCCATCCCACTTCAATATAATGTCCTCACATGATGCAGTTGATTTTCTTTTGATAATTCTTCCAGGTTTCCTCAGTTACAATGCTAAGAGGTACTGATAGGGCGATCAGGGATCTTTCTTGAAGGTAGAGGAATCTGAATTGGAATTTATGGTAAAGATTGAATATTTCTGACCAGTGCCTTGCTCTCTATTAGCAGTCAGGACAATTGACAAAATAATGTCATTCAAACATTCTATTCCTCATGGTATTAAATGGAATCTTATTGTATTTAAATGGTAGAGCTCAACTGCTTGTCACAACATTCCTTTCTTTCCTAATACATATCTTGATTAAATATTACAAAGGCATGACGTAAGTCAGCATTTTAATAAGATTAAATAAAATGCAAGCAACAGAAATACTTAGCAACAAGTATCCATCTCAATTTTGTTATCCCCAGGAGAGAGCCTCACTTTTACTGACTCCCTCTTCAAGGGAAAAGGAAAAGGAAAGTTCTAGTTTGGTTCCAAAAGAGCTTGGCTTTTTTTTTTAAAAAAATTAGATTATTTATTTTGAGTTTACAACATTTAGTTTTAGATGTTCTTGAGTTTCACATTTTCTTCCCTTCCCTCCCCTCCCCTCCCCCCTCCTCCGCAAGACGGCATGCAGTCCAATATAGATTCTACATAAACCTTCACATTAAACTTATTTACACAATAGTCAAATTGCAAAGAAAAATTATGACCAATGGAATGAATCACGAGAAAGAAGAAACAAAACCAAAAATATCAAAAAAAGAGAAAAAAAAGGAGAGCAAATTGTTTGCCTCAATTTGCATTCAGACTCCATAGTTCTCTGGATGTAGAGAGCTCTCTCCATCATGAGTCCTTTGGGGTTCTCTTTGAACCTTGTATTGCTGTGTAGAGCAAAGTCTATCAAGGTTAGTCATCACAGAATCCATATATCAGTGCTTGTGTATAAAGTTCTCCTGGTTCTCCTCTGTTCACTTAGCTTTACATTGTGTAGGTGTTTCCAGGTTATTATGAAGTCCATATCTTCCCCATTTCTTATAGTGCAGTAGTATTCCGTTACATTCGCATACCACAACTTGTTCAGCCATTCCCCAATTGATGGGCATCCCCTTGATTTCCAGTTCTTTGCTACTACAAAAAGAGCCGCTATGAATATTTTGGTACATACAGGTCCTTTTACCATTTGTGTGATCTCTTTATAATACAGCTGTAGAAGTGGTATTGCTGGGTCAAAGGGTAATAACATTTTTATAGCCCCTTTGGGCATAGTTCCAAATTGCTTTCCAGAATGGCTGGGTCAGTTTACAACTCCACCAGCAATGTAACAATGTTCCAATTTTCCCACATCCTCTCCAGCATTTATCATTTTCCTGTTTTGTCATTTTAGCCAATCTGATGGGAGAGATGTGGTACCTAAGAGTTGTTTTGATTTGCATTTCTCTAATCAATAGTGATTTAGAACATTCTCTGATATGCCTATAGACATCTTTAATTTCTTCCTTTGAAAACTGCCTATTCATATCCTTTGACCATTTCTCATTGGGGAATGACTTTTATTCCTATAAATTTGGCTCATTTCCCTTTATATTTTAGATATGATTTAGATATCAGAGATATTAGTTGTAAAGATTTTCTTCCAATTTTCTGCTTCCCTCCTAATCTTTGTTGCATTGGCTTTGTTTATACAAAAACTTTTTGGTTTAGCATAATCAAAATTATCCATTTTGCATTTTATAATACTCTCTATCTTTTGTTGGGTCATGAATTCTTCCCTTTCCCATAAATCTGACAGGTAAACTATTCCTTGCTCTCCCAGGTTGCTTATAGTATCAGCCTTTATTCCTAAATCATGTACCCATTTTGACTTTATTTTGGTATATGGTGTGAGATATCGGTCTATGCCCAGTTTCTGCCATACACTTTTCCACTTATCCCAGCAGTTTTTAAAGCACAGTGAATACTTAACCCAGAAGCTAGGTTCTTTGGGTTTATCAAAGAGCAGATTGCTATAGTTATTGACTTCTGTGTCTTGTGTACCTAACCTATTCCACTGATCTACCACTCTGTTTCTAAGCCATACCAGCTAGTTTTGAGGACTGCTGCTTTATAGTACAGTTTTATATCTGGTATGGCTAAGCCACCTTCCCTAGTGTTTCTTTTCATTAATTTCCTTGATATTCTGGACTGTTCTTCCAGATGAATTTTGTTATTATTTTATCCAGCTCAGTAAAAAAATTTTTTGGTAGTTTGATTGGTATGTCACTGAATAAATAAATTAATTTAGGTAAAATTGTCATTTTTATTATATTAGCTTGGCCCAACCATGAGTAAATGATATTATTCCATTTAATCAGATCTGACTTTATTCGTGTGAGAAGTGCTTCCTAATTGTGTTCATATAGGCCCTGGGTTTGTCTTGGCAGGTAGACTCCCCAATATTTTGTAGTGTCTACAGTAACTTTGAATGGAATTTCTCTTTCTATCTCTTGCTGTTGGTCTTTGTTAGTAATATATAAGAATGCTGAGGATTTATGTGGGTTTATTTTATGTCCTACAACTTTGATAAAGTTGTTTATTATTTCAAGTAGTTTTTTACTTGAATGTCTAGGATTCTCTAAGTAAATCATCATATCATCTGCAAAAAGTGATAATTTAGTGTCTTCTTTGCCTATTCTAATTCCTTCAATTTCTTTTTCTTCCCTTTATGCTAAAGCTAACATTTCTAGTACCAAATTGTATAATAGGGGTGATAATGGACATCCTTGTTTCACCCTGGATCTTACTGGGAATGTGTCTAGCTTATCCCCATTACCTATGATGCTTGTTGATGGTTTTAGGTAGATGTTATTTATAATTTTAAGGAAGACTCCATTTATTCCTATGCTTTCTAGTGTTTTTAATAGGAATGGGTGTTGTATTTTGTCAAAAGCTTTTTCTGCATCTATTGAAATAATCATGTGGTTTCTACTAGTTAAACTTTGTTGGAATCCAGGCAGCCAGATTTCACTGCTTGTGACAGCCAGTCAGATTTGTTTCAGTCTCAATTTCAAATTAATTTAAGTGATTGGGCTTATCAGTATCTACTATGGCTGATGAAAAACACATTCATCAGTTGATGGCTAAAGACATAATTTATAACCACATGCAGTATTCTCTTAGATTGTCTCTTCTGGATCTCTTTTCCAGGTCAGTTGTATTTCCTATCAGATATTTCATGTTTACTTCTATTTTTTTGTTCTTTACATTTTGTTTGACTACTTCTTGATGCCTCATAGCGTCATTAGCTTCCACTTGCTCGATTCTAATTTTTACTGAGTTTCTGTCTTCATTTTGCTTTTGAGTCTCCTTTTCCAATCGGATGATTTTACCTTTCAAGGTATCATTTTCTCTATTTAGATTCTGAATCTCCTTAGCCATTTTGCCAATTTTTTTCCATTTTTTCTTTCATCTCCCCAATTTGATTTTTAAATTCCTCCTTTAGCTCTTCCAGGAATGCTTTTTGGGCTTGAGACCAGTTAACAATCTGTTTTGAGGTGTCAGATGGGGGTATAGTGTCAATGCTGTCCTCTTCTGAATTGGTATTTTGACTTTCCCTGTCTCCATAAAAAGAATCAGTGCTTGGTTTTTTCATGTTCTTCTTCATATTGTATGTATTTTTCCTGGCTTTCCAGTGGACTTGTGCTTTGGGGGCTCAGGGATCTCTGTCCTAGGTTTCTTGTTCTGGGAATTGTGAGCCTAGTTGCTGGCTTTGTGTATTATGGCCTTCGGTTTCCTGAGCTGTGGGGTAGGGGTGGGCTGGCTGCCGGAAGTCTCTTCTTCCCCGGGTGTGTTCTCTAGCCCCAGTGGTCTCAGCTGGTGTCTGCCATTTCCCCTGGCTGTGCAAAGGCACGTCTGGGTTCCTGGGGTTAAACCCTGCTAGCTCCACCCCTCTGGGACTCAGGAGTTCCAACTGTTTGGCTATTTCTGTCTCCTATATTCCAGCATTTTCCCCCTGAGGAATTGTCTAGGTCAGTGAGGGAGGGAAGGAGGGATGACAGCTGTTTACCTGGCCATTATGTCTCCTGGAAGTTCAAGAAGGCAGGTTTCAAACCTTTGGCTGCAAGCCTCAGGAGTAGATGTCTCATGGCCAGAGGCATTGCTCTGCTGCCTCTTGTCACTTTGACAGACTCCTGTCCTGTGTTGGGAGGCTTGGGGATCTCCACCAGTTTTGGTGCCCCCAGCTTTCTCCCAGACTGGATCACTGGCTGGTTTCCGCAGGTGCTTCTGCTTTGGTGCTATTTGTTGCAGCCCTGTGTGCCAGGTGCTCTCCCAACCTACAGATTCAACCCGTCGACCTTTCGGACACTGCTGGCTTGGAAATTTGCCCCACTCAGTCTGCTAGTGGCTTCTAATTCTCTCAAATCTGCCCAGATTCACTTTTTTACAGGTATCTGACAGAACTTGTGAGAGAGCTATGGTAAGACACTGTTTGCACATGGCCATCTTGTCTCCACATCTAAGGGCTTGGTTTCAATTGCTTACAGCAGCCTGCAACATCTGGAATCATTCCCTCCAACCCAAAAAGCTTTCCCAACATTTCCTGATTGTTTTACATGTTCTCCATGCTACTCATTCATCTGCTTGGCTGGACAGGATGTTGCTTGCTCTGCTTTGCTTGTTAAGATCTGGTTAACCTCCATGATGCTCATGTCTGATGATTTTTGTAAATAGAGTGTCAAATATCCCTGCCCTGTCCATTTTGGCCATATTCTTGCATCTCTGTCTCTTTTATCTGTGCCTTCAAAGTCTATAAATATTTGGACAGTTACCTTCAGGAATCATATACTCATTGGTTCCCTAAACCTAGAAGATAATAGTCCATGGAGAGAAGCCCACAAGTCATCAGACATATTTCACAAATAATTATTTATTTTTCAGTCTTATTGTAAAACATAAACCTGGGTTTGAATACCATATGAGATGTTGCAGTGATAATTTGTCCCTTTTATCTGTGTCCCCTAAGCATTTCTCTCTCACCCCTTACTGTGTAGTTATATTCTTTTTGATATTGCAGAAACATTTTTCCTCTTAGCCCACAGGATACTGCATGTGGTTATTAATTATGTCTTTAGCCATCAACTGATGAATGTGTTTTTCATCAGCCATAGTAGATACTGATAAGCCCAGTCACTTAAATTAATTTGAAATTGAGACTAAAACAAATCTGACTTTGGCTGTCACAAGCAGTGAAATCTGGCTGCCTGGACTCCAACAAAGTTTAACTCCTCTGCTTTAAAATACCCACTTATTGTTTGTTGTTGATTAGCTCTAATTAGCTGCTGGTACCTCTACGTGTGAGTGTTTATGTTCTTTTCACTAGTTAAATATCTCCAATTCAGAGGTGCTCTTGTATTATAAAAAGAAGATGATGAAGAATGCATTACACAGAAAGTAAATGAAAGTGGCTAATTTTGTGGCAAAGTGGATATTTTGCCCCTCTTTGTCAGTAGAATAAAACAGGTGGCATGTATTTCTTTGCCAGAACATTACTTGGATAAGCATCAAATTCTTTTGGATAATACCTATAAGTAAGCCATTTCAAGATAATTTAAATGTTTATAAATGGCTCTCTTGAAGGAGGCTTGAAATATCCCTTGAATTTTTTCAAATGTGTTTCATTTCCCATCAAGATAGGGATGGCTTTCTGGTAAAAGTTCATATTTTAGTTCAGCAAAAAGGGGTATTTATAATAGAGTAAGTAAAACCATATCTGTCCATATCAAGTTCATAGGAATAGCTCAACGTTTTCAGCTTCTCTACTGACAGTGGAGTGTCTCTTCTCCCATGGCCATAATTAGAGCATGACAGGTGGGGTTAATTCTAGGGTGCTGAAATACAAAGAATGCAAAGAGCTCTTTGACTCCATATAAAGGTACAAATAAAAGAATATTGCATTTATTTAACAAGAATAATTCATTAAAATAAGAAGTACCCCCACCCTGGTTCTCCCATGGTCCTAGGCTAAGTGATATTCTTCCTGACTGGCCAAACTCTGTCTTCCAAAGATGACCTCCCCAGCAGTTACTTCAGAGTATCACTCCATTTTGTCTTCTGAGGTGCCTTCTTCCCAAGTGCCCCCCCATTCCACAGCAACTGAATATGTCATAAGAAATTAATTTGACCACCACATTTCATTACGCTTTTCCAAGAGGGCAGGATTGTTCAGGGAAACAGAATGGTAAGATATGGCTCTGCCTTCTTTGCTTGCCTATAAGAAGTTTTCATATCCTTTTAATTTATTTATAGAAGGACCTTTCATTGTTAGTTATATAGATAGGGCATCCAAGAAGTCTAAAATGCCCCTATATAGATTATATTATAAATATTATAGAGTACTTATGCATTTTAAAAAGTTAATCCATCACCAAAAATCCAAAGACAGGTGATTCTGTATATTGCCAATTCCCAAGTTTGCTTCTGCTACTCCAAATAATAATGCTGTGAAATTGGAGGCAAGCACTTGTTACCTCTATTTACAAATAGGAAATCAACAGAAGGTAGTAACTTGTCCAAGGTTACATAATAAATCAGTGTCATAGAAGGGATTGAATTCAATAACTGAGGAATGCTTGTTCAGGAAGCAGTTTTCATTCTTGGCTCAGTAATTTTCTTGGCACACACCTGTGTTCCATTATCATTTTTCACTGGAGAGTTTGTATCAGATTTGACCAAAATCGACTTCCTCATAGAAGACTTTATTTCACATTGAGAGTTTGGGGGAAATATTGTTCTGGATCATTAAGTTCCAAAGTTTGCTTAAACTGGGACTATTTTTACAACCATGTATCAGTCACTACAATTCTTAAATAATTAAGTCTAAATATGTGAATTACTGTTGTTAAACCAAGTCAAAGTTCAATGTACTGACTGTAAGGAGATACTCAATCAGCTGTGAAAATGTGGAGAATGATAACTACATCTGGCTAATTTTATTACCTCTCATCATCTTGTGTTTATCCAAAGATCAATTACAATAAAAGGGACAGGTATTAGAGTTCAGATGATTGTTTTATTACTAGCTAGGCAAATGGTTTTAACTCTAAGGGTTGAAAGGAATATTTGCATGAATCTATAACAAATATTTTATTTGGACAGAGTGATAATTACTAAATGTCTAATCAGAATTGAATTTTGCTCTTTAAGGGAAATAGTTTGGTTCTGTGGTTTTAAATACTGTTCTCTTAATCAAAATGTTTCGCATATTACATTTTTTTTAAATTTTAGAGTCATGATAATTATGCTTCAGTGACTAAAGTTATAAAAAAATCTAATTACTGGATTTTTTATTAATTTCTAAAGTCTAATCACGGACCGCAATACAATTCTCATGGGAAAAAAATAGCACCTCTTAGAAAAATATGTTCAGTTAAATTTAAAGATATGTTAAGCATATAAAATTATTATTCAAATGTCCATCCTACTGTTTATACCAAAAGAAAAAGGTGATATGATGATCTGCTCACAAAAGGTTGCAAACATTTTGTCATATTTTTTCCATATCCAGAAATCAAGACTTTCTCAATTTGTGGCAAAATTGAATATACAAGGGTTTTAATTCCCTAACTTAATGAATTAAATAAATAAGTAAGCTTCTGACTCTTTCAGGCCAATTCTCTCTTGTCCCAGGGGGAACATCATTGGTCAAGGAAATTTTCACCAAAGGATAGTAGACAGTTAGGAGGGAGTCAACATCCAGTAGCTGAGAGAGAGATTAAACAATGCAGACAAAAGCTGTAGACAAAGGGTAATATTCTTGGCAAAGGTGGGAGATCTAACAAAATGAGGAAAGGATGATCCCAGTGGGGCTGAGAATAAAGGTATGAGGTGGCTACAGAGTAAGAGGTGTAAGCCAAAATAGCAACAATGATGAAATAGGAAATTGGGTTGGTAGCAGTATTTATTTGGAGGAGTGTCCAAATACTAAGAATTGAGAAAAATTTGAAAACCAGTTGCCAATCAGTTATCTAAACCTGAAAATTGATAATATATCATAAAGAAAACTTTCAGGTTATTTCTAAGGAGCTGACCATTTGTATCACTCAAAGTGTCCTGCCCTCCACCCCCCTCAAAGTACTTTTATGCTAGCCTCTGTAGTTGTTCTCTCTATCTCTTGTTTCAATAGGCTATTGTAGTTAGTGTCCTTAAAGAGCTCCAGTATTGTTCAGAGACAGTACAAAAAACTTCCTGCCTTAATCATTTTTAAACGAATGACCTCAATATTTTGAAGAATATAGATAACAGAGACAATATTATAAAAAGATAGATGTTGACTAAACTCTGTATTTTGAAAGTGAATTTATCCCTTGTAGGTTTTTTTTAATGAAGTTGATAATTGTCTTCTTATACCATAATTTGTTGCTATTAAATGTTTATATAAATATCTCCATTTGAAATTCCAACCATTTCAATCTTCCTATCAATTTGATAGGTAAGCATTAAGATAAGAAGGAGAATCACAGAAATAAAATCACTAAATCCTTTCTAGCCTCAGAAAGCTTAAATTACAAAAATGAGGAATGTTATGGGGAATAATTCTGCGTCAACTAGAGCTGTACCAAAACAATTATCAGTGTTGTGTCAGCAGCCAACTACACAGTGATACTTAAAAATAAGAGGATTTGTACTTTCTAGACTCTTTTGTTGCTTCACTAAAATGTTTTTTAACCTTGACAAACTACTTTAGAGTTAATTGGATATATTCTCTTTTTTCACGTTGGTGTGAATGAGAAAAGGAACAGTTTCGGCCATAACTGGAGATCCTAGTATCTTGAAATACTCAAGTAATATGACACTATTTTTAACTCAATGTCCCATTTATTGCAAATGAATGATTCTTATAGTAAAACATACTCTTATAGTAATGATTCTTATACAATAAAATAGATAAAATAATTTTTATAGTAAATAGATTTGTTCTCATGAATGTTGTTCCTAAACTTTTGTACTAAAAGCAAAAGAACGTTGAAATGGAAAACAGAAAGACAATGTTGCAGAAACTCACTTCACTAAATTGATACAGAGCTAGAATAGATGAAAAATGAAACATACACACAAGAAATAATAGTAAGGAACACACTAGCAATCAAAGTGTATAATAACAACTGAGGGAGGTTCTGTTCAAAAGATATTCTGGAGCAGCTATATCACAATGGTTAGAGCACTGGCCCTGGAGTCTGGAGGGCCCTGAGTTTAAATGCAGCCTCAGACACTTGACAGTTACTAGCTGTGTGACCCTGGGTAATTCACTTTACCCCAATTGTCTCACTGATAGAAAAAGAGAGAGAGAGAGAGAGAGAGAGAGAGAGAGAGAGAGAGAGAGAGAGAGAGAGAGAGAGAGAGAGAGAGATTACATGAAAAGTATGGGATGCCAAGAATGTTCAATCCAGACTATCCACTTCCCAATTGTTCATCATAATATTTATTTTTCTAATTCACTGCTACAGTCACATTACTTTTATATTCTATACATATATACAAGCTAACATAATACAAAATGATATAATACATAACATAATTACCTCCTATATGTCCTGAATCCCTTTGACTTTCTAGCAAAGCTTATGGACCCCTTCTCAGAATACTATTATTAAATGCATAAGATACTTAGTATTACAAAGAAAACCAATTATTGATATGTAATTATAAAAGTATTTTAAAAATTCTCTGTGCCTCAATTTGAGCATGTCTACAGAATAACTTTATTTTCTAAACGAAAAGACTATGGGCCTCAAAAGAGTATGTGACTTGTCCAACTGAATGGCAAAGCTTAATGGTCTTTCCAACTACATCCATATTCCTGTGGACATTATCTCTTTATTCTTCTGTTTCACATGACTTAAAATATGATTAATTACCTTTCCTTTAAAAAATCACTGTCGTCCATGATAAGCTATTCTTGTATCCTGCCTCTAAGGGCTTAATTACTCATGTATAAAATACCAGATTGCTTGTTTAAGAGAAAGTCACTTTAGCCTTTGCTGCACAAAATCATTATAAACTGTTTGATCAGAACAGGACAGTCAACTGGAAATCTGTTAAAATTATTTGAGGTGTATGAAACCCACAGTTATTTAATAGCTTTTTCTCCCCATAAAGACAAATTTAATGACAGACTTATTACTGCATATAAGGAAATTTTCCCCACATATTTTAATGACTATTTTGTTACATAATCACTAAGGAGGTGATTGTCTACATATGTAGGCTTTTTAAATGATTAGGGTTCAGAAATCAATCCCATGCTTACACCATGATTATTTTTGATATTTCACACCATAATTGGAGAGAACAAGATTCCAGAAATAAGGATAGTACACACATTTAAAAACAACAACAAAACAAACAATGAGGTTTGGAATTATATCATTAATCTCCCACTATGATAGACTTATTGTCAACTTCATTTTTTTAAAATCATGTGAAAAATACAATGAATTAAGCATTAATGATTTAATAACTAAAAATAACTGATAATATTCATCACCCACTCAACCTGAATCCAAAGAATTAGACAGATAGGCTAGATTTCCAAAACTGTTTAGAAACAAAAAATTGTTCTATTCTTTTAAGTGGTATGTGATTACAGGGGAGAATCACTACACTTTAGCCATTAACACCACTACAAAATCCCAGTTGAGTTTGCAAATTCAAAATGTATCATGTTGGAGGACAATTTATTTAATTGTTCTTGCCTCCTCATTTAAGCCCTTTCCCTTTCCCAAATACACTAGAAATTTCCTTTCCTTTTTTTTTCCAGCACTCATACAAAATGCAACTCATCCATTCCCATAAAAACAGCTCATGCTATAGAACTATTGATCACCATATTCGTGGCTTAAACATACTTGGGAAGAGACCTAGATTTCATTCATATTTAGAAGAACTCATGGAAAAGGAGACAGAGGAAAAATGTATTTATTTCTTCTCCCTTTCCCAAAGAAATGCCTAAAAATATAGACAGATATTAGACACCTAAGTTCCACCAAACACCTAAAAATATATACTTCCTTTGTATCTTATAAACATTATAATGGGAAGAGGTTCTTAGTCTTTATTGGTTTCTCCCTCTACTTCATTGCCGACTTTCTCTGGGTTAAGGGGTATGGGGCAAGACAAGTTCCGTATGATTGTCCTACTTAATGGATATGTGGATAGGAGCAGACTGTGTCACTGTAAAGAGTGAACATGGCAGAAACAACTAAAGCCAAAGACTGAAAGACATGACTATTCTGATTCATCGCACTTTATGTATAGTCAGGTTTACACTTGATTGAAGGTGTGTGTGTGTGTGTGTGTGTGTGTGTGTGTGTATGCATGCATAGGGATGGGTTAGGATCTATGTTCCTCAAACATAGTAAATGGTTAATAAGTTATTGTTGATTGTGTAAGTAGATCCTTCAAAACATCTTGTGGCCTTTCCTAGTATCTTATTGAAAGGGGTTCCTATAATCTTGTTATAATTTTAATCACTTTCTTGAGTGCATTTTTATTATTTTTGTATTTGGAAGGTAAGAATATTGCTGGGAAGTAACTATTCACTCTCTGATCTTATGAGAAGTTTTAGAAAACATAGTTTATGAACCTTTCATAGGTATACCCTATTTCTTGACAAAAGGTCATCATTTCTATATTTTAAGCAGTCATAAAGAAATTCAAATTATTTTCTCAAATACTATTTTCTTAACCAGCTTCTCATTTTTATAATTTTCTGTGCCCCTTTGGAGCCCTAGTATTTACTCAGATGCTATGATGAAAACACTGCCTGTACCTTTTAAGATTTCAGTTTCTGGAGGAAGCATAGATGGTTTAAAGAGTAGCCAGGGGTGGAGCCAAGATGGCGGCTGGAAAGCAGGGACTTGCACGAGCTCCCCACCATGTCCCTCCAAAAACCTATAAAAATGGCTCTGAACAAATTCTACAACTGCAGAACCCACAAAATAGCAGAGGGAAGCAGGGATCCAGCCCAGGACAGCCTGGATGGTCGCTAGATGAGGTCTATCGCACACAGAGTGGAGGGGAGCGGAGCTCAGCGTGGGAGGCAGCAGGACCAGCCAGATCAGGAGCCGGGCAGAACAAGCCCTAGCACCCTGAATCAGAGAGCTGTGGCAGTTACCAGACTTCTCAACCCACAAACACCAAAGACAACAGAGAAGGTTAGTGAGAAAATCTGCGGGGCACAGAGTTCTTGGTTTGGCCACTGCCCCAGGGGCAGAGGGGGAGGTGCAGTGACAGAACCACAGCTGCAGTTACTTCCGGCCCCAGGCCCACGTGGTGGGAGCAATTAAGTGGCAGATCAGAGCAGGAGTGAAGAGCCTGCTGAAGATTTGTGTCAGGTCCAGGTTGGTGGTTCTTGAGGAAGGAGGAGTGCTGGGGTGGCAGAACTGGCTTTATAGAAATAGCTCTGAAATCAATGGCACATCCCCTCAAGCTTGGAACAAAGTACTCTTTGCTCTACAAGCAGTCATACCCTGACTGGGAACATGGCCAGGCAGTGAAAACCAGAAGGCACCCAGATTCAATCTCAGACTTTGGAATCTTTCTTTGGTGACAAAGAAGACCAAAACATACAGCCTGAAGAAGTCAACAAAGAGCCTATACCGAAAGCCTCCAAGGAAAACATGAACTGGTCTCAGGCCATGGAAGAGCTCCAAAAGGAGTTGGAAAAGCAAGTTAGAGAAGTAGAGGAAAAATTGGGAAGAGAAATGAGAATGATGCAAGAAAACCATGAAAAACAAGTCAATGACTTGCTAAAGGAGACCCAAAAAAATACTGAAAAAAATATTGAAGAAAACAACACTTTAAAAAATAGACTAACTCAAATGGCAAAAGAGCTCCAAAAAGCCAATGAGGAGAAGAATGCCTTGAAAGGCAGAATTAGCCAAATGGAAAAGGAGGTCCAAAAGACCACTGAAGAAAATACTACCTTAAAAATGAGATTGGAGCAAGTGGAAGCTAGTGACTTGATGAGAAATCAAGATATTATAAAACAGAACCAAAGGAATGAAAAAATGGAAGACAATATCAAATATCTCATAGGAAAAAAAACTGACCTGGAACATAGATCCAGGAGAGATAATTTAAAAATTATTGGACTACCTGAAAGCCATGATCAAAAAAAGAGCCTAGATATCATTTTTCAAGAAATGATCAAGGAAAATTACCCTATTATTCTAGAGAAAGAGGGTAAAATAGAAATTGAAAGAATCCACAGATCACCTCCTCAACTAGATCCCAAAAAGAAAACTCCTAGGAACATTGTCGCCAAATTCCAGAGCTCCCAGATCAAGGAGAAAATACTGCAAGCAGCCAGAAAGAAACAATTTGAATATTGTGGAAAAACAATGAGGATAACACAGGATCTGGCAGCTTCCACATTAAGGGACCAAAGGGCTTGGAATATGATATTCCGGAGGTCAATGGAGCTAGGATTAAAACCAAGAATCACCCACCTAGCAAAACTGAGCATCATGCTCCAAGGCACAATATGGATTATCAATAAAATGGAGGACTTCCAAGCTTTCTCAGTGAAAAGACCAGAGCTGAATAGAAAATTTGACTTTCAAACACAACAATCAAAAGAAGCATGAAAAGGTAAACAGGAAAGAGAAATCACGAGGGACTTACTAAAGTTGAACTGTTTTGTTTACATTCCTACATAGAAAGATGATGCGTATGATTCATAAGATCTCAATATCATAGTAGCTGAAAAGAATGTGTGTGTGTGTATATATATATATACATATATATATATATATAAAATATATATATGTGTATATATATGTATACACATATATATATAAAATATATATGTGCATATATACACATATATGTGTGTGTCTATGTATGTGTATATATATATGTATATAAACACACACACACACACACACACACACATACACACACAAAGTGCACAGGGTTAGTTGAATATGAAGGGATGATGTCTTAAAAAATAAAATCAATTTAAGGCATAAGAGAGGAATATATTGAGAGAAGGAGAAAGGGACAGATAGAATGGGGTAAATTATCTGGCATAAAAGTGGCAAGAAAAAAGTGGTTCTGTAGGAAGGGAAGAGGGGGGAGGGGAGGGGGAATGAGTAAATTTTGCTCTCATTGGATTTGGCCTGTGGAGGGAGTACTATACACACTCAATTGGGTATCTTACCCCACAGGAAAGAAGGAGGAAGAAGATACAAAGGGGGGATGATAGAAGGGAGGGCAGACGGGGGAAGGAGGTAATCAAAACAAACACTTTCAAAAAAGGACAGGGTCAAGGGAGAAAATTCAATAAAGGGGGATAGGTTAGGAAGGAGCAAAACATAGTTAATCTTTCACAACATAAGTATTGTGGAAGGGTTTTACATAATGATATGCATGTGGCCTATGCTGAATTTCTTACCTTCTTAGGTAGGGTGGGTGGGGAGGGAAGAGGGGAGAGAATTTGGAAGTCAAAGTTTTAAAAACAGACGTTCAAAAACAACAAGAACAAAAAAAAGTTTTTGCATGCAACTAGGAAATAAGATACACAGTCGATGGGGCATAGGAATTTATCTTGCCCTACAAGAGAAGAAGGGAAAGGGGGATGGGAGGGGAGTGGGGTGACAGATGGGAGGGCTGACTGGGGAATGGGGCAACCAGAATATATGCCATCTTGGAGTGGGGGGAGAGTAGAAATGGGGAAAAATTTGTAATTCAAAATTTTGTGAAAATCAATGCTGCAAACTAAATATATTAAATAAATTAAGAAAAAGATTCCAGTTTCTGATTGCAAACTTTATAATCCTTAATAGTTTTGTTTTCCCCTCTGTTCATTCTAAAAATATCATTTATGCCTATATGGACCACCAGAAGATGATCTACTAGTTATCAGACTTGATAAATCTTGGAAGGTTCATTGTCATATCCTAGAGAAACTCCCAGAGAAGACAGTAGATTCACTATTTTGAATGACAATTCAACAAATAACAGCCTCAATACACCTCAGCTAAGTGTCAGCAATCAATTCTACTGATATCTTAATCCTTTGACCATTACTGGATGATCTTTCCTTGGGCAGGCATTCTGAAGCTTCATCATCCAGTGTATCACATTTCATTTGCAACAGAATTACCTAGTCAGTGGTAGAAAAATGCCCCAGATCACTATACTTTTTAAGCCCCATAGTCATAATTTTCCTTATCCAAGTATCATGTTGTTTAAGGAGCTTGATTAATTTCTGGCAGCAAATAATTCTTGACTGAATTTGGTAGCAAGCACTTTCATTTTCACATTAGTGATAGGAGAGACCAAGATCATAAGTTATATGAGAGTGTTCTGATCAAACCACTCACACATGTATTGACTAAATCCCAACAGGACAAGAGGTAATGTTCCTACTTGATATGACTTTATGTTTAGAAATCAAGGCACTTTTTCTCATGTGTTATATTTTGATAATTGTTTGAAATTCATTAGATTGTGGCAAATACAGTATATTCTTACTCTCCCATCTATTCTCCTCCACTTTTTTATTTCCCTGAAAATCTCATGGAAATATAGTTTAATTGGTTGCAATGACTTCCCACTTCTCTTAACCTCACCTCCAAAGGTTTTTTTTTCTCTGTCTGGAGTCATTGTCTATGGTCCATTCTGAACATTGGCATTTCCTTTAAAAGTAAGAGTGGAGTAACAATCCATGTTTAATACTTGTTTCATTATTATCCATTTTACTTGATTGAATAAAGACACTAGGAATGCTCTTTTCATTGTATCCAAAGCATTGATTCTGTGTGAGAAAATTCAATAGAAATATGTGCCCAACTGAACTAGCAGAATAAGAGAAGCAGGGAAATTATAACATCTCCATTATTGAGTCCTCTGTGATCTTTGGTTTTAAGAAGAATTTTATGAAGTAACAGGCAATTTCAACAAGTGAGGAGTCATATTCATAAATTACAACATGCCAATATTTACATGAAATCATTTCCACATAGATGGATTTGTAAATAGCATCAATTATGTTTTGTCATTAAAATGAATTGACCTAAATTCCAGATGTGCGAGTAGATGAGCGTATTTATCACAGAGGAATGGAATTCACATTTTGGTGTGACAATAATAAACATAGGAAAGAGAAGGAAAAGTATTAGAAAGAAGAAAAGAAAAAAATAGAAAAAAGGAACAAGGATTTTATTAAGCACCTGTGATGTATCAGGCACTGTGCTAAATGATTTACAAATAGTATTCTATTGGACCCTTACAATAACTCTGGGATGTCAGTGCTTTAATTAACCCTATTTTATACCTAAGGAAACAGAAGCAAACAAAGGTTAAGTTACTTGTCCAGGATCGTGCAGATAGGAAGTATCTAAGGCAGGAGTTGACCTCTTTTTTAGTTTATACATTTATGCAAATATATATGTATATACCTACATATATATATACATATATATATATACATATACAAAACACATCCATAATAGCCATGTTGTGAAAGAAAACATAAAGAAGAAAACCTTAAGAAAAATAGAGGTAAACAAGTATTCTTTGATCTGTAACATTCAGACACCATCAGTTATTTCTCTGGGGATGGATATCATTTTTCATAATAAGTCCTTCAGAGTTGTATTGGATCATTGTATTGCTGAGCATAGCTAAGTCATAAGCTGATAATCTTACAATATTGCTGTTAACTTGTACACAGTATGTTTTTCTCTTTGTGTCAGCCCAAGCAAGTCTTCCCAGGTTTTTCTGACACTACCCTGCTCATCATTTCCTATAGTTCAACAGTATTCCATCATAATTCCATACCACAACTTGTTCAGTCATTCCTCAATTGATGGATATCCCATTAATTTCTAATTCTTTACATACAGAAAAGAGCTGCTACAAATATTTTTGTGCATATAGTTCCTTTTTGTTTTTTAATCTCTTTTAGGGTACAGACCTAGTAGTGGTATTGCTAGGTCAAAGGTTATGCCTGATTTTATAGCCCTTTGGGCATAGTTCTACAGAATGGTTGAATCAGTTCATAATTCCACCAATGATACATTAATGACTCATTTTTCCAACATCCCCTCCAACATTTGTAATTTGCCTTTCCAGTCCTATTAGCCAATCTAATACAAGTATAAGGTGGTACATTAGAATTGTTTTAATTTGGATTTCTCCAATCAGTAGTGAGTTAGAGTATTTTTTTATATGGCTATAGATAGCTTTGATTATTTCATCTGAAAACATATTTTTTGATCATTTATCAATTGGGGAATGGCTTTTAGTTTTATAAATCTGACTCAATTCTCTATAAGTTTGAGAAATGAGTCCTTTATCAGAGAAACTTGCTTCAATATTTTCACAGTTAGTATTGCTAACTGTATCTTCCTCCATCCTGTCCCCTCTGTTAATTCTCTTCTCTCTCTCCTTTCATCCTGTCCTTCCTCAAAAATGTTTTGCTTTGGACTACACCCCATCTGCCCTCCCTTCTCTCACCCCACTTTTCTTATCCCCGTCCCCTCCCACTTTCATGTAGGGTAAGATAGATTGCTATATCCAATTTGGTGTGGTAAAAAATTGGAAATTGAGAGGATGCCCATTAGTTGGAGGATAGCTGAACAAATTGTGCTGTATGATTGTAATGAAAAACTATTGTGATATAACAAATGATGAGCAGTGTGATTTAAAAAAAAAACCTGGGGAGACTTGAATGAATGGATGCAAATTGAAGCGAGCAAAACCAAGAGAACATTGCATATAGTAACATCAATATTGTAAGACTGGGCAACTGTGAAAGATTTAGCTTCTCTGTCCAAGACAATGATCTGAGACGATTCCAAAGATCCCGTGATGAAAAATGCTATCCACCTCCACAGAGAGAAATGATGAACTCAACACAGATTGAAGCCTACTTTTAAAAAAAAACATACTTTCTTTTTCTTGTTTCTTTTTGGTCTGAATTTTCTTTTGCAACATGACCAATGTGGAAATATGTTTTACGTGGTTTCACATATATAACTGAAACCACATTGTTAACCTTCTCCAAGAGTAGGAGTAGCACAAGGGATGGAGAAAATTTGATATTCAAAATTAAGAAAAAAAACAACATTTTTACATATAATTGAGAAATATGTTATGAAATAAATAAATATATGTGTAATAAAATGAGTTTAATAACTTATTTTTCCAATTAGTTCATCAATCCTATAGGTGGTGAAAAAGGCCTGAATAATTATTTTTTAGGTACAGTAGGAATGATTTATACTTCAGTGATAGGATTGGATGGGATGAGCTCTATGATTCAATTTAACTTTGAAATCCAACAATTCTATAAAAGTGTAATGACTCCAAGATGACAAAAGATTGCCTGTTCTCCCTCTTTTCTGCCAATAGTGGATGTAAAGAAGCAATATGACTTTGGTTGGGATTTATATCATATTTGATAATTCAAGTGACAATAATGCTTAGAATGCTTACCTTCGATGATTGTATAGCAGATAGCATTAACGAGATATTCCCCCCAAGGATATACTAAATTTCATCCTGATTCCTTCTGTATATACACAGCAGTTGCCAAACAGGGATATTTGATAACTTCAAAATATTATCTTTGACTAATCTCCCAGGAGAGCTCTCCCTAGAAACAGAAATCTTTCTTTTGTGATATAGACTTCATTATACTGCTTTAGCCATCTTTTATCTTCATTATTCATTAGTGTGTATCCTATATATTAATAAGTTCCAACTTGGTAATAAATGGTAATGCTGTTAGGTGAAGGTACATTTTGCAAATTATTGGAATTTGCTAAACCAAGTCAATCAATTCTAGCCACAGAGTTTAAAACATGTTCTATAAGTTCTTGTAATTGTGTATGTGTGCACATGCATGTGTATGTGTTTGTGTGTATGTGTGTATGTGCATGGCCAAGGAGCAACTTTCTTGACTTCTGAGCCTTGCTTGTATCTTTTTTTTGTGGGGGGGAAGGAAGGGCAATTGGGGTTAAGTGACTTGCCCAAGGTCACACAGCTAGTAGGTGTGTCAAGTGACTGAAGCCACATTTGAACTCAGGTCCTCCTGACTCCAGGGCTGGTGCTCTACTCACTGAGTCACTGAGCTGCCCCATCTTATTTATATTTCAAATGTCTTTTTCTTTAGATTTCATATTATATATGTATATGCACATATGTATGTATGTGTGTATATATACAGAGAGAGAGAGAGAGAGAGAGAGAGAGAGAGAGAGAGAGAGAGAGAGAGAGAGAGAGAAGAGAGTTAGTTCATATGATGCACTGAATAAAGCATTAGGCTTATAAACAGAAGTTGAGTTTAATTCTCATACTACTGTAATTGTAAGACCATGGTTAAATTAATCTATATCATTCAACATAAATTTCCTTATTTGTAAGATGAAGATTATAATTCCTGCATCTCTATCTTTCAGATTTTTTAAATTTTTAAAAAAATGTAATTTAATTTTTTAATTAAATTTTGCACACTTACAAAAGTTCGAATATTATTTAAATAGCTATATAAATATGGTATCACACCAAAATGACTAGATTATGAAACAAATAAGAAAAGGCCTTATATCTATGTAGCATGTCGCCACCATGTGTATAAAAATACAGATTGAAATAATAATGATCTTTCTTTGTTAAAGTGTAAAATTTCAAAAACATCATTAATTACATAGGTGTGTATATTTACAGGTATATACATTTATGTATATAAGTGCATATGTGTATATTTTGTGTATTTTTTGTTTATACATACATCTGTGTATAAGAGAGAGAGGGAGAGAGAGAGAGAGAGAGAGAGAGAGAGAGAGAGAGAGAGAGAGAGAGAGAGAGAAAGGGAAGGAGGGAGGGAGAAGGAGAGAGAGAGGGAGAGGGAGAGATAGAGGGAGAGGGAGAGGGAGAGAGAGAGGGAGAGGGAGAGAGAGAGAAAGTATATATGAATGAAATATAACTTATAATTTCAATAGTGGAGGAATCTCCATCAAGTTACATTGGCAAAGTAGAAAGAGCACGAAACTTGAAGAGCTTCAATTGGAATTAATAGATTAAAGTTCAAATCCCTTCTCCCCTCCATCACCCACCCCAGCTATTTGTGCAGCTTTAGGGGAGTCACATAGCCCCTGTATGCCTCAGTTTGCTTATCTGTACAACAATTATATCACACTAGATGACCTCCAAGCTCCTTTCTTCAACATCTATAATTAAATGAACTCAAAGATTCCTTTCAGCTCTTAATTCCTCTTAGCTCTTAACATCCCTAAGGACTCAGGTGAAGAAACTCCTTCAACCAAGGTGGATGAGTAACTATAGTCTTCTGGAATTGCCTTGGAGAATTAAGGGATAGAATTATTTGCCCAGGGTCAAATAATCAGTATGTGTTTGGGACAAGTTTATACCATTCCTATAATCACTGCCAAGTTTGCTCTTATCTAATGTAATATCTCACATTTTTATCAGCCCTTATAGTTGACAAATTTTGGTTATTTTTTTCTTCATCACAATAGTCCTAAAATAACTTAATCTAGCTGTCATTCAGCTTATTCCTGGTTTTAAATTCAGCTACCAATTGAACTGCCACCCTTTCCTCCCTTGCTTTTTATTTTCCTCAAATAATTCATTCCATTTTTTCTAATCAAATCTCATTTCTGTTCATACTTATAATGTTAAGCTTTTTATTGTTGTTGTGGTGGTGGTTTGTACAGGGAGGGAATGTCCTCAGTAGGGCTTAGGACCTATTTGGAGTTGCTGCTGTAATTGTTGACAATTTTCACTAACGTGCTATTTCCTCTGACCACCAAATCATTAATAGAGTTTGAGTGGGACCGCAGAGCCAGTGCCTGCAGACTTGTAGCAGCTACCTCCCCCTCAGTTAAATTCTCTGACATTTATTGTTCCGTTTCATGCAGGGTTCTTAGAGGTATTTCAAATCACTTGAGGTTGCTAATCTCTAGCCAATCTTAATGAGTTCTACAAACAATATTCTAAGTACTGTATCAAGTGCTTTATTGGAATTAAAATGTTATTGCTACTCTTTTCTTTGTAGATTTTTTTTTAAATTTAAATTTATTTATTTAACATACTTGGTTTTCAGCATTGATTTTCACAACAGTTTGAATTACAAATTTTCTCCCCATTTCTACCCTCCCCCCCACTCCAAGATGGCTTATATTCTGGTTGCCCTGTTCCCCAGTCAGCCCTCCCCTCTATAACCCCCCTCCCCTCTCATTCCCTTTTCCCTTCCTTTCTTGTAGGGCACGATAAATTTCTATGCCCCATTGCCTGTGTATCTTATTTTTTAGTTGCATGCAAAAGCTTTTTTTTTGAACATCTGATTTTAAAACGTTTTTTAAAATTAAAATTAAAATTTATTTATTTAACATATTTGGTTTTCAACATTGATTTTCACAACAGTTTGGATTACAAATTTTCTCCCCATTTCTACCCTCCCCCCCACTCCAAGATGGCATATATTCTGGTTGCCCTGTTCCGCAGTCAGCCCTCCCCTCTATCACCCCCCCCCCCATCCCTTTTTCCCTTCCTTTCTTGTAGGGCAAGATAAATTTCTACGCCCCATTGCCTGTGTATCTTATTTTTTAGTTGCATGAAAAAACTTTTTTTTTGAACATCTGTTTTTAAAACTTTGAGTTCCAAATTCTCTCCCCTCTTCCCTTCCCACCCACCCTCCTTAAGAAGTTGAGCAATTCAACCTAGGCCACACGTGTATCATTATGTATAACCCTTCCACAATACTCATGTTGTGAAAGGCTAACTACATTTTGCTCCTTCCCAACCCATTCCACTTTATTGAATTTTCTCCCTTGACCCTGTCCCCTTTCCAAAGTGTTTGTTTTGATTACCTCCACCCCCATCTGCCCTCTCCTCCATCATCCCCCCCCCTTTTATTTTTTTTATCTTCCTCCCTCTTCTTTCCTGTGGGGTAAGATACCCAACTGAGTATGTATGGTATTCCCTCCTCAGGCCAAATCTGATGAGAGCAAGGTTCACTCATTCCCCCCTCACCTGCCCTCTCCCTTCCTCCCACAGAACTGCTTCCTCTTGCCACCTTTATGTGAGATAATCCACCCCATTCTATCTCTCCCTATCTCCCTCTCTCAGTATGTTGCTCTCTCATCCCTTAATTTCATTTTATTTCTTTTGGATATCTTCCCTTCATCTTCAACTCACACTGTGTCTGCTCTCTCTCTTTTACATATATATATATATATATATATATACACACATACATATATAAACAGACATATATATACACATACATACACATACATATACACATAGATATATACATACATGCACATTCTCATATATATATATATATATATATATATATAAACATATACATATATATGCATATTCCCTTCAACTACCCTAATACTGAGGTCTCATGAATCATACACATCATCTTTCCATGTAGGAATGTAAACAAAACAGTTCAACTTTAGTAAGTCCCTTGCAATTTCCGTTTCTTGATTACCTTTTCATGCTTCCCTTGATTCTTGCGTTTGAAAGTCAAATTTTCTATTCAGTTCTGGTCTTTTCATTGAGAAAGCTTGAAAGTCCTCTATTTTATTGAAAATCCATATTTTGCCTTGGAACATGATACTCAGTTTTGCTGGGTAGGTGATTCTAGGTTTTAATCCTAGCTCCATTGACCTTCGGAATATCGCATTCCAATCCCTTCGATCTCTTAATGTAGAAGCTGCCAGGTCTTGGGTTATTCTGATTGGGTTTCCACAATACTCAAATTGTTTCTTTCTGGCTGCTTGCAGTATTTTCTCCTTGATCTGGGAGCTCTGGAATTTGGCAACAATATTCCTAGGAGATTTCTTTTTGGGATCTCTCTGAGGAGGTGATCGATGGATTCTTTCAATTTCTATTTTGCCCTGTGGCTCTAGAATATCAGGGCAGTTCTCCTTGATAATTTCTTGAAAGATGGTATCTAGGCTCTTTTTTTGATCATGGCTTTCAGGTAGTCCAATAATTTTTAAATTATCTCTCCTGGATCTATTTTCCAAGTCAGTAGTTTTTTCCAAGGAGATAATTCACATTGTCTTCCATTTTTTCATTCCTTTGGTTCTGTTTTATAATATCCTGATTCCTCATAAAGTCACTAGCTTCCACTTGCTCCAATCTAATTTTTAAAGTAGTATTTTCCTCAGTGGTCTTTTGGACCTCCTTTTCCATTTGGCTAATTCTGCCTTTTAAGGCATTCTTCTCCTCATTGGCTTTTTGGAGCTCTTTTGCCATTTGAGTTAGTCTGTTTTTTAAGGTGTTGTTTTCTTCAGTGTATTTTTCAGTATTTTGTTGGGTCTCCTTTAGCAAGTCATTGACTTGTTTTTCATGGTTTTCTCGCATCCTTCTCATTTCTCTTCCCAATTTTCCTCTACTTCTCTAACTTGCTTTTCCAAATCCTTTTTGAGTTCTTCTATGGCCTGGGGTCACTTCATGTTTTTCTTGGAGGCTTTTGTTGTAGGCTCTATGACTTTGTTGTCTTCTTTAGGCTGTATGTTTTGGTCTTCTTTGTCAGCAAAGAAAGAATCCAAAGTCTGAGACTGAATCTCTGTGTGTTTTCACTGCCTGGCCATATTCCCAGCCAACTAACTTGACCTTTGAGTTTTTCAGTGGGGGTATGACTGCTTGTAGACTAGAGAGTTCTATGTTCCACCTTTGGGGGGGAGGTGCCGGCTCTGCCACACCAGTACTGCTCCTTCCCCAACCCCCAACCCGGACGGGGTTTAGATCTTCAGCAGGCTGTGCACTCCTGCTCTGATCCGCCACTTAATTCCTCCCACCAGGTTGGCCTGGGACCAGTAGTAACAACAGCCTTGGCTGCCCCACCTCCGCTGCCCCCGGGGCTGGAAGCCGAACCACAAACTCCTTCCACTCCCGCAGCTTTTCCCACTAACCTACTCCACAGTCTTTGGTGTTTGTGGGTCGGGGGTTCTGGTAACTGCCGCAGCTCACTGAATCAGGGCACTAGGGCCCCCTCCGCCTGGCTTCTGGTCTGGATAGTCCATGCCGCTCAGGCTGGGCTCTGCTCCACTCCGTTCCCAGCTCCCAGCTCCCAGCTCCCAGCTCAGTGTGGAATAGACCTCACCCAGAGACTATCCAGGCTGTCCTGGGCTGTAGCCCTGCTTCCCTCTGCTGTTCTGTGGGGTCTGCCATTCTAGAATTGGTTCAGAGCCATTTTTTATAGGTTTTTGGAGGGACTGGGTAACAGAGCTCACTCTAGTCCCTGCTTACCAGCCGCCATCTTGGCTCCGCCCCTTCTTTGTAGATTTTTAAACCTAAAAACAGACAAAATTGAATCTTCTCAAATATCTTTCTAATCATTTTTCAGTCTGTCCTACTAGTTAAGCATCAACTTTTACATAGTTCAGATTGTTTGTTCCAACGTTTTGCATGGAAAGTAATTTCCAGAATGACTTAACATTCTTGATTACAGGACTGAATTGCATTTGCTTTTTATAATTGCATGCCTAGCTCTAACTTTCTGTGCCTTTTCAAAAATAATTGTGTTTTGGTGAATTAATTGTACAATCCTATTAATGTATTAAAATACTTTTGTATGGACATAATGATATCATAAGTGCTCAATTTTTCAAATCTTCCCTTTTATTGATAGTTGTTTTATGAATTCGTCATTATCACTTAATTGTCCAAAAATTTCTTGCCAACTTATTTTATTAAAGGAAAATTCTAAAATGAGTTCAGTATCTCAGCATTTGAAAATCATTATTAATTTCATGCCTACTTACCTTCTACAAATTTTTACCCCTGAGATATTTATAGAAGTCCTTCTTATTGCTTTAATCCTTTTGCCCAGCATTAACTTCAGTTTTTAGCTGTCCTTATCTTTTATATGCAAGCTTCAAATATTGTCATGTATTAATATTTCCTTCCCTCCCCATCTTCTTTATTTCCTATGTGGAGTTTTTGAAAAATGCTTCTCAGTACAACTAGGATCATGTTTTCCTCATTCTGGAAATCATTGTATCAGAGGAATTGCTATCTGCTAATCCAAAGTAATGGCAGCTTCTCTGTTCTTTATACATAGCCACAGAGATTAATACTTCCTGCAAGTCCATTGTGCTCACTTGATTTCCTAATTATTCTAGATATTGTCTTGATTTCTGAAAGCCTTTAACTATATGAAAAAAGGATGGCATTATTAAATTAACTGAACTTTGTAGGATCAGATAGCCTGTGATTAGTTCTATCATGGAAAAGCCTGAAATAACTTTTCATTCAATTCCTATTCTCCATCAGTTTTTGTACATGCTTGCCCCTCAAGCAACAATTTCTAAGGTTCTCTTTGGAGTTAGACTTCAGATTTGGCAGAAATAAAGATAGACATAGGAAGATAGAGATATAGATAAAGTAAAGATATAGATATGATTGTTTAATGAATTTAATTTAACATATAATTATTTGAGAAAATAAAATTATTTTTTGAAAAGGCATAAAGGATATTTCCAAGACATATATCTATATTATCATATGCAATGTGAATAAAGGCATAATCATTGAATCATTAAAACACATTTAGAGACCTCCCTTCCCTCTTCCCCTTTCACCCATATTTTTTAAACAGCATTATATTTTTTTCCAGTTACTTGTAAAGATAGTTTTCAACATTCATTTTTATGAGATTTGTAGTTCAAATTTTTTTCTCCCTCTTTCCTTCCCCTTAACTCTCCCCAAGACAGCAATCAATCTGATATAGGTTATATATGTGCAATCACAGAAACATTTCCACGTTAATCATGTTGAACAGGAAGAAATAGAGCAAAAAGTAAAACACACACACACACACACAACACAACACAAAATCAGAAATAGTAAAAATAATATGCTTTGATCAGCATTCAGACTCCATAACTCTTCCTATGGATAAGGGTGGTAATTTCTGTCCTAAGTCTTTTGGAATTGTTTTGGATCATGATATTGCTGAGTAGAGCTATGTTAATCAGAATTGATCATTGCACAATGTTGTTCTTACTACGTACAGTGTTCTCCTAGTACTGCTCACTTCACTCAACATCAGTTCATGTAAGTCTTTCCAGGTTTTTCTGAAGTCTGCCTGTTCATCACTTCTTATGGAACAATAGTATTCCATTATATTCATATACCACAACTTATTCAGCCATTCCCCAAGTGGTGGACATCCCCTCAAATTACAATCCTTTGCCACTACAAAAAGAGCTGCTATAAATATTTTTGCACATGTGGATCCTTTTCTCCTTTTTATGATGTCTTTGGGATACAGACCTAATAGTGGCATTGCTTGATCAAAGGTTATGCACAATTTTAAATCCTTTTCATCATAGTTGCAAATTGTTCTCCAGAATTATTTGATCAGTTCACAACTCCACCAACAATGGATTAATGTCCAGCTTTCTCATTTTCATTTTCTGTCATATTAAGCAACCTGATTGTTTTTGTTTGAATTTCTGTAATAAATAGTGATTTAGAACATTTTATATGATGATAGTTTTAATTTCTTCATCTGAAATATGTGTGTTTATATCCTTTGACCATTTATAAATTGGGGAATGACTTGTATTCATATAAATTCAACTCTGCTCTCTATATATTTGAGAAGTGAGGCCTTTATCAGAAACACAGCAGTGAAAATTGTTTCCCCTCTATTCTGCTTTCCTTCTACTCTTGGTTGCATTGATTTTGTCTGTGCAAAAACTTTTTAATTTAATATCAGAATTATCCATTTTGCACTTTATAATGTTCCATATCCCTTATTCTGTCATAAATTCTTCCTTTCACCTTTGATCTGACAGGTAAACTATTCATCGCTCTCCTAATTTGCTTATGGTATTACCCTTTATATCTAAATCATATAATAATTTTATCTTTTTATAGGGTGTAAGATATTGGTTTTTGCATAGTTTCTGCCATACTATTTTCCAGTTTTCCCAATTTTTTTTAAATAAAATTGTGAGTTCTTGTCTTAGAATCTGGATTATCTGGGTTTTCCAAACAGTAGATTACAAAAGTCATTGACTACGGTGTCTTGGGTACCTAACCTATTCCACTGATCCACCTCCCTATTTCTTACCCAGGACCAAATAATTTTGCAGATTGCTGCCTTATAGTATAGGTTTAGATCTGGTATGGCTAGGCCCCCTTACTTTACATTTCCCTCCATTAATTCCCTTGATATCCTGTGCCTTTTGTTCTTCCAGTTGGATTTTGTTATTTTTTTTTCTAAATCTGTAAAATAATTTTGTGGCAGACTGATTGATAAAGTAATTTTGATAGAATTGTCATTTTTTATTATATTAGCTCAGCCTATCCGTGAACAACTGATATTCATCCAGTTGTTTAGATGTGACTTTATTGTGTGAAAAACATTTTTAATTGTGTTCATATAGTTCCTGGGTTAGTCATGGAAAGTAGATCCCCAAATATTTTATTTTGTCTATAGTTATTTTAAATGGAATTTCTCTTTCTATCTCTTGCTGTGAGCTTTTTGATATTATATAGAAATGCTGATGATTCATGTGGGTTTATTTTATATCCTACAATTTGGCTAAACTTGTTATTTATTTCAAGTAGATTCTTTTCACTTGATTCTCTAGAATTATCTAAGTATACCATCATATCATCTGCAAAGAGTGATAGGTTTGTTTCCTTATTGACTATTCTATTTCCTCCAATTTCTTTTTCTTCCCTTATTGCTAAAGCTAACATTCCTAGAACATTACTGACTAACAGTGGTGATAAAGACAATCCTTGTTTCACCCCTCATCATATTGGAAAGGTTTTAACTTATTCCTATTACAGAAAATGCTTGCTGATGATTTTAGACAAATACTACTACTTAAAATTTTAAGGAAAGTTCCATTTATCTCTATGCTCCCTAAAGTTTTTTTAATGTGTCTCAAAACTCTTTAATTTTTCAAATATTATTTATTTTAAGTTGAAATTTAAATGCAGAGTAAAAAAGAAATATTATACACTTATGAATGAAATAAGAAAATAAAACCATTGCCATGTGCATAGCAGAACATAAGAAAGGATTAAAAAATATATAGCAATAAATTTCTATTTCAAGAAAGACTATATGATAAACACTACACATTGTGTTCAGAGCTGTCCATCTTTTATTTGCTTCCTTGTAAGTTTTCTTCTGTTCTCTGCTGTACAGTTTTTACCTTATTGTTGTTTTTACCCTTTCTCTACACCCCAAGGAGGTTACAATTGAGCATGTATGTAAATAGATACACATATAGACACAGATATACACATATACATATATACACATACACACATGTACATACATGTAAAACACTTACACATATATTATATATACTTAGATATCTCTAATTACACTCATATATAGACACATATAATTTATCTATGTAAAACTATACTATACTTTTTTGTCCTCTGTTTCTCTGAGGGTTGATAGCATCTGCCTTCATAGGTCTAAGTCTTTCCATATTTTTCTAAGTTCACCAACTCATCATTTTCTACTCCACAGCAATATTCCAACCTTTTATGGTCTAGCTATTTTAAGTAGTCTAGAAAAATATTAATGTGGCTTAGCATATTTCCCTATTTTTCTCTTTTGATTAAATCTATTTTAGCTTTATCTTTATCTGAGATCATGATTACTACCCCTGCTTTTTTTTTCCTAATAAATTCTACTGCTGATCATTTTTTTATGTTTGTGTGTATCTGTTTCAGTAAGGCAAGATTCATGACCTCAAGAATGACCATGAACCTGCCTGTATGGTTTGGAATCACAAAGTATGAAAAACTCTCTAGGTAGAACGCAGAGGAAGTATAACATTTATTTAGACATCAGAGGATCCAATCCCAAGAACAATGTTTCCAATTCGATATAGCAGTAATTATATTCCAAAACCAATAAGCCCACATCATTGTAGCAACAAGGAAATTACAACACAGTATTATAGCAAGGAACCAAGTAATCTTGTAACCTTCCGCCCTGCTAGGGCCTTCCAGTAAACAATGACTCACAAATCCTAACTGTCTGCTTCCCTGTGTCCTCTTTCACCATTCTGAAAGCCTTTGCAGTTCTCAGAGACCTTGCAGTCTCCTGAATTCTCCAAATTCTCAGTTCTCCAATCTCTTGATGCTGTAGATTCTCAGCTCTTTGATCTCCACAACTCTCTGATCTGCACTCTCCACTCTGCAGTCTCTCTTGACGCTGGCTCTCTCTCAATGTCTGCTCTTCAATGCCCTCTTGATATCTGATGCCTCAATGTCTTCCTAATGTCTGCTTCTCAATTCTGCTTCTTTCACACTCTGGGCTGTCTTTATATACAGTTCTAGCTGGCATCTGTTTGGCTAGCACTCAGGTCTCTGATTTGCTGAATTCGTGCCCATCTGATAGGCTAGAACTCAGTGCACATGCAATTGGCTCTGGTCTAAGCACTTCTCCTTAGGGCCCTGAGGGCTTCACACCTCTTGTGACCTAAAAGGGTGTGGGCCTGGGGCTAAAGGGTGTGAGTAAAGGCCCTATTGAATGGGCAAGGAAGATCTTAAATCCCATTAACAACACAGTATCTCTTATTTCCTATCCCTCTTGACTCCTCTACTTTAGTTCTACCCACTACCTTTGCCAGTCCTCTAAACCTGCCCCTCTTCAAAGATTCCTCCTTTTACTTCCCCCACCCTTTCACCTTACAATATTGTTTCTATTTGAATTGAGACTTTGATAGCCTTCCATCCATCTATCTATCTATGTCTATATATCTCTATCTGTATATACACACATATACACACATGTATGTCTATATATATACACACACACATACACACATACCTATGTGTGTATGTGTATGTAGGTGTATGTATATAGACACGTTTGTGTCTATTTCTTCTTTATCTCATTCCCCTTGATCTAGACACCCTTTTATACTGCCATCCTATTCCTTCACCCTCCTATTTATTTATAAATTTAGAAGACTTTTATTCCCTTTTAAATGTATATATTCTCTCTTTAACTCAGATCTGATGTGAGTAGGGTTTCCCCTAAAAATCTCTCCCTAATTTTCTCCCTCATTCCTTTCCCCTTAACCTTTTATTACTTTATAAAGTTAGAAGATTTTTACTCATATGTGTGTGTATGTATTTATGTGTGTATGTATGTATTACTCCTTCTTTAACCTACTCCTGATGAGGATAAAGTTCCAGAATTACTAGCTCTCCTCCTCCATCTAATTCCTCTCTGTCAGTTCTTCCTCTTGCACCTCATTTGTATAAGATAATTCCCATTTTTATCTTTACTTAAATAGCTTTACTTTTTAGAATCACCGATCTACACCAATCTTTTATGCTACCCAATTACCAGTAACAATCTTAGACATAGAGTTTACACTGCCTCTTATAAAAAGTAAACAGTCCATTCTTATTGAGTCCCTTGTAGTTAATCGTTGATGTGTACCTTATATTTGTCTTGGATTTTATACATCAAATTTTCTATTTATTCAGACTTTTTTTGCCACAAAATCTTGAAAGTCTGCCAATTCATTGGATGTCTTTTTTTTTTTAATTCACGACTATGCCTAACTGTGCTGTGAATGATATTTTTGGCTGAAATTCCAGTTCTTGTGATCTATATGTAATAGTGTTCCAAGACTAAATGTTGCTGCTGCAAGGTCTTGTGTGATTCCAATTGTGGCTCCACCATGTTTGAATTGTTTTTTTTTTTTCTTGTTACTCCTAATATTTTCTCCTTGAGCTGGGAATTTCAGAATTTGACTATGATATTCCTGTAGATTTTCCTCATAAATTCTTTTTCAGGTAGAGATCTGCAGATTTTTTTCCTATTTTTACTTTCCCCTCTCTAACACTTGAGGAGAATTTTCTTTAATTATTTCTTGTATTATTTTATCAAGATTAATTTTTTTGATTGTAATTTTCCGGTGGTCCAAGTATTCTTATGTATTCTCTTCTTGATCTGTTCTCCAGATCAGTTGTTTCACTTAAGAGATGTTTCACATTCTCTGCTATTTTTTTATTCTTTATATTTTATGTTATTATTTCTTGGTCTCTTATAACCCATTGGCTTTGCCTTGTCCAATTCTAATAGTCAAGGAGCTGTTTTCTTCCTTAAGATGCTGGGTCTCCTTTTCCAGTTGGTTTACTTTCTTTCCATAATCTTCATTTTTTGGTGTGGGGGGGGATTGTTTTATTTTAATATTTTCCCAATCTCTCTCATTTAATTTTTAAAGTCTTTTAAGTTCCTCTATGAATGACTTTTTTTTATCACATGCGACTATTTGAAGTTATTTTTTGTGGAAGAAGAGGCTTTATTTTTATTTCAATATTCTTCCCTGAAGATGATACTTTCATAGTAATTTTCTGTAGTTGGGTTCTTTCTCTTTTGCTTGCTTATTCTTTTTTTTTATTTGTAGCATCTTACTATTGTAATCACTTCTATTCCTGGGGGATGGAAGATGGTGCCTCTGGCCTCAAATCCTCCTTCAGTTCTCCTCTCTGGCTTGGAGCTGAAACCAACAATTCTGCCTTCCTATAAATGCCCACAGGCAGCAGTGTCATTGTCCCACTGCTTCCGTATTCAGTCAAGCATGTGCTGGTTCCTTCTTACCCAGGACCAGGTCTCAGCAACAAATCTGGGCCTGGTGTGCCTTATCAGCAGAGGTTCCCTCAATTTCCCCCACACTCAGTTGCTGGACTCCCCACACTGTCCAGGAGGTGAAAATTCCTGTGGCTGGAGCTGAGGCTATCTCTCAACCCAGCTAGCCCCAAGGCTTGCCACTTACTCTTCCATTGCAACTGGCCTAGAGGTGTTAACACTTCACAGGGACAAAATCTAGTTACTTGGAGTTTTCTCTCCAGCTGTCCAAGGTGGAATACTTTTCTGGACCAACTCTTGTTTATTTTTACTGCTCTACATTTGCCATGAGGCACTATTTTGTTTCGTTTGTAGTATGGGGGATCTGGAGAGTTTCAAATTTTCTAACCTACTCCACTATCTTCCTAGAATCCCAGAATCCAAAAATATCTAGTGTTTTAAATAGGATACTATATTTTTTTCAAAAGCTTTTACTGCATCTATTGAGATAAGCATATGATTTCTGTTGGTTTTTCCCCTCTAAGATAGTGTTTAAGTGTTTTATTTTTCTCCTATTAATCTGGGCAACATATTTTTTAAAATATTCATCCATTCTGCTTAGAATGTCTGATTTATTGGTATACAGTTGAGTGAAATAATTATTGCTTTAAACTCCTCTTCATTGGTGGTGAATTCATCATTTTCATTTTTTAAAATTTTTAAAATTTTTTTCTATCATTATTTATTTAATATTTTTAGTTTTCAGCATTGATTTCCACAAGATTTTGAATTACAAATTTTCTCCCCATTTCTACCCTCACCCCACTCCAAGATGGCATATATTCTGATTGCCCCATTCCCCAGTTCACCCTCCCTTCTGTCACCCCACTCTCCACCATCCCCTTTTCCTTTACTTTCTTGTAGGGCAAGATAGATGCACCATTGCCTGTATATCTTATTTCCCAGTTGCATGGAAAAACAACTTTTTTTGAACATCTGCTTTTCAAACTTTGAGTTCCAAATTCCCTACCCTCTTCCCTACCCACACACCCTCCCTAAGAAAGCAAGCAATTCGACAAATGCCATATGTGTACCGTTATGTAAAACCCTTCCACAATACGTATGCTGTGAAAGACTAACTATATTTTGCTCCCTCCTATTCTGTCCCACTTAATTTAATTTTCTCCATTGACCCTGTCCCTTTTCAAAAGTGTTTGCTTTTGATTACCTCCTCCCCCTATCTGCCCTCCCTTCTATCATCGCCCCTTATTATCCCTTTCCTTCTTCTTTCCTATGGGGTAAAATACCCAATTGAGTTTGTATGTTATTCCCTCCTCAAGTCAAATCTGTGAGAGCAAGATTCACTCATTCCCCCTCACCTGCCCCCTCTTCCCTTCCAATGAACTGCTTTGTCTTGCCACTTTTATGTGAGATAATTTACCACATTCTATCTCTCCCTTTCTCCCTCTCTCAATATATTAATCTCATTGCTTAATTTGATTTTATTTTTTAGATATTGTCCCTTCATATTCAACTCTCCCTGTGGCCTCTGTCTATATATATACTTGTGTGTATATATATATATATATATATGTAATGTATATATATGTATATATATGTATATATATGTATATATATGTATATACATACACACACACATATATATGTGTATATATACATGTATATATACGTGTATATATATGTGTATATATGTGTATAAATATATACGTATGTATATGTACATATTCCCTTCAGCTACCTTAATACTGAGGTCTTATGAATTACACACATCATCTTTCCGTGTAGGAATGTAAACAAAATATTTCAACTTTAGTAAGTCCCTTATGATTTCTCTTTTCTTGTTTACCTTTTCATGCTTCTTGATTCTTGTGTTTGAAAGTCGAATTTTCTATTTAGCTCCAGTCTTTTCACTGAGAAAGCTTGAAAGTTCTGTATTTTATTGAAAATCCACATTTTGTCTTGGCACATTATACTCAGTTTTGATGGGTAGGTGATTCTTGATTTTAATCCTAGCTCCATTGACCTCCAGAATATCGTATTCCAAACCCTTCAGTCCCTTAATGAAGAAGCTACTAGATCTTGTGTTATCTTGATTTTGTTTTCACAATACTCAAAGTGTTTCTTTCTGGCTGGTTGCAGTATTTTCTCCTTGATCTGGGAGGTCTGGAATTTGGCAACAATATTCCTAGGGGTTTTCTTTTTGAGATTATTTTCAGGAGATGCTGGATGGATTTTTTCAATTTCTATTTTGCCCTGTGGCTCTAGAATATCAGGGCAGTTCTCCTTGATAATTTCCTGAAAGATGGTATCTAGGCTCTTTTTTTGATCATGGCTTTCAGGTAGTCCAATAATTTTTAAATTATCTCTCCTGGATCTACTCTGCAGGTCAGTGGTTTTTCCAATGAGATATTTCACATTGTCTTCCATTTTTTCATTCCTTTGGTTCTTTTTTATAATATCTTGATTTCTCATCAAGTAACTAGCTTCCACTTGCTCCAATCTCATTTTTAAGGTATATTTTCTTCAGTGGTCTTTTGGACCTCCTTTTCCATTTGGCTAATTCTGCCTTTTAAGGCATTCTTTTCCTCATTGGCTTTTTGGAGCTCTTTTGCCATTTGAATTAGTCTATTTTTTAAGTTGTTATGTTCTTCAGTATTTTGGGGGGTCCTTTAGCAAGTCATTGACTTGTTTTTCATGGTTTTCTCACAACACTCACATTTCTCTTCCCAATTTTTCCTCTACTTCTCTTACTTGATTTTCCCAATCCTGTTTGAGCTCTTCCATTGCCTGAGACCAATTCATATTTGTCTTGGATGCTTTTGATGTAGACTCTTTGACTTTGTTAACTTCTTGCTGTGTGTTTTGGTCTTCTTTGTCACCAAAAAAAATTCCAAAGTCTGAGTCTGAATCTGAGACCATTTTCACTGCCTGTTCATATTCTTAGGCAACTACTTGACCCTTGAGTTTTTTTGTCAGTGTATGACTGCTTGTGGAGTAGAGAGTACTTTGTCCCAATCTTGTGGGGCTGTGCTGCTACTTTCAAAGCTACTTCTACATGGGAAGCTCTGCCACACCAGTGCTCTTCCTCACCCAAGAACCGCCAACCAGGATTGTGGCCCGATCCAGGCAGGGCAAATCAGGCTTTGCACTCCCTCTCTAATCTGCTGCTTAATTCCTCCCACCAGGTGTGCCTGGGGCCAGAAGCAACTGCAGCTGTAGCCCTGGAAGCAGCCTCAGAGATGCACCACCACCTCTGCCCCCATGGTGGTGGCCAACTGTGAACTCCTTTCATTTTGTCCCAGTAGCTTTTCCTACTAACCTTCTCTATTGTCTTTGGCCTTTGTGGGTTGAGAAGTCTAATAACTGCCACAGCTCACTGATTCAGGGTGTTATGCCTGTTCCACCTGGCTCCTGGTCTGGTTGGTCCTGATGTGGCCCACATTGGGCTCTGCTCTGTGCCATAGACCCTTCCCAGTGACCATCCAGGATGTCCTGGCCTGGAGCCAGTGTTGGTAAGCAAAATGGGATCTCAGAACTTAGTTCAACAAGTGCCCTTGAAAAGTTTGGTTTGTGTCCTTTGAATAATTCAGTGTATTTCAATGAGCCTTACTAGGTGCTAAGCCCCAGGCCCAAACCCCTACTAGGTGTAAAACCTATGTGGGTGTGGATTGGTAACTAAGGTGGGGCCCAAGGTGGGCCTAACTCAGGGGAGGGCCTACTTTACAAATGAGTTTGAGTGGCCAAGATGGTGGCTGGAAAACAGTGAGCTCCCCGCCAAGTCCCTCCAAAAACCTATAAAAAAATGGCTCTGAACCAATTCTAGAACTGTAGAACCCACAAAACAGCAGAGAGAAGCAGGGCTCCAGCCCAGGACAGGCTGGATGGTCTCTGGGTGAGGTCTATCCCACACAGAGCTGGGAGCTGGGAGCGGAGCAGAGCAGAGCTGAGCCCAGCATGAGCGGCTCAGACCAACCAGAACAGGAGCTGGGCGGAGGGGGCCCCAGCGCTCTGAATCAGTGAGCTGCAGCAGTTACCAAACTTTTCAACCCACAAACACCAAAGACAACAAAGAAAGTTACTGGGAAAAGCTGCGGGAGTGTAAGGAGTTCACAGTTTGGCCACTGCCCCCGGGGCAGCAGAGATGGGGCAGCTACAGCTGCTGTTGCTTCTGGCCCCAGGCCCACCTGGTGGGAGGAATTAAGTGATGGATCAGAGCAGGAGTGTACAGTCTGCTGAAGATCTAAGCCCAGTCCAGGTTGGGGTTTCTTGGGGAAGGAGGAGTGCTGGGGTGGCAGAGCTGGCGCATCCCCCCCAAATGTGGAACATAGAACTCTTCAGTCTACAAGCAGTCATACCCCACTGAAAAACTCAAGGGTCAAGTTAGCTGTTTGGGAACATGGCCAGGCAGTGAAAACACACCCAGATTCAGTCTCAGACTTTGGATTCTTTCTTTGGTGACAAAGAAGACCAAAACATACAGACAGAAGAAGTCAACAAAGTTCAAGAGCCTACACCAAAAGCCTCCAAGAAAAACATGAACTGGTCCCAGGCCATGGAAGAGCTCAAAAAGTATTTGGAAAAGCAAGTTAGAGAAGTAGAGGAAAATTGGGAAGAGAAATGAGAAGGATGTGAGAAAACCATGGCAAGTCAATGACTTGCCAAAGGAGACCCAAAAAAATACTGAAAAATACACTGAAGAAAATAACACCTTAAAAAATAGACTAACTCAAATGGAAAAAGAGCTCCAAAAAGCCAATGAGGAGAAGAATGCCTTGAAAGGCAGAATTAGCCAAATGGAAAAAGGAGGTCCAAAAGATGACTGAAGAAAATACTACTTTAAAAATTAGATTGGAGCAAGTGGAAGCTAGTGACTTTATGAGAAATCAGGATATTTTAAAACAGAACCAAAGGAATGAAAAAATGGAAGACAATGTGAAATATCTCCTTGGAAAAACTACTGACCTGGAAAATAGATCCAGGAGAGATAATTTAAAAATTATTGGACTACCTGAAAGCCATGATCAAAAAAAAGAGCCTAGATATCATCTTTCAAGAAATTATCAAGGAGAACTGCCCTGATATTCTAGAGCCAAGAAATTGGGCAAAATAAAAGTTGAAAGAATCCACCGATCACCTCCTCAAATAGATCCCAAAAAGAAATCTCCTAGGAATATTGTCGCCAAATTCCAGAGCTCCCAGATCAAGGAGAAAATACTGCAAGCAGCCAGAAAGAAACAATTTGAGTATTGCAGAAACACAATCAGAATAACCTAAGATCTGGCAGCTTCTACATTAAGAGATCAAGGGGCTTGGAGTACGATATTCCGGAGGTCAATGGAGCTAGGAGTAAAACCAAGAATCACCTACCTGGCAAAACTGAGTATCATGCTCCAAGGCAAAATATGGATTTTCAATAAAATAGAGGACTTTCAAGCTTTCTCAGTGAAAAGACCAGAGCTGAGTAGAAAATTTGACTTTCAAACAGAAGAATCAAGAGAAGCATGAAAAGGTAAACAAGAAAGAGAAATCATAAGGGACTCACTAAAGTTGAACTGTTTTGTTTACATTCCTACATAGAACGATGATGTGTATGATTCATGAGATCTCAATATCATAGTACCTGAAAGGAATATGCATATATTTATGTGTATATATATATATATATATATATATATATATGTTTCTGTATATATATATATATGTTTATGTATATATATATTTATATAAGTGAATGTGCATGTATGTACAGATGTATGTGTATATATACAAAGAGAGAGAGAGAGAGAGAGAGGACACAGGGTGAGTTGAAGATGAAGGGAAGATATCTAAAAGAAATGAAATCAAATTAAGGGATGAGAGAGGAATATATTGAGAGAGGGAGATAGGGAGAGATAGAAAGGGGTGGAGTATCTTGCGTAAAGGGGGCAAGAGGAAGCAGTTCTGTGGGAGGAGGGGAGAGGGCAGGTGAGGGGGGAATGAGTGAATCTTGCTCTCATCAAATGTGGCCTGAGGAGGGAATACCATACATACTCAATTGGGTATCTTACCCCACAGGAAAGAAGAGGGAAGAAGATAAAAAAGGGGGGTAGATGATGGAGGGGAGGGCAGATGGGGTTGGAGGTAATCACAAACAAACACTTTGGAAAGGGGACAGTGTCAAGGGAGAAAATTCAATAAAGGGAGATGGGTTGGGAAGGAGCAAAATATAATTAGTCTTTCACAACATGAGTATTGTGGAAGGGTCATACATAATGATACACATGTGGCCTATGTTGAATTGCTTGACTTCTTAGGGAGGGTGGGTGGGAAGGGAAGAGGGGAGAGAATTTGGAACTCAAAGTTTTAAAAACAGATGTTCAAAAACAAACCAAAAAAGTTTTTGCATGCAACTAGAAAATAAGATACACAGGCAATGGGGAGTAGAAATTTACCTTGCCCTACAAGAAAGGAAGGGAAAAGGGATGGGAGGGGAGTGGGGTGACAGAAGGGAGGGCTGAATGGGGAACAGGGCAACCAGAATATATGTCATCTTGGAGTGGGGGGGAGGGTAGAAATGGGGAGAAAATTTGTAATTCAAACTCTTGTGAAAATCAATGCTGAAAACTAAATATGTGAAATAAATTAAAAAAAATTATTTACTGCCTTAGGGAGGAGGGGAAAAGGAGAGAAAATTTGGAACTTAAAATTATATTTTAAAAGAATGTCAGGGTGGTCTTTACATGTAATTGGAAAAAAAATAAAGTACTATTTAAAAAAAAAGAAATGAGTTTGAGTGATAGGTTTGGGACATCAGAGGCTCTTAGACTACTTGGGTTTAAGTCACCTCTTTGTGATGATTTTAGGTCATGTGGGTGAGTCACCCCTGATGCTGAAAAAGATATAAAACCAGGGGTGGGCCTTCTCGTCTTTGGAGCTCTTTCCCACAGTGGTGGTGCGTGTGACTCTGGGCCAGCCCTTGTTCTGAGCTCCCAGGCTGAACCTAGATGTTGGTAACTATTAATCAGACAAGGTATGTCTGTTGATGGTTGTAATTTGTTTGTATTTATTCTGAAGTTCAGGGTGCTGGCTTCTTCCCCTGAACTAAGTGAATGATATTTGTATGCTGAATTAAAGTAAGCTTGTCAACCCATTCACTTAGCTTTCCTTAGTTAAACAGATCAAAAGAACCTGTGCTTTTGCAGCGTGCTGGTAGAATTCTTGTTGTTGGGCTTGGCTTGGTCTTCTACCCCCACAACAGCTGCTAGCAGGATTGTTGAAAGAGATCCCTGCTTCCTTTTGCTATTTTGTGGGCTCTGCAGCTCTAGAATTTGTTCAGAGCTATGTTTTATAGGTCTTTGGAGGGACTTGGCGGGGGTGCTCAAGTAAGTCCCTGATTTCCAGCAGCTATCATGGCTCTGCCCACCCATCCTTTTCATTTTTGATACTGGTAATTTCATTTTCTTCTTTCTTTTTTTTAAATCAAATTAACCAAAGGTTTATCTATTTTGTTGGTTTTTTCCATAAAGTCAGATCTTAGTTTTATTTATCAGTTCAGTAATTTTCTTACTTTTGATTTTATTAATCTCTCCTTTGAGTTTCACAATTTCTATTTTGGGTGTTTAATAGGGGATCTTTAATTTATTCTTTTTCTAGCTTTTTTAGTTACATGTCCAATTCATTGGTCTGTTCTTTCTCTATTTTTATCATGTAAGCTGTTAGAGCTATAAAATTTCCCCTATGCATGTTTGGGCTGAGTCCCATGAATTTTGTTGTGTTGTTCCATCATTATATTTCTCAATGATGAAATTATTGGTTTTTTCTATGATTTGTAGTTTGACCCAGTCATTCCTTAGAATTAGATCATTTAGTTTCCTATTAATTTTTAGCCTGTCTTTCCAAGGCCCTATATTACATGTCATTTTTATTTAATCATGCTCTGAAAAAGATGCATTAAATATTTCTAGCTTTCTGAATTTGATTGTGAAGTTTTTATGCCCTAGTACATTGTCAATTTTGTGTAGGTACCATGTACCACTGAGAGAAAGCTATATTGTTTTCTATCCCAACTCAGTTTTCTCCAGAGGCCTATCATATCTAACTTTCTAAAATTCTATTCACATCCTTAGCATCTTTCTTGGTTATTTTGGCATTTCATTTATCTAGTTCTGAGAGGTGTAGGCTGAGGTCCCCAACTAATATGGTTTTGCTTTCTAGTTATTCTGGTAACTCGCTTAACTTCTCTGACTCTGACTCTGACTGGGATGCTATACCACTTGGTGCATATATGTTTAGTATTGATATTATTTCATTGTCTGTGATACCTTTTAGGAAGATATAGTTTTCTTCCTCATGTCTTAATTAGGTCTATTTTTGTTTTTGCTTTGAGTTCAATATTGCTATCTCTGTTTTTTTTTTCTCCTTCAGCTGAAGCATAACCTGTTTGGCTCCAGCCTTTTACCTTTCTCTCTGTGTGTCTCTCTGCTTCAGATGTGTTTCTTGTAAACAACATATTGTGGGAATATGGTTTTTAATCCACTCTGCTATCCACTTCCATTTTATGGGACAGTATACCCCATTTACATTTACAGTTACGATTACTGTGTATTTCCCTCCATTCTATCCCCCCATCCTGCTTATGCTTTTTCCCTCTCTCTCCCCTTTCACCTTGTATCTCCTCACCAGTGTTTTGCTTCTGACCACCACCTCCCTCAATCTGCCCTTCCTTTTATCAGAGCCCCCTCTCTCTTTCATCCTTCCCCTACTACTTCCCTATATGGTAAGATAGATTTGCTTACCCAACTGGGTGAGCATGTTATTTCCTCTTTGAAACAAATTGATGAGAGTTAGAGTCAAACAATGCTCACCCCTCCCTTCTTTTTCTCTATTGTAATGAGTCTTTCATGACTCTTTATATGGTGTGTGTATGTATATATATATATATATATATATATATATATATATATATATATATATGTGTGTGTGTGTGTGTGTGTGTGTGTGTGTGTGTGTGTGTGTGTATGTATATATACATATATTTAGTATTTTCCCCACTTACATGTAAAAGTAATTATTAACATTTGTTTTAATATTTTGAGTTCCAAAGTCTCTACTTTCCTCCCTATCTACTCCCCCGATTGAGAAGGCAAGCAATTCAAAATAGGTTATCCATGTGCAGTCTTTCAAAATACATCAACAGTCATGTTGTGAAAGAAAACAGAACAAAATAAATCAAGAAAAATAAAGTTAAAAAGTAGTATGCTTAAATCTGTATTCAGACACCATCAGTTCTTTCTCTGGGGATGGATAACATTTTTCATCATAAGTCCTTCAGAGTTGTCTTGGATTGTTACACTACTGAGAATAACTAAGTCATTCACAGCTAATCATATTAATATATTGCTGTCATTTTGTACAGAGTACAATTCACTTTGTATCAGCCCATGCAAGGCTTTCCAGGTTTTTCTGAGAACATCCTCATCATTCCTTTATAGTGCAATAGCATTAAATCATTACATGTCACATCTTGTTCAGTCCCTCCCCAATTGATGGGTAGCCCCTTGATTTCTCATTCTTTACACCCAGAAAAGAGCTGCTATTAATATTTTTGTACATATATGTCCTTTTCCCTTTTTATCTCTTTTGTGATATGGACTAGGTCAATTGCTAGGTCAAAGGGTATGCATGGTTTATAGCCCTTTGGACATAGTTCCAAACTGATCTACAGAATGGTTGCTAGGTCAAAGGTATTGCTAGGTCAAAGGGTATGCATGGTTTATAGCCCTTTGGATATAGTTCCAAATTGATCTACAGAATGGTTGAATCAATTCACAACTCTACTAACAGTGCATTAATGTTTCATTTTTCCCACTTCCCCTCCAACATTTGTCATTTACTTTTTCTGTCCTATCAGCCAATCTAATAGATACAAGGTAGTAACTTCGAATTGTTTTAATGTGCACTTCTCCAATCAATAGAGAGAACATTTTTATATGGCTGTAGATAGCTTTGATTGCTTCATCTGAAAACAGGTCTACTTTTTAACTTTTCAGTTTTTTTCATAAGGTTACCCCATGTTTAATATTATTTCCAGCCATAATTAGTTTTATAATATTAAGAACAAGGGCAGTTTAAGAGATAACATGAGGGTAAAGAAAAAGAAGTCCTATTTCATACAGCTTATTATTAATGTTAGGAAATCATGAAAAAAATAACACATATTTATATAACACTTTCCGATTTGCAAAGGATTTTATTCCCAACAGCCTGGTGAGATGTATTGTGAACATATTATTTTGTATAAATGAAAAACCAAGGCTCTTTGAAGTCATGTTATTTGTTTAAGGTAATGAATCTAGTAAATGTCTGAGGAAAGATTCAAACCCAAGCCTGGAACATTATCTATTCACATAATGCTTCATAATAAACATACCACATTTCACATAATATTACAAACATTAGGATATCCATGATTTTTCTTTATATTTGCCTCTCAACTTGTCTTACTTATCATCATTTCCACCCCCCATGTTTAAGAATTCAGAAATTCCTTTATCTGATTGTAATCAATTGTCATTCCATTTTTTCTTTTCCTTACAACCCCTAAATGTATTCTTTGTCCTCACCCTGACTTCCAATTCATCTATCCCTCAACTCTTTCTGAAGTCATCCCCCTTAAACTAACTACACTTCTCTCTTTTCCCCATCTTGAGGTTTTGATGACATTTCATTCTTCATCAACACTATATTCTTATGAGTCCCTTGCCCCCTTATCATATTGCTTATTTTGCCCTGCTAAGCCCCAGTCTTATATTATTCACACCATCAGCTGCCCCCATCCATTGTCTTTACTTCTCTTTACTTGATGATGTATGAAGCTAGACAAAATATGGAACCATGAAGATTGTACTTTCTCCACTACAAATTTGAAGCATACAATCTCATCTGAGCCCTCATTGTAGCAAAGCACTCCTTTTATACTTCCCTGATTCACTATGTCATTCACCACAGTGGCTTTTCCAAACCTTCTTATCCTGCCTTATGTATTCCATAACTCCTCCACCTTCTACTTTTTTTTTACCTGAGAACTCTACCTCAAATTTTACTAAAAAAAATGACGACATTCAAAGAGGGTTCCTTCTTCTCATCATCTCATCATTCATATCCCTTCCTCCTCTATTTTTTTCTTTTAACTCTGTCTTTCAGGAAGGAGTCCTTCTCCTTGGCAAGGCAAACCCCTATATATACAAACATGATTCTATACTACTTAATCTTATTCAGAAGATCTCCCCTTCCATCATCCCCACATAATCATTCATCTTTATTCTCTGTCTACTAGTTATTTCTATGAAGATCAGGCTGGTGTTGATAGGTGGAATAGTCAATAGATATTGATTCATCAAGATCTGACTTCACATCCTGTTTCAGATATTTACCAGCTGTTGGACTTGTATCAGAGAGATGCTTAACCTCTCCTAGCCTCTTTTTATCTATAAAATAAGGATTATATCCCTTGTCTTACAGGGTTATTATCAGAAACAAATGATATATAAAATACTTTGCAAACCTCAAAACACTTTGTAAATCCTATTATTGTCATTTCTTTGTTATTTTTTCACTTGAACATGCATTATACAGTAGGAACATATATATATACATATATATATATACATACATACATACATATATATATATATATATATATATATATATATATACATAAACTTCAGAACAATTTAGCTAGATTAAATGATAATGGATCTCTGATAGTTTGTGAAGGGAAGTTTGATACCAATTAAACAGAAAGAGATACATATTTGGACAAGGCCAATGTGGCGATTTGTTTTGTTTGACTATGTAAATTTATTACAAGGATTCCTCCTGCCCCTAGGAGTTGGGAAAAAATAAATGCTTATTAATTTAAAAATAATTAAAATACAACAATGTATTTTACCTAATAAGTGCCCAGCACTTGTCTTATCTTAAATCATTGGAAGTAAAATTTGCCACAATGTACTTTCCCTACCATTTGTAGCCCCTCCACCTAATCCCTCTGGACAACCATTATTACAAGTTGCATTTATTAACCATCGACCAACCAATACTAATTAATGTTTAAGGTTCTAGGGATATAAAGACATTTTAAAAAAATGTAGCCCCTAACTTAACTTAAAGGAGCAGGACAGGAATGGTACAAGGTATTTCCCTCAAAATCATTTGAGAAAAGGAACACTCATAATGAAAGGGTTCAGGAAAAAGGCATCTGAGGTTGATCCTTAAAAATATATATAAGGAATTTAAGTGATTGAAGTCAAGACATCATATGTTCCAGAAATAAAGGACAACAGTGAACTTTTAGACAGAGTACAGAATTGAATGGACCTTTATTATGACCTAGATGGCTAATTCTTATGTTCTTATATACTAATTAGGCTCTCATTCACAAATCCACTCACAGTTTAACTCAGAACCATCTGAGTGCAAGTCCCAGGATAGAGAAAATAAAGAAAATACAAGGCAATAAGAAAAGACAAAAAAGTCTCCTAGTGCCTGGAATTGAGAGTATCTCAATCTAGGTTACTTATTTATTGAAAATCTATGTTCTGTATAGGAAAAATCTATGTTTGAATTTAAAAGTATGTCATTTAGTGAGTAGAATTAAATATGTATACCATTATATGGATATACTATTCAATAACTCTCTGATCTTTAAAATGTCTAATCTAGTAGAAAGACAACACATCAGCCATGGTAGTAACATTTTCCCCTTTGTTTTAACAGTCTTTATATCTTATTTCTGAAATAATTATTGTTTAACCATTACTAAAGAAATTAATTTACCAAAGCATTTTTGCAATATGGATTATAATTTGATCCTCCCTTTCCATATTCAATGACTTGAATCTATTATTCTAAGGGAAATGGATATTATTTGAACATTGACTCACATTTTATCTCTGCTGGGGTAAAGTTGAGATAAAAATTTTAAGTCCAGGCTAGTCAGCAACTGCCATAAACTGTTACTAGACCAGGTTTATCTGCTAAGAGAAACCACTCAAGGCACTGGATTTTGGTTTTTCTGATATTTCCTCATCATACTTAGTAAGGGTGCATTGGCCATACAAAAACATGAGAAATTTGCTGTGTATTCAATGCCTAAGTGATAACTGCTTTAAAATATCCACCTTACCATTTTCTTTTCAATAATACTTAACCTTTCAGTTGTTAGTTATAGAAAACCTCTGCCATGAAATCAATTTTTTCAAATCCCTCAAGTGACCATTTAAGAAAACCCAGAACATACCAATGCTCAAGTAGAGAAGGCTGCCTATGTGTCTAAATGATCCATTAAACTATAAACATAAAAATGTGAAGAATAAAATTAATTTCAGCAGTCATCTAAATATAGATATATAAAACAAGCTCTGAACTTTTGTCAACAACTAGTTTCATTGCCACCCTACTACTGTTCTTAGAATCTCTGACCACATCAACAACCTCAGATTATTTTGTTTTGATTTTATATTTGGAGTTACAGTCAAATATTTAATCAAACTCAATCTATGCCTGTGACTTGGGAAAAGATTCATTTATGAAGTGACAATTTAAGAGACTAATAACTATGGATCTGAAAAGAATTCAGACTTTTCTTCCATTCCCTCCTACCCACATGACCAGAATTCATAATTAACAGACTTCACAAAGTCTTTCTTTTGGCATCTTAAATGGAATCTTTTAATTGCTGTTATTAGATTTTTCTCCCAACTTCATGACTATAATTAAAGTGCTTTATCATAGCAGAAGCTTGGGAAAAAATCTTAACTTTGAAATGACTATATTGAGATGACCAGGCTCCATTCAAGTACTTCTAGGCCAAGCTCATCACATCATCATCTTTATCATCATCCCTCAACAAAGATAATGAGGCTTTTTTTACTTTCTGGTCACATTTAACATGTCAGCTTGACATCATTACAACAGATTTTAGGAGATCAATAGCAGCAAATTAATCTTACTGGTACAGTAAAATAAGGTTAAAAGAATTTCACGCCTTCACAAATTTCTTAAAATTATTCTTTTGGTGTAATCACTATTGAGGCCAGTAGTTTGAATAAATTGATTAGCGAGAATGTTGAATGTCTCTTCTAATGTTTGATTTTTAATATTTGTGAAAGATCATTACATTATCAAGTATCTTCAATATACTGTTTTCTCCTTTATTTTTAAAGAAAAAAAACTGATGAAAATAGGTTTTTTTTCAGTGCTTCTATTGAATATTGGTAGATCCAAGCATATCTTATTCACACAAGCATATCTCCCAGTAAGTTGTATGGGAGTTGTCTCTGAAAATGATATGGAATGGACTCATTAAAGGTTTGACATATTTGTAATACTCAATGTCTTCTTTAGTCTATTCTATTTAAAACATTATAGTCATTAACTCAGAATACAGCTTCATTTTGTAACCTTATATAATGTGCTGGTTCTGGTTGGACAAAATTCTTTTACTTTTAAAATTGTTCCAAGTTTTCAAAATCAATTTGAACTAAATGATTTCAGTGGAGTGTGTTGTCATTGCCTTCTAAAGAAAAAAAAAATAATCACACACTCTTGAGATTCTCTTCTCTACTAATTTTCCAAATGGACAAGTCAGATAGCTTTATTTAAAGTTCAGGTGCTCTTTAAGTAGGATGGACAGAAGAAATCAGCTTTGGGGTCTTTCATCAAAGCCCATGCTATAAGGTATGATGGAATATCATGCCCCTACTGTAGGAGAGATGCAATAATATCATATTTTAAATTTGCTTCTGTCCTGTGGCTCTTTATCTATTCCTTGATTTTCACTTTATTTTTCAGGGAAGTGGGCATGCTATTTATACAACCACTGCTTCAAGAAATTACACAAATTATTGGGAATTTATTTCCCAGGCCCAGGTACAGCTCACTTCCACCATCTCAAATGTTATTAATTGTCCCCTTCAATTCCTGGAGTCTTGAGCCATTTTTCCCAGGAACTTTCATTGAAAGTTTGGAAGCATACAATGAGTCCCTGCTTTCCCACTTTACACTGATCACATTTCGTTGCTTATATGGCATTTTTATTCCTAAAGTTTGATGGATGTTTTGTTTCTATATTATGGACATTGGCAGGTCACTCATACTTTGTGAAATATGTCTTATAACAAAGTGAAATAGCTAAGTAAAACTAATAATACATTAACCTCATGAAAAAGTGTATAGAATATTTCACATCTATAGAACCCCCTATTTTGTATTTCTATTTTGTAAAAAAAAAACAAAACGCTAAAAATACCTTAAATCTATTCCCCCCACCCAATCTCACTTGTTTGAAAAATAATAAAAGAAAAAAATTCTTGTAACAAATATGCATAGACAATCAAAACAATATCCACAATGTTTGTGTCCATACATGAACATACATATACATACAAAGACTTATAACTACATCATAAATATATTTATAAAGATGTGCATGCATCTATCTGCATGTCTCATCCTATTCCCTAAATTGATCACCTCTCTGTCATAGATATCATGCTTCACCAGTGACTCTCTGGATTTATGAATGGATGGTCATTGTACTGATATTAGTTCCTATAGTTTTCAAAAATATTTATTATTTAAATGGTTGTTATTATATAAGTTGTTCTCTTGATCCTGCACATTTCGATTTTTATAAGATTATAAAAATCTCTCCAAATTGTTCACTTTTATGATGTTGATGGTATAGTATAAATTATTCTTCTAGCTCATTCAGCATCAGTTACATAAGTTCATGTGGTTTTGAAATCACCTATGTTCTCATTTCTTACAGCACAATATTACTCCATCATATTAATACACCATAATTTGTTCAATTGATAGGTATTCCCTTAGTTTCTAGTTTTGTTGCAACCATAAAAAAGCTATTATAAATGTTTGAGTATAAACGACTGTTTTCTCTGTCTTTGATATCCAGCCTAGTAGTGATATAGCAGGGTCAAATGGCATATACTATTTAGTAACATTTTCTGTATAATTCCAAATTGCTTTCCAAAATGATCATACCCATTCACAGATTCACCAAAATTGCATCAAGTTGTCTGTCTTTCCTTAACCCATCCACTACTCATGATTTTCCTTTATTTTTCCATCTTTGCTACTATAAATGGGGTAAAGTAGAATCTCAGAATTTATCGAATTTGTGTTTTCTAAATATTAGTGATTTAGAACATTTTAAGATGGTTTTAAGTAGCTTTGGTTTCTAATAATTGTTGGTGGGTACAGTGAACCAATATAATAAAAATGGCAATGCCATTCAAATCAATTCATTTATTTATTCAATACCACACCAAGGTAACAAAGAATTACTTAATAATTCAAAAATAATAAAATTTATAAGGACAAAGAAATCTCAAGAAGCTTAAAAGAAATAATGAAAAGAAAAGAGAATGAAGGGACCTAGCAGTTCTAGATCTCAAACTATACTTCAAAGTAGAACTTATTGAAATAATTTCCTATTGGTTAAAAATAATTAGACTTATCAGTGGAACTGATTAAATGCACATCATATGGAAACTAATGTATCTAGCATCTTATTATTCAAATAAAAAACTTTTGAGATAAGAAATCACTATTTAACAAAAAACTACTGAGAAAATTGGACAATAATGTGTAAGAAATTAGATTTTAGAACAATTTTCATACCTTGTACAAAGATATACTCCAAATGAGTATATGACTTAAATATACAAAATCACTTCAAAGCTAAAATAATAAAACATGGAAAATGTAAAAATAAATCTAATTAATATAAGATCAAAATGAAAAAAAAAACAGCCAGAAGAAAATAAATTGTACAGAAAGACCTCTAATAAAGATCTCATTTCCAACATATACAAGAAACTAATTCACATTTATATGAACAAGAGAAAAGAGAATCATCAATCAATGTAGAAGCCATTGACTTTGTACATCAGGTTGAAGTTAACCCCTCTCTACCCAAGGTTTTAATTGAAGAAAGTTTTGATGTCATTAGGCTTCTCTCTTGTGCCAAAGTGCCTGGTGTTGATTCTTTTCCAGCTGAGATTTATAGGGCAGGGGATCCCCTCCTCATACAAAGCTGATCAAAATTTTCTGGTTTACATGGCAAGAGAAAGTTTTCCCCCAAGCAGTTCAAAGATGCCTCCATTGTCCATCTCTATAAAGGGAATGGAAATAGGTTGCTCTGTGGCGATCACAGGGGTATTTCTCTCTTAATCATTGCAGGCAAGATTCTTGCCAGAGTCTTCCTTAATATGCTAATATTTCACAAGGAAGAAGATCATCTACTTGAAAGTGAGTGTGGTTTAAGAAAGGGCTGAGGAACAGTCGATATGGTGTTTGCTGCCTGAAAACTCCAGGAGAAAGGCCAGGAGCAGAATGGAGGTCATAAACAGTGTTCATCAATCTGACTAAGGTCTTTGATACAGTCAATTGTAAGGATTTTTTGAAAATTATGGCAAAATTCTGTTTCCCAGAGAAGTTTATAAGTATGGTCAGTTTATAAATATAGGTTAGTTTCATGATGACATACTTGCCTGGATTTTGGATAATGGACATTGGTCTCATGCTTTTCCAGTCACCAATGGAGTAAAGTAGGGCTGTATGCTGGCTCCCATGCTTTTCAGCCTGATGTTTTGAGTCATATTGTCAGACGTCTTTAATGAGGACAAAAAATGGCATTAAGATCAGCTACTGATGGTATATTATCTAACTTGAAAAGTCTATAAGCCAAGATTCAATTGAAGGAGAGTTGGTATATAACTCTTTTTGTTGTTGTTGTTTGCAGATGATTGTGTACTCAGTGAAGCCTCTGAGGCTGAGATGCAACAAAATATGGATAAATTCTCTGCATCTTGTGCTAATTTTGGTATAACAACACCAAGAAAACACAGGTTCTCCAGAAGCCAGCACCACACCAACCATATAAGGAACCATTAGTTATAGCAAATGGAGGAATATTGAATTTTGCAAATAATTTCTTTACCTTGGCAGTATGCTTTTCAGGTATGTACACAAAGATGATGAAGTTGAGTCATGTCTTTCCAGAGCAGGATCAATATTTGGGAGGCTTTGAAAAAAAAGTGTAGGTCCATGGAGCTGTTGTGCTGACTTCTTTGTTATGTGCCTTTGAAACCTGACAATATGTCATCAATATGGAGGGGAACTAAATTGTTTCCATATAAATTGTCTTAGGAAGATTCTGAAGATCACCTGTCAAGGTAAAGTACTGGACACTGAGGTACTTTCTTAAGCTAACCTGCCAAACATTCAAATTCAACTGCAGAGAGTGCAACTCCAATGGGCTGGCCATGTTGTTCCAAATGCCAAATATACATTTGCCTAAAAGAGGCAAGAATTCCCATGAAGGTCAGGTGAAGTGATACAAGATCACTATCAAGGTCTCTCTGAAGAACTTTGGAATTCATTGAATAATATGAGAAAAACCAGAAAAGGACCACCCAGCATGGCATGCCCTCATTGAAGAAGGCACTGTGTACTATGAATAGCTTAAAAGAAACCTGAAATGTGCAAATTTTGAGACATCTCCACTCCAAATATCCATGTGGATTATTTGTACCCAACCTGTGGTAGAGCCTTTAAAAATTGTTTTTGTCTGATCAGCCACAATTGAAAACATTTTAGCATTGCTCCAATATAGTGGTGTTATTTTATTCTTCTTGGAGAATGAAGGACAAGAACCAAAAATTAATCATTTTCAATTGCAGTATTCATTATTATAGATTTTGATGAATTTATCATCTAATTTATGACAGTTAATATTTTTAAAAATTGGTTCTTCACCTTATTTACCAACTGTTAGAAAAAAAGATTATTGATTTTGTGCTTTGTGTCCATTCCATATAGATTTTGAATGTCAGACAGGTATTTAGGGTTATTCACTCATCTTTGTATACATTGGCCAAGAAAATGTAGGTTCCTTAAGAATAGAGGATGAGGCCTTTTTGTTTTGGGGTTCTCTGAACTTTGTGCCAAGGCTTATACATAATAAAATATAATTAATGCTAACTGAATTGAGTTTTTTGAAATATTTAGGAAAAAAATTCTAAATTTATGTTTTTCTTCTGATTTTTACCACATATTTTGTGCTTAAAATAATTTAATTTAACAACTTTTTATTTTTTAATTATCATAACCCCATCATGTCTGAATAGAAATTCTTCCCCTGTGGCAGCTAGGTGGCAAAGCGAGTACAACACTTGTCCTGGAGTCAGGAGGACCTGAGTTAAAATCCAGCCTCAGACACTTGACACATTTACTAGTTGTGTGACCTTGGGCAAGTCACTTAACTGCAATTTCCCTGCCTTCTTCCCTCAAAAAAAAAAAAAAGAAATTCTTCCCCTACCTTCTGTTTTGAAAGAAGTAAGCTTCCATTATCTTCTTTTTTTTTAACTTGTAAAACTTTACACTTAGGTTGTATATTCATTTACAATTTATTATCTTCTATGATCCTGATATAAAAATTATTTCTAGCTACTACTATGAACAAACAAAAAAACCTACTTTCAGTTTTGTCGGTTGTTTCTATATTAAATAAAAAATTCCTCCCCTCGTTGTGGTACATGCCTGTAATCTTTACTGTCCAGGAAGGTGATCTGGTTATCTTGAGCTCCACTGGGCTAAGTCAATTGGATATCTCCATTAACCCTAGAACTATCATGGTGAGCCTATAGGAAGCATGGAGCCACCAAGATGCCTATGGACCTTAGAATCTGCCAAGTCAATAGATGAGCAGATCAAAGCTCATGCTGATCATGATTTGGATCAGTCTGTGAGTGGCCAATGTACTTCCAACTTAGGTAAGATAGGGAGCACCAGCCCCAGGAAAAAATGAACAAAAGAAACAAGTAAAAGAGAACTACAGAATTATTTTCCCATTAAATTTTGTCCTTGAGTTTCTCAAAGACTAGATTCCTAGATATGTTTTTTTTCCTAGATCATTATTATGAATGGCATTTCACTGATCCATTTTTAAAAGCCTAGAAAAAGAATTTTACTAATTAACTCTTTCCATATTTTTAAAACTGGGGAAACCAATCATCCCTTCATTCCATTTTAAAATTTTTCTCCTAATAATCTTGACCATTCCTCCAAAGGATTTTTATGGTAATTTTTTTCAATTGTATAATTTATTTCCATTGTAATTTGTTAAGTATGGCATTAAATCTGAGCATAATTTTATATTTCATTTTTTTTACCATATTGATATAAGTTAGGGAGCCTATCAACGTGGACTATCTCTCAATTATTTAGGTCTTCCTTATTTCTAGGAAAATTGTTTTATAATTGTTTTATATGTTTATTACTACATATTTATTGCATTTTATTGCTTCTTTAAATTTAATTTCTTCTTAAGGTCTCTTCCTTCTGTTCTTTGTTAGTAATATTCAGAAATGCTAGGGAAAATGGCAAATTAGAGGCAAGCCAGCTGAACCCTGAACATCCCCTTCTAAATGACTTTATAATAATTCCTTAACTCAAATTTCAGAGTGGAAGACCCCCAAAAAGTTCAAGCCTAAGAAAATTTAGAAGTTTGATTGGAGAAGTCTATGACCACAGGGTGGGAAGTACAGCAATAGTGGCAGCAGCAGCAAGCAGCAGCAGCAGAGCTGTTAATATAGCACAACACTATTTGAAATTATTTGCTGAATAATTGCACTTTAATGTCTTATAAAGTTTGCAAAACACTTTATATGTAGTTTTTACAGATTTTTAAAAAATTTTTCCCAGAAACAGATAAAAAAGTTTTCACCATTTGTTTTTTAAAAACTTTGAATTCCAAATTTTCTCCCTTCCTTCCTGCCCAACATCCATTGAGAAGGCAAGCATTTGATACAGGTAATGCATGTGGAGTCATGCAAAACATATCCATAACAGTGAAGTTGTGAAAGAGAACAGACCAAAAATTGAGAAAAATAAAGAAAGAAAAAAGAAAAGTGTGCTTCAATTTGTATTCAGGCACCATCAGTTCTTTTTTTGGAAATGGATAGCACTTTCCATTGTAAGTCCTTAAAAGCTGCCTTATATTGCAAAGAACAGCTAAGTCTGAGGAGAGGATTTTGGGAAGATGGTGGACCAAGTCAGAAAATGTCAAGCTCTCAAGATTTTCCTCCATATAATATATAAATAGTACCTCTGGGTGAACATAGAGCCCTGAAAACAAAAAAGAGTAGGGGCAAAATAAGGGTCCTCTTGGTACAACTGGAGAAAACCTGAAGAAAAATCTCAGGATGAGATTTCCTCTGGGTGAAGAGTAAACACCACCAGGCTAGGATCCTCTTTAACAACCAGCAGCAAGCTGCTTACACAACAAGTGGCAAGCCCTGGGTTTAGCTGGGCTGGGAGGCTGCCTCAGCCCCAACCACAGGAACTTTTACCCTCTGGGACAGTGAGAGGAGTTGGGCCTCTGACCTGGGGAAGGTCTAGGGAACCTCTGCTACCAAGAAACATCTGACCCAGCTGTGCTGTGGAGAGCAGCTGGGACAACAAGGAACCAGCATATGCCTGGTGAGTGTAAAAGCAGTGGGGCTGAGGACCCCACTGGCTATGGGCACTTACAGGAGGCTGGAGGTCTTTGTTTGAGTTCAAGGTCAGAAGGGAGAACTAAAGAGGATCAGAGACTGGAGACACCATTTCTCATATCCCAGGACTAGAAGTGACCGTAAAAACTAAATTACCAAAAAAATAAAAAAGCACAGGCAAAGGAGAAAGAATCCAATTATAGAGAGCTGCTAGGGAAATAGAGAAGACCTGGGTTCTTCTTCAGAGGGTACTGAAACAAATAAACCCACTTCTACCCCGAAGAATAATATCAGATGGTCACCTGCACAAAAAGAGTTCAATGAAGAACTTTAAAAAAAAAACTTTAAAAATCAAATGAGAGAGATTAAGGAAAAATTAAAAAGAAAAATAAGAATAATACAAGAAAAACAAGAATACTATGACAAGAACGTCAACCAATTAGAAAAGAGAGATCCAGAAACTTAAGGAAGAAAATGTACCTTGAGAATCCGAAATTGGCAAAGGGAAGCCAGCAAAGTTATAAGAGATGGGGCGGAGCCAAGATGGTGGCTGGAAAGCAGGGACCAGCCTGAGCTCCCTGCCGAGCCCCTCCAAAAACCTATAAAAAATGGCTCTGAACCAATTCTAGAACGGCAGACCCCACAGAACAGCAGAGGGAAGCAGGGCTCCAGCCCAGGACAGCCTGGATGGTCTCTGGGTGAGGTCTATCCCGCACGGAGCTGGGAGCTGGGAGCTGGGAGCTGGGAGCTGGGAGCTGGGAACGGAGTGGAGCAGAGCCCAACCTGAGCGGCGTGGACCATCCAGACCAGAAGCCAGGGGGAGGGGGCCCTAGCACCCTAATATGTGAGCTGCGGCAGTTACTAGACTTCTCAACCCACAAACACCAAAGACTGCGGAGAAGGTTAGTGGGAAAAGCTGCGGGAGTGGAAGGAGTTTGAGGTTCGGCTTCCAGCCCCTGGGCAGCGGAGGTGGGGCAGCTAAGGCTGCTGCTGCTTCTGGCTCCAGGCCCACCTGGTGGGAGGAATTAAGTGGTGGATCAGAGCAGGGGTGCACAGCCTGCCGAAGATCTAAGCCCAGCCTGGTCTGGGGGTTCTTGGGGAAGGAGCAGTGCTGGTGTGGCAGAGCTCGCACCTCCCCCCCAAACGTGGAACATAGAACTCTGTAGTCTACAAGCAGTCATACCCCACTGAAAAACTCAAAGGTCAAGTTAGTTGGCTGGGAATATGGACAGGCAGCGAAAACTCACCGAGATTCAGTCTCAGACGCTGCATTCTTTCTTTGCTGACAAAGAAGACCAAAACATACAGACAGAAGAAATTAATAAAGTCAAAGAGCCTACAACAGAAACCTCCAAGAAAAACATGAACTGGTCCCAGGCCATGGAAGAGCTCAAAAAGGATTTGGAAAAGCAAGTTAGAGAAGTAGAGGAAAAATTGGGAAGAGAAATTAGAAGGATGAGAGAAAACCATGAAAAACAAGTCAATGACTTGCCAAAGGAGACCCAAAAAAAATACTGAAAAATACACTGAAGAAAACAACACCTTAAAAAATAAATGGCAAAAGAGCTCCAAAAAGCCAAAGAGGAAAAGAATGCCTTGAAAGGCAGAATTAGCTAAATGGAAAAGGAGGTCCAAAAGACCACTGAAGAAAATACTACTTTAAAAATTAGATTGGAGCAAATGGAAGCTAGTGACTTTATGAGAAATCAGGATATTATAAAACAGAACCAAAGGAATGAAAAAATGGAAGACAATGTCAAATATCTCCTTGGAAAAACCACTGACCTGGAAAATAGATCCAGGAGAGATAATTTAAAAATAATTGGACTACCTGAAAGCCATGATCAAAAAAAGAGCCTAGATACCATCTTTCAAGAAATTATGAAGGAGAACTGCCCTGATATTCTAGAGCCACGGGGCAAAATAGAAATTGAAAGAATCCATCGATCGCCTCCTCAAATAGATCCCAAAAAGAAATCTCCTAGGAATATTGTCGCCAAATTCCAGAGCTCCCAGATCAAGGAGAAAATACTGCAAGCAGCCAGAAAGAAACAATTTGAGTATTGTGGAAACCCAATCAGAATAACCCAGGATCTGGCAGCTTCTACATTAAGAGATCGAAGGGCTTGGAATGTGATATTCCGGAGGTCAATGGAGCTAGGATTAAAACCTAGAATCACCTACCCAGCAAAACTGAGTATCATGCTCCAAGGCAAAATATGGATTTTCAATAAAATAGAGGACTTTCAAGCTTTCTCAGTGAAAAGACCAGAACTGAATAGAAAATTTGACTTTCAAACATAAGAATCAAGAGAAGCATGAAAAGGTAATCAAGAAACAGAAACTGCAAGTGACTTACTAAAGTTGAACTGTTTTGTTTACATTCCTACATGGAAAGATGACATGTATGATTCATGAGACCTCAGTATTAGGGTAGCTGAAGGGAATATGCATATATATATATTTATATATATATATGTTTATGTTATATATAAGTGAATGTGTATGTATGTATATGTCTATGTGTATATATATATATATGTGTGTGTGACACAGGGTGAGTTGAAGATGAAGGGAAGATATCTAAAAGAAATAAAATGAAATTAAGGGATGAGAGAGCAACATACTGAGAGAGGGAGATAGGGAGAGATAGAATGGGGTGGAGTATCTCACATAAAGGGGGCAAGAGGAAGCAGTTCTGTGGGAGGAGGGGAGAGGGCAGGTGAGGGGGGAATGAGTGAACCTTGTGCTCATCAGATTTGGCCTGAGGAGGGAATACCATACATACCCAATTGGGAATCTTACCCCACAGGAAAGAAGAGGGAAGAAGATAAAAAAATGGGGGGGATGATGGAGGGGAGGGCAGATGGGGGTGGAGGTAGCCAAAAACAAACACTTTCGAAAGGGTACAGGGTCAAGGGAGAAAATTGAATAAAGCGGGATGGGTTGGGAAGGAGCAAAATGTAGTTAGTCTTTCACAACATGAGTATTGTGGAAGGGTTATACATAATGATACACATGTGGCCTAGGTTGAATTGCTCAACTTCTTAAGGAGGGTGGGTGGGAAGGGAAGAGGAGAGAGAATTTGGAACTCAAAGGTTTAAAATCAGATGTTCAAAAACAACAAAAAAAAAGTTTTTGCATGCAATTAAAAAATAAGATACACAGGCAATGGGGCGTAGAAATTTATCTTGCCCTACAAGAAAGGAAGGGAAAAGGGGATGAGAGGGGAGGGGGGTGACAGAGGGGAGGGCTGACTGGGGAACAGGGCAACCAGAATATACGCCATCTTGGAGTGGGGGGGAGGGTAGAAATGGGGAGAAAATTTGTAATTCAAACTATTGTGAAAATCAATGCTGAAAACTAAATATGTCAAATAAATAAATTTAAATTAAAAAAAGTTATGAGATGAAGAACTTATACATATATGCATGTATGTATGTATATGTATATGTATATACATATATAATGTGTATATATATATATATATATATATATATATATATATATATATATAAAGAGAGAGAATGAAAAATAGAAAGAATGTGAAACACCTCATAAGAAAAGCAACAGATTTAGAGAACAAATCAAGAAGAGAAAACATAAGAATAATTGGACTACATGAAAGTTCCGATAAAAAAAGAATCCTGACAATACAAAAAAATAATTAAAGAAAATTGTCCTGAAGCATTAGAACAAGTTGGGGGGGTGTAGAAATAGAAAAAAAATCCATTGATTACCACCTGAAAGATATCCTACAAGGAAAACTCATAGGAACATTATAGTTAAATTCTGAAATCCCCAAATCAAGGATAAAATATTATGAACATCAAGAAAAAATCAATTTATATATGATGGTACCACAATCAGAATCACACAAGACATAGCAGTGGTGACATTAAAAGATTACATGTGTTGGAACATTATATATCAAAGAGTAAAAGGACTGGGCCTCCAGCTGAAAATATCATACCCAGCAAAGCTAAAAATAATTCTGAATGGAAAAAAAGGAAATTTGATCAACTGTCAGAAGATTTGACATACATGGGCCAAGAGAAATGTGAGTTACAAATGAAAGACCAATTACAAGGGACTAAATAAGGTTAGAATATTTACCTTTTATGTATGGAAAATGTAAAACCTATGTCTAAGATTGTTACTAGTGATTATGTACCTTATAAGAAAGATTGGGGCAGACCTGAGTATGATATGACTTCAAAAAGTAAAACCATTCACAAACAGCTAAAAGAGTAGTTATCTTATACAAGTGAAGTGCACTAGGAAGAACAGATAGAGAGGAATTAGATGGGGGAGAGGTGCTGTTAGTTCTGGAAACCTACTTTCATTGGGAATGGGTTTAAGAAGGGAAAATATATCTAGAAGAGTATAAAAGTCTTCTAAATTTAGAAAGAAGTAAAACTCTAATGGGATAGGGAGGGGGAGAGGATAAAGGAGAGATATCTAGAGGGGATAATGAGAGAATAGGGTGAAAGGGGGATATAGAAGGGTCTTTAGATTTAGGGGAATGGGAGGATAAGAGAGGGATTGCTAGAGTTGGGGTAGGTTAAGTAATAAGAGGGCAAGGTAGCAGGTAAAAGTAGAGGAATTGGGGAAAATAGGGAAAAAGAGATGTGAAAATATAAAAACAAGAGTAGGATTAGAATCCCTTAGGGAAAGTATATGTTTATATATGTGTGTGTGTGTATGTATATATATATACATACACACGCACACACACACACATATATATACACACATATATATTATGTGTATATATGTATATGTGTGTATGTATCAATATCTACATATAAATATATCAATGCTCAATTTTAGACTTGGTGTGGTGTGTAGGGGAGAGGAAGAGGGGGGAGAACAAAGTAAAAAGTGTACTGGAAAGAACAAAAGAAAACCTACAAGGAAACAAAGAAAAGATGGACAGCTTTCAACATATTGCACAGTATTATATAGGCTTTCCTGAAATGATAGGTTATTGCTATATACTCTGAATCCTCTCCTATGTCCTGCTGTGCATACGACATTTTTTTTCTCTTCTTATTCTATATTTAAGTATATAATGTTTCTTTTTCTTTTCTTATCATGTGTTTAAGTTCTAGTATTCATAGAAAATAAAAAATAGCTAAATCCCTGACAGCTAACCATTCTATAATAGTTCCATTACTTCGTACACAATACATTTCACTTTGCATCAGACCATGCAGGTCTTTTCAGGTTTTTCTGAGAGTATCTTGCTCATCATTTCTTAGAGTACAATAATATTCCATCATTATCACATATCACAACTTGTTCAGCCATTCCCCAATTGATGGGCATCCCCTTATTTCTAATCTTTGCCCACAGAAAAAAGCTGCTGTAAATATTTTTGTACATATAAATCCTTTCCCTTTTCTTAAATCACTTTTGGGATACAGACCTGGTAGTGGTATTGCTAGGTAAAAGGGTATGAATGGTTGTATAGGTCTTTGGCCATAGTTCCAAATTGCTCTATAGAATAGTTGAATTAGTTCACAACTCCACCAACAATGCACAAATGTTTCATTTTTCTCACATCCCCTCCATCATTTGTCATTCACCTTTTCCATCCTATTAGCCAATCTAATAGGTATGAGGTAGTACCTCTAACAGGTATGATGGTACCTCCTATCAACAGTGAATTAGCATATTTTTCATATGCCTATAGATAGTTTTGATTACTTCATCTGAAAACTGATCATTTATTTTGATCATGTATCCATTGGGGCATGGCTTTTTTTTTATAATTTTGAGTCAGCTTTTTAGATGTTTGAAAAATGAGGCCTTTATCAGAGAAACTTGCTACCATTTTTTTCAGTTACTATTGCTAACTGTTCTTCCCTCCACCCTATTCCCCTCACCTGTTTATTCTATTGTATTTTACTCTATTCACTTTCACCTATCCCTCCTCCAAAGTGTTTTAGTGTTCTGCTTCTGACTAAATTTACCCTCCTTTCTATCACTGTCCCCCTTCGCTTAGCCCCTTCTCCTCCTAATTTCCTGTAATTTAAGATAAATTCCTGTATCTGATTGAGTTTGTATGTTATTTGGTCTTTGAGCCAGTTCTGATGAGAGTAAGGTTCACCCACTCTCCCTTATCCCCCCACCCTTCCCTTCCACTATAAAAAGCTTTTTCTTGTCTCTTTTATGTGAGATAATTTGTCCCAAACCACCTCAGCCTTTCTCCTAGTAAATTTCTCTTTCACTCCTTAATTTTATTTTTAGATATAATACCTGCATATTCAAGTCACACCTGTGCCCTCTGTCTATTTATACTCCTTCAAAGTACCTTAATAATGAAAATAGTCTTAAGAATTACAAATATCATCTTCCCATGTAGAAATGTAAACAGCTTAACTTTATTAAGTTCCTTTGATTTCTCCTGCCTGTTTACCTTTTTAAGCTTCTATTGAGTCTAGTATTTGAAAGTCTAAATTTTTATTTAGCTCTGATCTTTTCATCAAGAACGCTTAAAAATCATCTATCTCATTGAATGCCTATTTTCCCCCTGAAGGATTATACTTAGTTTTGCTGGGTAGGCGATTTTTGGTTGTAAGGCTACTTCCTTTGCCCTCCAGAATATCATATTCCAAGGACTTCCTTTCTTTTATGTAGAAACTACTAAATCTTTTGTAATCCTGACTATTGCTCCACCATCCTTGAACTGTTTCTTTTTGGCTGCTTGCAATATTTCCTCCTTCACCTGGGAACTCTGGAATTTGGCTATAATATTCCTGGCAGTTTTTATATTGGGATCTCTTTCAAGATGTGATTGGTAGACTCTTTCATTTTCTAGTTACCCTCTGCTTCTAGAATATCATGGAAATTTTCCTTGATGATTTCTTGAAGATGATGTCTAGGCTCTTTTAAAAATATATTCATTCATTTATTTGTTTTTAGTTTTCAAAATTCATTTCTATAAGATTTTGATTTCAAAATTTTCCCCTCCCCTTCCACTCCCCCCTCCTTAAGGCATTGTTCAATCTGATACAGGCTATACATATACGATCATATTAAATATAATTGTGCATTAGTCACATTGCAAAGAACTAGAACCAAAGGTAAAAACCACAAGAAAGAAGAAACAGCAATGAAAAAAAGAAAATAGTATGCTTTGATCTACATTCTGACTCTATAGTTCTTTTTGTGGATGTGGATAGCATTTTCCATCATGAGTATTTTGGAATTCTCTTAGGTCCTTGTATTGCTGAGAATAATTAAGTCTGTCAAAGATGGTCATTGTACAATTTTGCTGCCACTGTGTCCAATTCACATGGTTCTGCTCACTTTACTCAGCATTAGTCCAGTCTTGCCAGGGCACCAACTCATCATTTCTTAAGGAACAATACTATTCTATTACATTCACATACCATAACTTGTTCAGCCCTACACTAATTGAGGGGCATCACCTCAATTTCCAATTCTTGTAGGCAATTTTATTAATCATGGCTTACAAGTAGTAAAATAATTTTTAAATGATCTCTACTGGATCTTTTTTCCAGGTCAGTCATTTTTCCAATGAGATATTTCACATTGTCTTCTATTTTTCCTTCTTTTGGTTTTGTTTGTTTTGTTCCTTGATTTCTCATAAAGTCATTAACTTGTATTTGCTCCATTCTAATTTTTAAGGAATTATTTTCTTCAGTGAGCTTTTGGACCTCCTTTTCTGTTTGGCCAATTCTGTTTTTAGGGCATTCTCCTCATTGGCTCTTTGGGTCTTTTTTACTATTTGGCATAGTCTATTTTTAAGGTGTTATTTTCTTCAGTATTTTTAATATCTCCTTTACCAAGCTGTTGACTTGTTTTTCATGCATTTCTCATAACACTCTTATTTCTCTTCCCAATTTTTCTTCTGCCTCTCTGACTTGATTTTCAAAATCCCTTTTGAGTTCTTCCGTGGCCTGAGACCAATTTATATTTTTCTTGGAGGTTTTGGATGTAGGGGTTTTGACTTTGTTGCCTTCTTCCGGGTGCGTGTTTTGATGTTCCTTGTCACCATAATAACTTTTGATAGTCAGAGGGTTTCTTTTTCCCTTTGTTTGCTCCTCTTCTGTGTTGGTAAGCAAAATGGGCTCCTTAGCACTTAGTTCAACAAGTGTCCTTGAAGAGTTTGGTTTTTTGTTTGCTTTGAGTAATTCAGTGTATTTTATTGAGTCTTACTAAGTGCTAAGCCCTAGGGCCCAAACCCCTGTTAGGTGTAAAACTTTAGTGGGTGTGGATTGGCAACTAAGGTAGGACTAACTCCAGGGAGGGCCTAGTTTACATGTCTGGGACAGCAGAGGCTCTTAGACCATGTGGGTTTAAGTCGCCTCTTTGTGACGATTTTGAATCTAGATGTTGGCAACTATGAATTGTGTTGGGTCTGTCTGTTGATGTTTGTAATTTTTTTGTATTTTGTTCTGAAGTTCAAGGTTCTGGCTTTTTTCCCTGAACTAAGTGAATGCTGTCTGTATGCTGGATTTTTTTTTGGGGGGGGGGAGAACAGAAATAAATTTTATTCAGTTCTTGAGAATTGGGCATCCTCTGCTAGCACAGAGCAGAACCAGCAAAGCAGGGGCTTTACAAAAGGCAAAGCACCCATAATTATACCTAACAAAAGAGAATTTCCACCCACCTCTGACCCTTCTCATCATTGGCTGGGAGGCGAACTTACAATCTGAGCACAAAAACTAGACAAAGTCAACTTTGTTGACTTCTTTAGGCTGTATGTTTTGGTCTTCTTTGTCACCAAAGAAAGAATCCAAAGTCTGCGACTTAATCTGGGTGTGTTTTCGCTGCTGGCCATATTCCCAGCCAACTAACTTGACCCTTGAGTTTTTCAGTGGGGTATGACTGCTTTTAGAGTTTAGAGAACTATGTTCCAAGCTTGGGCAGATGTGCAGCCACACCAGCACTCCTCCTTGCACAAGAACCCCCAACCTGGACTGGACTTAGATCTTCAGCAGGCTCTGCACTCCTGCTCTGATATGGCACTTAATTCCTCCCACCAGGTGGGCCTGGGGCCAGAAGCAACTGCAGCTGTAGTTCTGTAGCTGCCCCCGGGGCAGTAGCCAGAACTCCTTCCACTCCTGCAGCTTTTCCCACTAATCTTCTCCGCTGTCTTTGGTGTTTGTGGGTTCAAAAGTCTGGTAACTGCTGCAGCTCACTGATTCAGGGCACTAGGCCCCACTCCGCCTGGCTCCTGGTCTGGTTGGTCCAGCTCATGCTGGGCTCTGCTCCACTCAGCTCCGCTTTGCTCCCAGCTCCGTGTGGGATAGAGCTCACCCAGAGACCATCCAGGCTGTCCTGGGCTGGAGCCCTGCTTCCCTCTGCTGTTTTGTGGGTTCTGAAGTTCTAGAATTGTTTCAAAGCCATTTTTATAGGTTTTTGGACGGACTCGGTGGGGAGCTCATGCTAGTCCCTGCTTTCCAGCCGCCTGTAAGCTGGATTAAAGTAAACTTGTCAACCCCTTCACCTTGCTTTACTTAGTTAAGCAGATCAAAAGAACCTGTGCTATTGCCAGCTTTCTGGGTGCTGGCTGTGCGTGGATCTTACATCCCCACAGAAGCTGCTATTGTTGAAACATCTTCCCAGCCTATTACTTGACTTAGTAATTCTTTGTTAAGGTAGGGCTCTGCTTATAGGGTGGAGGGTGTACTGTCCTAAGCTTCAGGAGTTTATGCAGCTATTTTTAGAGATACCTCCAATAACCTGTAAGTTTTCAATTCTTCCAAGGTGGTGTGATCTAAGGAGAGGTGTTTCCTCCTTTCCTGGCCCGTGCTCTGGTCTGTGAGTGATCACAAGCACTCCTTTCTGCCCTGGAACTGTGAAAAGGGTTCTCCATCCATTGTGGCCACAAGCTTTGCTGTGCTAGTGCTCCTACTTGCGCTAGGACTGTTACCCTGGACTGTAATCTGGATCCAATTATGGGCAAAGCAACAGAGTCCTGCCTCAGTTCTAGGAGAAAGACTCCTATAATCTCCCTCTGATAAGTTGTTTGAACCCCCCTTACTCTATGTAGGCTGAGAATTCTGGAAGCAGCAGCTGCTGCTGCTGATTCAGTCATTCCCAAGGCCTGTTAGCAGTTTTCTGTGGCCTAGCCTGTACTGGCATGGCCTGTGCTGGACTTTGCTCCTCCCTCACCCAGGTCTGACAGACTTTTCCTGCTTGTTGTTTTTGGCATCTGTTGGCTAAGAGGTCTGGAAACCACATCTGCTGCCAGTGATTCAGTGGCCCATGGCCTGCTCCTAGTTTGCTGAGGCAGGGACTATGGTGGTGTGGCCTGCACTGGACTGCACTCCTCTCTCACCCTGGTGCAACAAGACCTTAGTTGTTTTGGGCAGGAAAATTGTTTTACTCTAACTTTTTGCAGATTCTGCTGTTCTAGAATTAGTTTAGAGCCATTTTTAAAGGTATTTGGAGGGTTTTGGGGGAGAGTTCAGTTGAGTCCCTGTGTTTACTCCACCATCTTGACTGTCTTTATATGTGCTATTTTGTTGGGTCCTATGCCAGATAGGTTCTATTATCAATCTCATTTTATGTAGGAGGAGAGTGTGACTAGGAGAGTTTATGTATGTTACTCAGTGTCAAATAGAGAGCATCTGAAATGGGATTTTTAACTTTGAGTCAATATGACTCCAAGTCTGCTATGCCATATAGGATTATCAAAATTGAATTCTAAATTTATCTTGGTCAGAAGTGCATTACACCTCCCCAAAACAGACACCACACACCACACACACACACACACACACACACACACACATACACACACATACACACACTACAGGAGTTTGTGTACTTAATGTTTTTTTTTTATCTGAAATTGGATTATCAAGATTCTCCGTGTATAGATTTTTTTTAAAAATTTGGTTGTTTTTATTTTCATATTGATTCCTTTCTGATTTTAAGTTTTTTAAAGACTACAAGTTGATATTATAGTTTTTGATATAATCTATTTTATATTTTTTTCTTGTAAGTTAGTTTCTAATTTAAAAGTTTGGTTTAACACTTCCCGGGGATTAACTTTTATGTGCTGATTATATTAATAATTTTATAAGAGAAAGACTGAATGTCAACACAATAGTCATTTTTGTTTTTCTTTAAAATTACATTCTTTTATATGATTTTCAAAATGTCTTCTTTTCTAGGGCCATTTGTTGCTTTTCAATTTTTTTTTCCTTACTAAATGCCCAATTAATTTTTTTCTCTTTCAGTTCAAGTTTTCAGAGACATCAATTTTCCTTTAAAGGCTTATCTACACAGACAACATGTTGTTGCTTCTCTATTATTTTCCACAAATTTATTTATGATTTATTCTGTGACCCAATTATTATTGTAGAATATCCACTTCCTTTTTCATTTAGGCATATGAAAAACTTTATAAGATATGATATTTGGATGTAAAAGCTAATTCCCCTTTATTCTAAGTATATTATACTAAATCATTGTCTTTATTACCTCTCATAAATTTTCTGTAAAAAATCATGTGTATGTTGAATACAAAGAAGCATGGAAAGCTCTACATAACTGATGCAGAGTGAAGTAAGCAAAGCAAAGAAAATAATATACTTAGTGTACATAACACTTACAAAAATGTAAACATACCTCCAAAAAATCAAAGGCAAATATAAGACAATCATAAAGATCAAGTGGGACTTGAATGAAGAGCTATGAAAAGACACCCCGATTACACCCCTTCATGGAAGTGGAAAGTTTATAGGCACTACACACTGAACATGTTTTTAGATTTTTTTCAATGTTGCAATTGTTAAAATGTAGTTGTGTTTACTTTTCTTATCCTCTTAAAAATCCCCTCTGTTATGTTGAATGGCTTTCAAGGAGTGGTAAGGAGAAGGATGCAAGGGATACTTTGGACATGTAAAAAACCAGAAAATATCTATGAAAATAGAAGAAGAAAAAAAAGAAAAATGATCTTCACCTAGAAGAAATTTATAATTTCAAGTGTTAGGAAGAAAAGTCATGGAGTGGGATCAGTATAATATGTACACAGATAGAAAAATTGAAGATAATTTGAGGAGGGAGTGAACATTGAGAACTAGGCATATTAGGAAAAGTTATACATAGTAGGGAGAGGTCATAAAGGAAGTGAAAGATTCTAAGAGGCCATTGTCAGAAGGGAATACTTTCCAAGAATATGGCCAAGCTTTTGCAAAGGCACAGAAATGAGGTATGACATGTGGAATCTTTGGATATCATGAAGGACAATTAGGTTAAAATACAGTGTTTGTGAAGGATGTTATGTGACATAAATCTGAAAAGATAGGTTAGAATCAGAGCATCAGGGGATTTCAGTGCCAATTTTAGGAGAGTCTATCATCGAGCAATATGATATCATTTAAGATTCTTCAGCACAAGTTAGATCTGTTGTTTAAGAAGAATATTTAATTTCTTTCTTTTTCTTAACTCTCTTCCTTGGATTTTTGCTGATTTTAAAAATCTATATTTAGATTTTTTGGATGATAAAATTATCTTATGTAAGACAAATTTGTCATAAAATTAGATTTGGCAATTTAAATTTCATGCCTTCAAAGTAATAGGAAAAGCATTTTAATCTCTAATAATATTCTCTCTTTACTGATATAGCTCCCTTATTTATTACCCTATAGGTGTGTAATAAATGATCAAAATATCCTAAGTTTTTGTATGAATGTTTTAATGGTGGAATTGCCCTTAACTTTTCTATGCTCTCTATTTCTACTAACATTGAATCACATTATGTAATTGCCAAAACATCATTCATTCTGGTCATAGGCTCCTTCAATGAACCATGGAAGGCAGTTTGTAAAGAGGAAGATAAGATTGTTTGTAAAATTGCGGGACAGTGTTTCAGCCCTGGTGAAATTTCCCATGCTTTGTGTGTTGTTAATTCAAGGTCTTGAGAAGACTCTCTCTTTGAATAGATAATCATGAGTCATTTTAGTCGTACTAATTGAAATCAGCAGCTTCCAAAGTATTTTCTTCATGTAGTTTTAAAAGATAAACCAAAATACCACATTCCTTATTGAGCTGCTTTATCTGTTGTATATTTCCATTTTCAATGTCATTAGACATTTGCTCATTTTTAAAGGAAGCTCTAGTCTCCATAATGAAATGGGCTTTTTAATAGTATGCCAGAGAAACTGCTGATTTTATTTAAGATTCACAAAAGAAAGCAGAAAAGCATTATCCTTTAGAGAGCTGCACTTTGAATAATAATAGCAGAAGACAATTATATGGACTTTAAGGTTTGCAGAATCCTTTATCTCCAATGCCTTATTTGAGTCTTGCAATCACTCTGAAAGATAGGTGACTCAATTAATGTTTCTGTTTCATAAATGAGGAAACTGAGGTTCAGAGAAGGTAAGTGAGCAATCCCTTCTCACACTTCTAGGAAATGGTTAAGCTTGGATTTGGACACAGATTTTTCTGACCTCAGATCTCCCTCTTTCTCCACAATATTCCCAGTCTCTCCTCAAGATTACAAGTCAAGCCTACTTCCGAAAATTTCCCTGAAAAATAGCTAGGGGTGAAATTTTCTTCATTTATACTAGATCACACAGTTTTATTTATGAAAAACTAGTTGATGAAACTCACCTTTTACTAATATTCCCAAAGAAAGCTGACTCCACTCCTCAGTGATCACTGAATAATCCTATATACCCTGGAATCTGGACAAGGGACTTAATTTCATGATTACATAAAGCTCAGTCTTACTTAAGACTCAATGATAATAATAGCACATAGAGCTTTAAGGTTTGTAAAGTGCCCTACAAATATTATTTCATTTTTTTATCTTCCCCATCACCTTAGGAGGAGGTTCTTTTGCTATAACCATTTGATAGATGAGAAAATTGAAGCAAACAGAGGTTAAATTACTTGCCCAGAATAATATAGCTAATAAATATGTTTGAGATGGTATTCGAACTCAGGTTCTTCTGCCTCTAAGTTCAGTATTCTATCTACATGTGACCTAGCTTCCAAAACAGCAAAGAGCTTTTTCAACTACAGAAAATCTTTATGGCTATTCACTAAGTAGAAGGGAGCCTGCGATCTGTATTGGTGGATGACTACTCTGGAAAAATTGTACGCCATTGCAGTGTTAAAGTATGTCTACATATAAATTAGCATCCTTAGACATATGAAGAGGGAAGCCAGCAGGAGCTTTGAGGAGTTCTACAGTTCATCCTCTGCGTACCTAAATAGGAGCTAACCAATTTATCGCCATTGGTCATTTGCTTCTTTCACATAAGATATATTGAAATTCCCAATGTAGAAAAGAGGGAAACTTTTGCTTTTGTTGTTTCTTTGAGTTATGGAGTTGAAATCATTTACTGACTCCTTTTTATGAGGAGCAACAGGGAAAATACCTATAGATAAATGAAAGAATCTACACTGCTTGAGTTGATAATCCATGTTTCTTCTCTACATCATTATTATTAACTTTTTCTAGATACTAATGTGGAGGTATAATGGATGGAATTAGTAAATGGAACTCAGAATACTTCAAAACTTTTCCTTGAAATTTGCCTTCTTAAGAGTTATGGACAAAGATGAAAGTTTATTTATTGTCCCAAAAGGTTGCACAATATTTACTCTTTTTTTGGTGAGGCAATTAGAGTTAAGTGAGTTGCCCAGAGTCACACACCTAGTAAGTATCAAATGTCTGAGGCCAGATTTGGACTCAGGTCCTTCGGATTTCAGAACTGGTGCTTTATTTGAGCAACATTTAGATTGAATGGGGCAGCAGAACAATATACATTGTCACTGCTACTATCATCATTTTGATTTTAAGTCTGAGAAATTTAAATATAAAAATGTTTCAAAACTCCCACAGGATTTAGAATTTTGAAATGTAGTTTTATGTGATCTCCACTTGATAATACTAAAATAGTTCAACTTCCGTTACAGATATTTGGATCTAACAGAATAAGAGTTAAGGCTCTCCTTGGTCACAACTGTAAAGCCTTATTTTCAATTGTGTAGACTATAACACTTATAAAAACACTGCAGTGTTCTTAACTCTAGCCATCACATATATTTCATTTTCAGTTACTACCAGTGGGAAAAAGACATATATTGCATGAAAGAACATAGTACTTGAGCCTTTTGTTCTGTGTTTCCATTAATGATGCTCCTCCCTGAGCTCATTTTACTGTTCTTTAGCTGTGGCAAGACAAGCTTTATTCATGTGGTTTTAAATTGCAGCTGTTCTGCAGAGAACAGCCTCAGATTTGGAGTGGGGGGGTGGGGGAGGAAAAAAAGAAGCTTGAATTGTGAGGTTACGAGTTGTGAACACATTGAGAATTGATACTGGCAGGATGGTTTGAAAACAGGTAGTTTGTCCATTTGCTATAGCATTTTGGTCATGAATTTTCTGCCACAATTCAAGAGTTACATAACAACATCTGATTTTCCATGGGGATCCATGGAGATGTTACATGTGTTTTCTGAGACACTTCATCATTCCCTATAATTTCCTGATTCTTGTTGTCACTGCCTGCATGCTTTTTTTGAGGATTAGTAACTGAATTCACAAATGTCCTCTCTCAGTCGAACACATGAGACAAAACACATCACTGATAAGCCTTTGTCTTCAGTTCCCAGAAGTACCCAAAGCAACCTTGAAATTCTTAGCCTGTAAAGCAAGGCAGATGCTTCATGATAAAATGAAAAGAAGTTGAACTTTTGCTTGTTTGAGTCAAGGTTCTACATAGAGAAAGAGCCTGCTTATAATTTATTGTACAAAAAAGAATACATTATCTCACAAGTCATTTTTATTTTATAATATAAGGCAAAATGTAAATCCCTGGTGGACACAGACTTCTTTTGTTTAACTTTGTATCTGTGGCACCTAACCCACTGACTTCCTTACACTTAGTAAGCACTTAAATTATTTTGTTGGATTGTCTATAAATAAAATATACCTAATATGAATTATTAAGGGAAAAGACTCAGAAAAAATGTATCTATTTAAAAACTACTAAGATGAAAAATAGAAAATTTAGCAAATGTTCCAGAATATTTATAATATACCAGATGTTGGTATTAGGTAGCAATTTTCCATTTGTTCACATAATCTAAGTTTGTTTTTGTTATAAACATAACCTAAACCTAAAGTATAATAAATTAGTAAATTGATGCATTTCTGGACAAAGAATCAGGTTAAATTGTGCTGGAAAAGAAAACTTAGGAGTTGATCAGATCAGAAACATAAGTGAGTTTAAAAAGAAAAGAAAAATATTATAGCCTACTATTTATCTTTATTTTAATTCTCAGACCTCAAGGATATAGATAAGTAAAGAGATAATATAATTAATATAATGCAGTAATGCTATACAATAATATTATATTATATTTTGTACTATATTACAATATTACATTAAATAATACCCATTATATTATCTCTTTAATCATTCATCATTACGTTTTGATAGCGGTTCTCAATGTGTGCCAGAAAAATAGTTAAACCATGAAGCTGTGAGGACAAAGAATAAGGCATTGTATGAATTTGGAGTATTTTAAACACAAGAGAGTTACAGCCTCTGGGTAATTATTTAGTGGCTCTGAAAGAATTTAAATGGTTTTGAGGCTTTTTCTACAGGTAATTTGTGTATTTCTGTCTGATTGTTTTTACTCATTTTAAAATTAAATATGAGAATGTGTTGCCATAATTACTCTAGTAAAAAATAACTTAGTTAACACTTTAAGGTTTCCATAAAATCATTGATTTAGCATCAGAAGTGTCCTCAGAGGGCATCTAGCCTAACCCCTTTGTTTATATATAATGACACTGAGGCTCAGGAAGTGTAATCAACCTGCCCATGGTAACACAGTTAACTAAGAAGTAGAATCCAAACCTCAGTCGTCTGACCCCTGAGTCTGTGAGAATTTTCTGTACCACCTTGCCTCTCTTTTCCCAAGTACTCGGCTTATTTATGCACAGTTGAATTTAAAATTTACCACAAATCATGGCGGGGTGGGGGAATGATGTAAGTCAACTGGCAGAGCACTCAAATCTCCTTCCTTAGGTCTATAGGCTTCTAATGGAAAGCAATTGTAATTAAAATGCCCTTAATCGTTGTGTAGCTTTCTCCAAGGTATCAATAATAGAAGGCTATGTGTGGATTGATGGGATATCCTATAACAAGTTAACAAGAAAAAGAAACTTATTCCTAATTTTTCAAAGGTGATATAAATGAACCACTACTAATAAATGGGACCTTGGGGGATGGGTGTACTTCTTTGTATTCTTAGCTGTCCTTTCAGTCAGAGAATTATGGGATTTATCATCTTTGCCACCATTGTAAAATCTCCCATCCATAGCCAAGACTTCTATTGGAGCCATATTTCTAATCCCTTGGTTAGAACAGAGCAGGCAGGCTTCCACCAATAAGTATGCAAATCACAGCCTGAATGTTTGTTTTAAACAGAGGCTGTGACAGACTGAAAAACCTCCTTGGTGATAAAACCTCCATTTCTTAAAGAGAACATCTCTCAAGTCCTGTCACTGTGAAGAACAGGACTGAAGCCAGAGGAGAAAGCTGAAAGGGGAAAAGAAGGGGGAAAAAAGTACAGGGAGAAAACAGCTCTTAAATGTGATGTTTCTTTATGCTTGTTTCAAGCAGTAAGTTCTTCCCAAGTACATTTATTCTTATATATAACATCGATATTTTCCATATATATCCCAATTCATATAATTAAAGACTTTATTTGTTCTATATACTTTTTAGAGTTTGTTTATCAACTTTTACCTCAAAATTCCTGACAGAAAGACAGTCATACTCTAGACTGATTATATGTAGAATTCTTAATTTGAAATCCACTAAAGGTAACACGGGTTAGTGAATAGAGTCAGGAAAAACTGAGTTGGAGTCCTGACTGGGATATTTACTAGCTGTCTGAACTTACACTATCCATATGATCTCTAGATGGCCCAGGAGGCCATTGGAGACTACAAATTTTAGATTAGTTGTGATTCTATAGCATGGAGGGAGTAGACACACTGGTTCCCTAAGGTGTTGATGTGAATCACTGCTCAGAGTCCCCCCAAGAAAAAGAGTGCACTCTGTTATCACTTTAATTCCATAAAATACTAAATTTAATAACCAGGATTGAGCTATTGTATTTAATAGAAAATTCACACGCACACGCAAACACATACACACACACACATACACATTCGCAAATTGGGGAAGTCACCACAGTGGGCATTTTACTTTCCTAGCTATTACTTTTTAAAAAATATTTTCCTCTAAATATTTTTCAGTAAGTTATTATCTTTAATAAAGTTCTAAAATTTTAATTTTGTAACATGGACAATCTGGAATGATTCAAAATGAAGTTCTAAATGATTATGAAGGAACCTGAAAACATATCGCATGAACATCTATAGAAGGAATTGGGGTATTTAGCCTTGTGAAGGAAAACACAGAAGAGTCACATAAATAGAAGTTTTCAAATACTTCCTTGAAGGGTTGTCACACTGAAGACAGATTCTATGGTGTCCCAAAGTATGGAGCCAGGAAGGAAAAAAAGTGAGTGTAAGTAAGTAAGAAGATTTAAGTTTAATCTAAGAAAGACCTATGTAACAGTGAACTCTGGTGAAAAAGTAGAGTGAGTTGCCTTGTGACATGAGCTATAAATAGAGGTTTACAGGTATCAACCAGAGGATCACCTGCCAAGGACATTGTATAAGGGAATTAAACATCAAATAAGGATTATATTAAATGAGCTCTAATAATTTTTTCACTTATTAAAGTGTAATTCAGATCTTCAATATTTGAGCATTTAACAATTTGCCTGTAAATTCAATTATCTGCCACTTCATTTTTTAAAAATTTTTTCAGTCATCAAATGAGAGCTTTTTGAATACGAGTAAATCAACTGAGGCAGTACACACAGTCTTGCCTCTGAGAGGTCTAAGTGTCTAAGGATTAAGTAACAAATAGGGGTTGCTTAGTGGCCACATTCTTCACAATTTTTTTAATTGACATGGGTTTGAGCCAGTTCTCATCAATAACTATTGTCCTTAACAATCTGACATCTCAGGATAGTTTTCTGGTTCTTTCACACCAGCTAAAGAAAAACAAAGAGTAATTTATCATTTCCAACTCCCAGCTTGTCCTCCCAGGAACATAAGGAGAAGATAGTTCTCACTCATGACAAGATGATGCAAATAATGATACAGAGATTCATGCAAAAAAAGCCACTGAGAAAAAATAACAGACACTGTGGGAGTGAATTATCTGTTCAAGGCCCTATAAAAGCCACCTGATAATGAAATCTTCTAGAGCTGCTATTCTATTAAGTTCCCCATTAGCCAATCATCTTACCAACTAGACAAGAACTACTTGCAGCATCAGGAGTAGAAGGGAAATAGTATTTTTTCTCTAGACCACCTCCATCTTTCCCTATCCCATTCAATGGTTTTCCTCTGTTAATAATAGACATTCTGTGGGTGTGCAGAAACTTACTGCCGAAGAATGTAGTTTTGTTGTCATAGGGTAGTTTTCTTTTGGGATTGCCAAGAAGCCATTCTAATGACCCTTGCTAGCTTCAGAGTCAATGATAGTGTTGAGATTATCATATCATAGGTATAAAACTACAAGGGACCTTAGAAGTCACGGAGTCTAATGGAATCCCTTTGTAGATGAATATCATTAAAATTCCTATGATTTCCTTTAAAAATATTACTACCAAAGAATAAATGCATGTTTTTATAGATCACTATTTTGTGCATAAAAGCTAAAAGATATTTTCAGTACACAGGAAGCAGTAAATCAGCATTTGAATGAATGTATTTCAAAAAAGGGGAGCTCTGAATAACAGACCAGGAAGGTCCCAACATTGATTTCTCAGTAAAGCAATAGTTAGGAGAGTTTCATACTCTCATGTGTAAGTAAAACTAGGTTACTGGAAAGAATGAATGAAGTTTCAGTATGTCATGCCTAATGGTCAAATATTAGGGAAAATCCACAAGAAGGAAAGGAGAACAACTAGAAAGTTTACTAGGCATGGTCCAGTCTATAGTTCAAATGCCAAGTGTAATCATTTATATTCTTTTTGAAGTGAGGTGTTTTGCTTTGGTTGATAGTATAAATGATCATCCATAAATTAAAATGTGTTCAGATTTAGCAATTATCTTTGATTTCTATTCAACTTACATTTAAAATAATAGAATATAAGAACTTAAAGAGACTGTGAGGATCACCTACTCTTTTACAAACTATGAAATGGAGCCCTGAAATGTCTAAATTAATTGGTAAGCCTGGATCCCTTACAGTGCTTCTGGAAATACTTTCATGTTGCCAATAACTGTAATTTTACATTTATTATTCATGAACCTGTTAATTCATTAAGTGTATATTCACTGAGTGCTTCCTACATCTGACAGGCATTGTGGATAGCCCAATAGCAATAAGACAATCCTAGAAGAAGAGATAAGTCATCCAAATAATTCTGATGAAAGGCATATTAAGGTCATATCAGAGATGCAAGAATCCTGATGAGGGGGAAATCACTTCCACAAGGAAGTGAATCAAATAAAGATTCATTGAGATGGTAGAACAGCTGAAGCTTCAAGAATGGGTAGGATTGGCAATTGGCAATCAGAGATGGAGGGCATGCTAAGTAGCAGGAAGGTAGAAATTATGCTCAGGGAATAACAAGTACTGAATTGTAGCAATAGCTTATGGTATTTATAGTGAATGGAGACATTTGAAACAGAGAAGGGAAGAAAGAGTCAAATCAGGGAGGGCCTTTAACAGTTCAGCATTTCTTCAGTAAACAATAGTTATCTTGAAAGTAGTGAATGAATTGGAGGAAGAAAAATGACTTGTGAGGGGTAAGCAAGTTACCTGGGAAGCTATTAGAATCATTAATACATTCTAGGAAATGGGGATAGAAACTGGAATAAACAAAATTAGAAGAAAAAGAAAGGATGCAGCCCATGGTATAGAGGAATCTTAAATTGGCATTAAGTATACACTGGCATTGTTAGAAGGACAAAGTTAACAATCATTTCAAAATTAATGACTGGAGGGAGAAATTTCAGTGCCATTAGGTGATATTAAAACAAGACACGAGGAAGAGCAGTTTTAATTTTTGATTATTATTCTTTGTGGTTTGGATGAGGGGGCATTGTGAGTTTACTTTGAGACATTTCCAAATATTGATGGACATGCACTACAAGCTATTGGAAAAGAATAATTCATGCTCAAGAAAGTCTGTCCACTGGGGAAGAAAAGCTTGCGATTTATACATGCTGAAATAATACTTTAAGTTGTGGAATAAAGGAGAACTCTAAAGGAGAGAGAATAGAGAAAAATAATGGGGATACAATTCAGAATCTTGGACAATGATAAGTACTGGAAAGAAAGAATAGGGAAGGGTACAGAGAAGAAGCAATCAGGATAGGACAGAATGGGAACCAGAATTGTGACATGTGACAGAAAGCAAGATTTAATATCTAAAACAATTTAATATCTAATACAGCAGAGAATGAAATAAGAATATCTGGGGCTTGCCAGTTAAGAAAAAAACTAGTCTTGGACTGAGAGAATAGTTTCAGACAGGGGTGGTGGTGTTGGTGGGAACAAGACGGCAAGAAGTTAAGGAATGTATTGTTAAGAAGGAAAGACAGCCAGCAGGAGACTATTATTTCAAGAAATTTTTCAGAGAAAGGAAAGGAAAGGGGGAAAAGGGGGGAGTGGAATATCAGAAGGATAAGCTGGGTCATATGAAAGTTATGTTAGGGGACACTGTAGGGATATGTGTAGATGCTAGGAGAAGAAACAGCAAAGAGATAGGGTAGAAGTAGGACAGCATTCTATTAAAAGCATAAGGTTTCATTTTAACAAATGATTGGCTTAAACAATTGAAGATAGATATCACCATTACATGAATTAGCTGGTTATTCTGCTCTGATCTGGACATGAGACAGTGCTCAGCCTTCAGCCTTAAGGTATATTTGTCATTTCTAAATAAGAGTGTGCCAGTAAATGTTTAGCAACCAACGCTATGAATTTATGGTCTTGGAGAGCCACCCAGAATAGAGATATTAAGTGACTTGCAAATGTCTCATAACAATATGTGTCAGAAGCACAAAGTGAATCTAGGTCTTGTAAGGGCAATTCTATAATCATTCCCCACCCCCCACACAAACATACATACATGTTAATATGAGTGTGTTGTGTACTTATGTGTGTGTGTAAGCATACCTGGGACTCGTTGCTTAATCATTCAGTCATGCCCCTACTACTCATGACCCCATGTCCCTTAACACACCAGAACCTTGTATCCTCCAGTACCTTCTGCATTCAGTCCAAGTTCATGTTCATTACTTCCATGGCACTATTGATTCATCTTCTCCTCTGCCATCCCATTTTCCTTTTGCCTTTAATTATTTCCCCAAATCATAGTCTTTTGCAATGAATCCCATTTTCTTATCATGTGACCAAAGTATTTAAGCTTCAGCATTTGACTATCTAGTGAATAGTCTAATTTCTTTAAGTATTGACTGATTTAAGGTGTCCAAGGCACTCTCAGAAGTCTTCTCTGGCACTCCAATTTGAAAATGGTCGATTCTGAGTTAGTCAGCTTATCTTATAGTACAAAATTTACAGCCATAGATTGCAACTGGAAAGGCTATCTTTGACTATACAGATCTTTGTCAGCAAGGCAATGTCTATGGTTTTTTTTTCAGTATTCTGTACAGATTTGCCATATATTTCCTTCCAAGGAGCCTTTAATTTCATGGCTGCAGGTGCCCTCTACAGTGATCTTTGAGCCTGAGAATGTAAAATCTTACACTGCTTCCATTTCTTCTCCCACTATTTGCAAGGAAGTTATGGGACCAGTTGCCAAGATATTAGGTTTTTGTTTTGTTTTGTTTATGTTAAGCTACAAGCCAACTTTTACAGTCTCTTCTTTGAGCTTCATCAAGAGGCTTCTCAATTCCTATTCCCTTTCTCCCATCAGAATGATATCATCTGCATGTCTGAGATTGTTGCTATTTCTCTAGGCAACCTTAATTCAGGCTTTTGATTTATCTAGCCTGGCATTTTGCATGGTATCCTCTGTATATAAATTAAATAAATAAGGTGGCAATATACAACTTTGTCATGTTCCTTTTTCTAATCTGAACCAATCAGTTGTTCCATGTTCAGTTTTAACTGTTGGCTCTTGACTCACATATAGATGCTTCAGGAGACAAATAAAATGATCTGATACTCCTATCACTATGAGGACTTCTCACATTTTTTTGTGACCCACATTAAAAGTTTAGCTATCCAATGAATCAGGAGAATTATGTTTCTTTGTTGTTTTGTTCCTATTTCCTTTTTATTTAGTGCTTTTATGCTTTCTCCATAATCGAGTGAATGTTCCCAATGTGCACTCTAGTTCCTCTGCCTCTTTCAAAACCAGCCTGCTCTTCTGCTAATTTTTGGTTCGCATTTTGCTAAAGTCTAGGCTGCAGAATCTTAAAGATAATCTTTCCTGGCATATGAAATGCGTGTGATTGTTTGGTAATCTGAACATTCTTTGGCAGTGCCCTTCATTAGGACTGGTATGTAAAGCAGCCATTTCTAATCCAGTGGCCATTTGACATTTCCAAATTTCTTGGCATATTGAGTACAATACTTTAATACCATCATTTTATAGGATTTTAAATAGCTTAATGGGAATTCTGTCACTTCCACTAGCCTTACTGTTAGCAATGCTTCCTGAGTTCTACTGGACTTCATACTCTAGGACGTCAGGCTATAAATCTGTACCCACAACATCATGGTTATTGGTGATTTTAAGATCTTTCTTAGATAGTATTTCTGTACATTTTTGGCCTCCTTTTCTTAATCTTTTCTACTTCTTTTAAGTCTCTAACAGTTTTGTCTTTTATCATACCATTTTTTGTATGAAATGTTACTTTAGTATCTATAGTTTTCTTGAGATCTCTTGTATTTCCCATACTATTTTCTTCTATTTCTTTGCATTGCTCATTTAGGAAAGCAGTCTTATATCTGCTTGATATTATCTGTGATTCTACATTCAGTTAGGTATATCTTTCCCTTTTTCCTTTCCCTTTCCTCCTTTTTGCAGCCATTTTGCTTTCTTGTTCTTTTTTTCCCTTTGGGATGTTTTCATTGATGTCGCTGCTGCTGCTGCCTCCAGTACAATATTGTGAACCTGTAGGTCCGTAGTTCTCAGGCACTCTATCTCCCAGATCTAATTCCATAAATCTATTTGTTCCTTTGACATCATATTCATAAAGGGTGGTATTTAAGTTATGCCTATACAATGTGATGGATTTCCCTAGTTTCTTCAATATAAATCTGAATTTTGCAGTAAGATCTGACCATCAGTTACCTGCCGGTCTTGTTTTGGTTTAACTGACGATATGTAGCTTATCTACCTTTGGATTCAATGTATATAATCAATCTGACTTTTATATTGACTATCATGTGATGTCTGTGTGTAAAGTCATCTTTTAGGCTGTTTAAAAAGAATATTTGTTATGTCCTGTGAGTTCACTTCACAAAACTCTATTAGTCTCTGCCCTCCTTCATTTTGTCCTCCAATATGGAACTTGTTATTCCAATTATCTTTTTATTTCTTATTTTACCATTTCAACATCTTACCATGAATGTGATGTCTTTTGGGGGTGTTATTTCTAGGAGATTTTGTAGGTCTTCATAGATCTGATCAGCTTTGTCCTTTTTGGCATCAGTGATTGGAGCATTGACTTGTATTGCCATGCAATGATTTGCATTAATTTTGAACAGATATAATTCTGTAACTTTTAATAGTTTATCCTAATATTGCCTTTTTTTTTACCATTTTATTGACTATAGTGGCTACTAAATTTCTTCTAAAGGAGTCTTGCCCACAGTGGTATAGTTGGTGATCACCTGAAATAAATTCACTTCTTTCTGCTTATTTGATTTCACTAACACACAAGACGTCAATATTTAAACTTTCTAACTCTTGTTTAACCACATCCAGCTTACCTTGCTTCATAAATCTTATATTTCAAGTTCCTATGTAATATTAATTTTTATATTATTGGACTTTCTTTTCATCACTTGATGCATTCACAGCTGAGCTTTCTTTTGTCTTTGTCCTTGCTGCTTCATTAATACTAGAGCTACTTGTGGTTGTTCTCCACTCTTCTCTAGTAGCACATTGGACATCTTTGGGATGAAGTGTTTATCTTCCAGTGGCATATCTTTTATCATTTTAGTACTGTCCATGGAATTTTCTTGGGAAAGATACTGGAGTGGTTTTCCACTTACTTCTCCAGTGGATTACTATTTTTCCCCCAAAAGTCTCTACTATAACCTGTCTATGTTAGAAAACCCTGCATAGCATATCTCATAGTTTCACTGATGCAGTGATTTAGTAGGAGGTCCATGTGTATGTTAAATCATTAAATATCAATGCCTTGATATTGATATTTGTAAGGACCACAAAGCTAAGGATCTAAACAATAACTGAAGAATTTGGAAAAAACCCTTGCCTTTTGGGAAATCTTAGTTGTCTTGTATAAGAACCCCAATCTTCATTATGTCTCCTCACTTCCAAGAGGCAGACACAAAATCCCTTTTAGTAGCTCCATGTTACTAGTATCAATAAAATAGAATTCATTTTCAGGAGCAATGATGTATCCATTAAAAAGCACTTAGTCTGGAAAGCACCCGATAAAAATTATAAGTTCTTTGGAAATAAATTTTAAAAATTGTTGACCAAAATGATACATTTTATTTTATGGCTGAATCCACTATTTTCAATTATAACACATGAAAGAGTAATGCAACTAGAAAACTTCCTTTCCAATTTAGCAAAACTATGTCTCTTCACAAATGTCATGCTTAGTGGGATTCTTGAAGCGTATGATTTGATGAAAAGATGACATTTTTCTACATTTCAAGAACACTTCATATAGTTTTCATATGAATATATAATTTACCCATTGTTATAGATATTTCAGTGAATAGTTGTCTGATTCTAACAATGTGTACATAGAGAGCTATTTACTAATAAGTGATGCCCTGAAATCACCCAAAACAAAAGTCTTGGGGCCTCTGTATATCCTGCTGTTGCATTTCATTCCATAACTGAGACCTTTGGCCCCAGATTGAATACCAGCCACTGGGAATATTCACATGTTTTGTACTACGGACACTAATTAAAATGTATCAAGGCAAGCATATATTAATACGTTCTCTCCAAGCATCTAATTTTATTGTACATTTCTATTCTAGAATATAAGGCAAAAGGGCAGGTGACTCTGAAAGTTCATATTTCCTAGAGCCTTTACTTGGTTTTGCATTCTACCTCCATCCCTTTCTTAGTTCAACTTCACTCCTAACACATGGAGCTGGGAGACCAGAGAAAAGTGTCTTGTTCTTCAGCTATAACAAAGCCAACTATTGCCAAGCTGAGGAAAAAGATACCTAGCTAGACAGACAGACAGATAGATAGATAGATAGATGGATAGATAGACAGAAAGACAGACAGATGTAGGTATAAATAGATCTATATCTACCTGTCTATAAATAAGACAAGGCAATGAGAGGAAATGTTTTTATTTTAGAAAATGACAGTACTGGTGGATTTTTTCCCTTGCCCCTTTAAATTAATAGGTAGAGTGTTTTTTATAGTAGCCTACAAATAACCCCTAATTAGATACCTTCAAGATAAGTCCCAAAGAAAGGAGATTATTATTTGAGAACTAAGAATTTCATATAGGACAAAACATAAAAAGGAGTCAGTAGTAAAACCCATGGTTGTCTCCCTTTGTGTAAGCATTTGTGTCTGTGTATACACATGCATACTCATATACATATATATATATGTATATGTATATATAAACACAACATATATATGCTGTGTATTATATATAGTTATAGTACATATACACATATATGTATGCCTATGCATACATATATGTATATACATGTACACACATACATATGTACACATACACAAAGATAGCTATATGTGAAGTGTAAATAAAATGAACTTGAGACATAATGTTAAGGGGAATCTTTGACCTCTTAATCTTCACTGAGAGTTGGTGGAATAAAATCTGTGACTAGAACATAATTCTGGATGGTTATACCAAATGTGTCCTAAAACCACTTGGAACTGGCTCACAGGAGTGTATTATTAAATTTTTGGTGTGAATATTTCTGTCTCAGGAATAAGCAAGTGATATAAATCTAGACTAGATTTATGTATGTTTGTTGTTATTTGTCTAGACTTAAGAAAGTGATGGAGAAAATTTTCATAATGCAGATGAAACTCAAGAGTGTGCCATGTATACTTTTTTCAGTGAGTCAATCATTAAATATTTCACAGCACTCCTGGATATGTCTTAATCAAAAGAATCAGGACAGGTAAATAGGGGCTGGAGTGGGGAAGTAGCATTATTAAGTAGGCATGAGGCAATCCATAATCCATAGTAGAGATGCATGACACACATATTTGGGTGAAATTCAATGTAGAGATGGAAAAAACAGTAGTTATTTCATCAACGGTTTACACAATAGGGCACCTAGCCAGAAAGAAGAAGTGGGTAGGATGTTTGGGAAACACATAATTAACCTGACACAGAAGCATAACACAGTAATGATGGGAGGCTTCAATTATCTAGTCATCTGCTGGAGCTTTCTCTCTCTTTCTGTCTCTGTCTCTTGCTGTTTCTCAGTAAAAAAGAATAATTATTGTAACTGGTTGATGGGAGGTAGATATGAGAACACTAGGAGGAAGTTATGACTCCTAACATTTTGACAGAAGATGATATTTGGGTACAGTAAGACATGCAATATAGATTTTTGGCAAAATAGAATTCAAAGCCTTTATGGGAAAGCTGCTTGGACTGAAGTAAAAAAGAAAAGCTAACCATATAGCATATGCTCAACAGTGAATTCTTAAAAGACAAAAAGGAATATAATTTCAATAAAAAATAAGATTTGTCTGAAGAGACTGATATGGATCCACATGGAACTTGCTAATGAACTTAGATTATAAACAGGAATCTACAGAAGGTGGAAGCAATGTCAAGCCTCACAGAAGAAAGATGGACATAAAATGTTCTCATTAAAAATGCTGTCAGGATTGCTAAAATTCATAATTAGCTGCAGTTTTCAAAGGAATTTCAAGATAACAAATGCTTTCTTTAAATTCTTTTGGGAGAAAAGGAAAGATGAAGAATAGGAGGATGAATACCAACAATATAAAGAAGGCAAGTTGCAAAATTCCTATTTTGTTTCTGTTTTGTCTTCTCAAAAAGATCACTTTTGCATTGTGCCAAGACATCTGCACTGAAGCAACCCAGTGTTTAATGACTAGCCCTGTTCAAAGCACTTTATTAATGACTGGTATAAAGGTATGATTATGAAATGTGTAGGTGATACATAGCTGGAAGATACTGCTAAGAAACTAGATGATGGTGAATATTGGTATGAATCTAGTAAAATGAAGTTCAATAGAAATAAATGTAGTCTTCCACTTGATGTAAACAATAAGCTTCACATCTACAACATGAGGTGAAAAATGTCAGCTAGAGGTTATTTTGAAAAATAACTAGAAGTTGTGACAGAGTGTGATGCAGTAGACATAAGAATGAATACAACATTACAATGCATTAAAAGTACTCTGTTTCCAGGAATAATGGTGTGATAGTATCATAAATTCTGTTCTCATCAAAATTTTGGTATTGTGTTCAGGTCTGTGTACCACAGTTGAAGAAAAACGCTGGAGAATAAATAACGTGGGGATTGTCCAGAAGAGGGAAACCAGCATGGTGAAGGGTCTATAGTTTATATGAAGCCCAGTTGAAGGGTGTATTTAGCCTAGAGTAAAGAAGGCTCAAAGGGACATAGAGAAGTCCTCTAGTTTATCTTGACTGTCATGTACAATAGAGATTAAATTTTGTTTGGAAACTAGTAGACAAAACCCAGAGTAATAGGTAGAAGTTTTTAAAAAGAGACAAATTTGAACTTAAGGTCCAGAAACAACCAAAACAACATGCTAACAATCAGAGGTATTCAAAAGGAGATTGGACCACCTCAGGACCCCAAAAGTCTTCAAACAAAAACTAGATGACCACTTGTTGGGCATGCTATAGTGGAAATTCCTTTCAAATAGGTTTGTATTAGATGCCCCCTTTGAGATCCTCTCTAGTTCTCAAATTCTGTGATCATGTGTGTGAACGCTCTTGATTGGTGTAGAACAATGCCACTGTGAATTCTCATAGGTAAATCACCAAAAGAAATGCAGAAGTGTGCTTGGGTGTAGTGTTGAGAGAGGGGGAAGGTCCAGAAAATCATATACACTTTGGTTCTTGTGAAGGCAGAAAAATCAAGCCTCGTTTTGACGCCCCTAGTCACTCTACTTTTCATCCCTTCCCCTAAGAAACTTCCAATCTCCCAGTATCCTTGGACTGACTTCAATATCAAAGTCACCTTTGCAGCCTTTGTCTGAAATAGAGCATTTATAACTTACTATGAATTTAAACCATTATATTTGCTCTCTAAGGAAGCATTTGCATTTTATTTTCTTCTTTCATTTCAAAATTAAAAGGTTAGTTCCTGTGAAAGAAATACTAGTATCAGGAATCTTATAGGTGAGGTACGTCAAAGACATTCTTTCCTGGGACCCCTAAAGTCATACCAGTCCTGGTTCTGATATCCTATAATTTAGGGAGCAGTTTGAGATTTGGAGACTGTAACCAACATGGGAAAGTGACAACAAATAAATTTTCCTTGATCTGGGAACCAAGAGATGTACTTCATTCTTTTCTGCCCATTTTACTCTGGGAGTTCCTGCCTGTTGACATTCCTGTCATGAGGCAAGCAAAATCCATTCCTGTCTGCTCTTTGATAAATATTCATGCTTAGGTTCTTGGGGGTAGGAGGGGGTTGTGTGGTCCATGGATCATCTCATCCTGTCTACTTTGACAAAAGTGATGACTTCCCTTGAATCTAATCCTTGGTTGTGTTTTCTGGTGAAAGAATATAGCATTTGTGATGCCTTCCAAATTTGTGGGCTTCTATGTGGGTTGTTATTCAAAAACAAAAACCTAATTACCTCTAAAGCAAGTAAGAAAGAAGGAAGCATATACAAGACAACATTAGAGAACTAGCAATGTCAACCACCTCCTGTCAGTCTTAATATATTGAAAATAAATACACCTGATTTACCTTATATTAGGAATAGATATTAGATGTAGTTGATTGGAAAAAAAATGAAATGTGGCTTCCAAGTTTGTAAGCAGTGTCCCTTTGCCCTCTAACTGTATTTCTGAGTATAAATGCCTGCTGAACTCTGGTCCATTTAGTTATTTCCACATTAGGGACATCACTTTCAACCTTATCACTTTCAGTAGACTTATAAATACAGATTTTAACCTTTTCAGTATTCTGCATTGCAGCAAGGGTTTAAATTCATTTCTATCTCAGTTTTTTTTTCCTTTGATAAACAAACAAGGAGAGGATTTGAAATCAAGTCATATTAAAGAACTCAGAAAAGTCAAAGCAAGGCAAGTTAACATTTTATCACACTAGAGTAAATATACTAGGATATTGAGATGCTATTTTCATGGAAGCAGTTTTCTTCCTTCAACCTCCAGGTGACCAATGGCATACAATGACAGCAAAGAGTAGATTCTCCCATGGCATAACTATGTAAAGAAATCACCCCTTTCACCTTTGCAAAAGTTCTACAACTTATTACAGCAGAACTTCCTGGGGCCAATGGCAGACTAGAGCTTTTTAGCATGGGGGAAGAACTATAATTATGGACTTTTCCAACTGGCTCACTTCCCCACCCTGGATTCTAGACTCTTTCAGGGTATGTTAGGAAAGTGATGTGAAATGCAGCCTTCAGGTTCCAGGCATGTAGAGGTAACAATTCTCTTCCCACCATGGCACTACAAAAACAGTTGAAATACCTAGCACATAGTAGTCACTTGGTTTTTGTCAAAGAAATGCATGCTTGTAATAGAATAGATTCCTGAGGTCTCTTTTACCTTTAAATTAAATGATTCAACAATTTGGTGTTTCAAATATCTTTGGACTAGTAGTACTACACATAGTGAGCTGAACTAAATTTTTCTCATACACATTCTATACATTTTCCATTTTAAATGGGAAAAGATTTCTGTTATCATAGCAAAATTAGGGAGCCTTTCGGGATGACGGTTTACAATATACTTATAAATTAAGCAAAATATGGAATACCTGAATTCCTTAATGTTTTACATTAACTTTTATTTGTTCACTATTTTTCCCACTCCAGCCAAATCTTTTAACAAAACTGAATATTGTGATACCATAACCCTTCAAAAGAAATTGCTTTAACAAGAAAAGAATGTGACTGAAATCCATCTGCATTTGTATAGAAAATATCAGCCTCATTCCTTGATACTGAAAAAGTTTTAATGAAATTCACACTAATGACTCAGAAAGATACTTGTGACCTGCTGAGCACTGTAAGGCTGTACAATTGACACTACCCTTGGGTGGTTTTACTCAGATTTCTATTTTTGGCACATCTGATCAACAAAACCCTAGTAGCTTATTTCTATGATATCTTCACACATTTACTACCAATGGAATACAGAACACATTAAATCAATATTAGGAGCCTCTGATTGAAGAAGCCTTTTATTCAGGAACTATTCAAGTTTATTCATATGTATATATATATATATATATATATACATATATATATATATATATATATATATATATATATATATATATATATATATTTATATATATATATATCTGATGGAGATACTAGTGCTAAAAGCAGAGTCTATCTACATAGGCCTCTGTATTTCTAGAGCTCCTATCACTTACAGGTATATGAGAACAGGAGAAGTCATATCTAAAAAGGTTGCCAACACAAGAGACAAGGCAACATGGATTCATATATCATTCACTATGTGGCAGGATGTGTGCTAAGTGCTGGAGATATAAATATATTCCCGAAACAAGATAATTTCTGTGATCACATAACACAAAAAGGAGAAATGAAAAACAGGAGGGATTTTGGGGGGTGGAGTTAGAAGGGAGAGGTATATGATGGGGCATTGTGGCAATGTCTGGAATGTGAGAAGAAGAGTTGAGAAGGGAATGAAGGTTGTTTAGCTTGGGGCCTTTATCAAAATGGAGACCATAAGAGGAACTCACCAGTATGAGAAGAGGGCCAAAATGGTGGAGAGATGTTCCAAGGAGAGGAGGCCTCAACCTCTGACAGAAGTTCCAGAGTCAGACTACAGCTAAATGATGGTAGCAACTTATGAAAACTCAGAAATAGAGCTTGAAGGGCAAAAAAGATTGGCAAGCATGTGCCCCATCTCACTACTAAGAGGAACTTACCAATAAGAGAAGGGTGCCAGCATGGTAGAGGGATGTTTCAGCATAAGAAGATTGTTAAGGTATTTAAATGTTCCAGAGTGAGGGAGCCCCAGACTCTAAGGCCTTACCTTACCATTCCATAGTAAGTCTGTAGCTGAGACATGGTGGCAAAATCCAGAATGTTACTAGCAGAACCAGGAAAGGGATGAAAGTTGGCTGTTTTAGCATTTTCCCAAAATACAGGCCACTAACGAGAGAAAGGAAATGGTATGTTTGAGTAATGTTCCAAAGTATGAATCCTGCAAGGCTGGATGAATGTTCCAGAATGAGAAGGTTCCAGGCTTTGAGGGAAGTTCTAGTATAAGATTACAATTGAGGAATAGTGGGAAAATCTGGAAATCCAGCAGCAAAGGGAGAAAGAGAAGATGTTATCATCTATCAGTCCCATTTGCTAATTGGATAAAATTCTGTCATTTACAAGGTAGATCAGTTGGACTTAAAAGGAGGCAACAAAGATAGTGGGGGACATACTGTCATAATGTTTAGCACATCCATTATGTCATTTTCATTTATTTATTTGTTCATATTTACTTATGGAACACCTGCTTAATAAGTTGATATGCAAGGTATTATGGGAGATACAAAGATGAATGAGACATAATCCTTTGCCTTCAATGAGTTCCTAAATTGGCAAGATATATATATATATATATATATATATATATATATATATATATATGGATATATATAATACATATATATATATATACACATACATATATACACACATAAACATATATATATGGCAGGTGTGTGTGTTCATGTGTGTGTATATAAGTTTGGAGTAAACAAGGTTTAGTAGGAGATTAAAGAGCAAAGAATTGTCCAGATTGGGGTGTAGAAACAGAAACCAGTGGAGGTGTTTATGGCTAAGGTATTATTTAGTCTGGATCTGAATAAATGAGTAGGAATTCCAGTCAAATTTACCAATTTTAACCAGAGAGTAATCACTCAACAATTATCTTTGTGAATGTTATGCAATTTGATGTGATATTATATAGCAATACACAAATCTATTATACCTCTATTGTCAGTAGGAAACTATGTTTGTTACTTGAGGACATAAAAAAATCTCCAAAAGTTTATTCTCATGTTTGAGGTACTTATAGTCCATCAGGTGATAGACTGCATTAATTCCAATGCCAGTAAATCATAATATTACATGAAATATGAATTCACACTTCCATAGCAATCACTTTTTCATAAAAGAACCTCGGACATAATAGTACAAATATTATTCCCACTTTAAAGACAGAGAAACTAGGGCTCACATAGGTTGACTAGCCATAGTCATAAAATCAATAGGTATCAACCACCTACTGCATTCTAGACACTTTGCTAGGTAAAGAGGATACAGAAAGAAAAAAAAATTTGTGTCTTCATGGAACTCATATTCTGTTAGATAGTTAGTGTGTGATTTCACAGCCTGAGAAGCTAAGATTTGGATTTATCTTCTGACTTAAAAATTAGTTATTGTTGTTGTTTTTTTTTTCCCACCACAATGCAACACCTCTCGATAAACCAAGCTGGTCCTAAAAAATAACTTTAAGTAAAATCTCCTGTGATTTCTGAAGGAATAAGTTCTTATTAATAAGGAATGGAGGTTGACATGGTGGGGAAGGAGGAAAGGAAGGGAATAGAACAAACTTTCCTACAGTACCTACTATGTGCCAGGCATTATCCAAAGTGATTTGTTAATATTGTCTCATTTTATCAAAGGAGGATCAAAGAGGGTTTATGGAAGAAGTGGCATTTGAATTGGACTTTAATGAATGGAGAGTATTTTAATCAGCAAAGGTGAGGAAAGAGCATATTAGAAGTACAGGGAAGAAGATGAAGAAGAGTATGGAAGTGGGATAATGATTCTTGTCTTGCAGGAATATTGTAAAAATGAAATAATGAAAGAGTTTCATAACGTTTTGTTGTATGAAAAGAGTTTCAATGGGCTTTGAAAATTCTAACCTGCTGCAAACATATAAAATACAATTTTGCTAGTAATAAATAATTGCTACGGAATTGATCAAGTTCTAAGTGATCACAAAGATCATGCATGATAGAAATTCAAAGAAAAGAGAAATCTTTGAATAATTGAATAGTCAAGGAGTATCTGCTGGAAGTGATAATACTTGAGATGAACCTGAAATATAAAACACTTGGGTTCCATGAATAGAACAATATTTTTCAATTCAGAAAGACTTGAACTCAAAAACTTAATAGTTGTATTGTCCTGGGCAAGGCATTTAACCTCCTCTGGGTCCAACTTTCTTCATTTGTCAAATGAGAATGTTGTCCTGTGAAGTTCTTCCCAGCTCTAAACCTGTGACCCTATGACCCCATGACTTTGGAAGGTGTCTGAGACTGCAAGAATTGTCAGAACAAAGATGTGGAGACAGGAACTAGCACAGAATTGTTGCTAGACACTAATTAAAAATTATGATTATAATTAAGATATCATTTCAAAAGATTGTTGGGCTTTGCCTGATCCCAGTTCTCATACTCCTAGAATCAGACATATCCACTGACTTATTTCTATTGCCTAATTCTGGAGATTTTATTCTCTGGCAGGAAGGTGATAGGGGGCTTTTGACTGGAACAGAAAAGGACACTTCATTATTGAGATTTCCTTATTGCTAGTGCATTGTCTCTTCACTTGAATGCTTGATTTTTCCTGTTTAATTCATTAATTTTCTTAGCTTTTGACTGCTTACCTCCCCTCCCCTCATTCTTTCTGACATTAGTCATTCTAGTCTTCCTTTAAGGCTTGGTTCTAGTTCCATCTTCTTTTCTAAGCCTCCCTTGACTCCCCTAGTTGTTAGTACCCTCTACCTTCTCAAACTCCTTTGCATTAACTTACATGCTACAGCCCCCTAGAAGAATGTGAACTTTTTGAGGGCAGGGGCTATTTCATTTTTATCTTTGCTTCCCCATCATATTTCCCAATGCCTTGCAAATAATAAATGTTTAATAGATATTTGTAAAACTGACCACATTTTTCGTCTTTCCCTCTGTATCTGTACTTTTTAAAAAATATATATATCATTACCTCAATTTTTATCTAAAACCTTGCTATGGTCTCTGCCACTTTTGTGCCCCATAACTAGAGTACTTATTTGTCTTCAAGTAGGATAACAGCTTTGAAGGAATTTCTCAGCACTGGACCTATTCTCATGATTAGTTTCTACTCTTCTATTCTAGCTTTGCCCATGTTCTCCTTTTTCCAGTCTCCCTTCATATCTCTAGATCTATTATCAGCCATATTCTTTTTGCTGAGAGAAAAAAAAAAACAATTCCATGGGACAGAAAAAATAAAATGATGAAGCATTTTGAAATATATACATAATCAAGTCATCAACTTACATGCTATATATTAGGCCAAGAGGATCCATTTTAATAACAATAATATTAAGAGTATATAGCATTTACTGTGTTTTAGATACTGTGGTAACTTCTTTACAATTATTATCTCATTTGATCCCCACAACAACCCAAGGAAGTAGGAGTTATTCTTATTCCCACTTTACAGACAAAGAAACAGGTAAATAGACATTAAGTGACTTGCCCAGACACAGCTAGTAAGTCCCTGAATCCATATTTGAAATCAGGTCTTTCTGATTCCAGGCCTGGCTACCCACTGTGTCACCTAGCTGCCATATTGAAAATTAATCTGACGAAGAATGTTCTGACAGCAATTCAAATACGATTGACTAAGCATTTATCAGGCATCAGCTATGAACAATCAGGGGCTATAAAGTCTTTGCTATCAAGTAATTTACACTTGGCATTATTGGATAAATCTGAAATTAGAGGAGAGGGAGGATGTAAAGGATTGAGACAGTGATTTAGGGGGAAAAAAGTAATGTGGGCCTGATGGAGACAGTCAAGGAAAGTATGAATATAAAAATGTATTCTGAAGATAAAGTTCAAATAGTCAGTAAGAATTTTAAGGGCTATGTTCCAGACAATGAATTAGGTGCTGCAGATATAAAGATAAACATGAAATAATCCCTGAACCCAAGCAACTTATATTTTATTGGAAAGAACATATGGACAAATGTTGTTTTATACACAGTAGATGTGAAGAAATGATGGTGAGATGAAGGAAGTGGGGGGCTCTCAGTAGAGAGGGAAGAAAATGGTTTTATGTAGAAGTTGTGGAAATTAGGGATTGTAAGACATGGAGATTTTGAAGGAGTACATTACAGGAGCCAAGGTTGAGAGGAACTGTGGATGGATAAGACATGTTATTGATCCAGAAGGAGGAATCATAAATGACTCCAAGCTTTCTGGTCTTTCATAAAGCCTAAAGATACTGCTAATTATAGCACTGATAAAGTTCAGAAAGTCGTTCAATAATTTTTTATAAGCCAGCTATTTGCTAAGCACTGTGTTAGGTGCTAGGGATACAAAGAAAGACAAAAGACAGTCCCTGACCTCTAAGAGCTCGCAATATAATGGGGGAAGACAATATATTTTAAAAAACTGAAGAGGGGTGTGTACCTGGCTTGGGAGCATGTTGTAGTCCTGCAGCAGGGTAGTGTCCTGGATCCTTTCTTTGAGGGGAGGATATGGTAGATGGTCTCATATGTCCCCATTCACCCTCTCAAATATAAAAATGGATCAGTGGAAATAACAATAGATTTGGAGTCAGATGACCTAGGTTCAAATTCTAGTTCTGCCATTTCCTATTTGTGTGAGGTTGGGCAATTTGCTTAATCTCTCTGGATGTTAGCTTTCTTATCTTTGAAATAAAGGTGATCTATTTGATGACCTATAAAGTCCCTTCAGTCTCTTAGTGTCTTGATTCCATGTATTCACAATTTCTTATTGCACACTATTTTAGTATATTTAAATACCAAAGGGTGACTTTAATGGTCATTCCACCATAACTGGACACTCCCTTCTTTCTAATTCTTTACCACCATAAAGAGTACTGCTATGAATATTTTGATACTTTCTTTTCTTTGCCCTCTTTGAGATATATATCCAGTTTGTGGGATACTTTAGACAAAGGGTATTCATAGTTTATTCACTGTTTCTGCATAATTACTACTAAAGTAAAGCTCCTATTTTCTGAGAACTATGAAGACCCTGAAATATCAAAAAAAATTGGCTATATATAGAAATGTATGGTTAATAATTTTGTTATAATTGGTAATGGGACACCTGGGACAACCTAGCTGACTATTTTTAGCTATTATGTGTGCATGCATTATATTTCATTATATTAACTTATTTACTCAGATATATTTATGCAAAATTATTTATTTTTTAAATTACTAGATATCAGTCAATCCAAAGATTCATGAGGCTTTTCTTATACCCTTCTTAGTTTACCTAACATAAGTTCATATATTTTCTATGGTTTCTGCTTTTCAAATAGAAAAAGAACCCCCCCTTCCCAAAAAGTTCCATTTTTATATCTTTTCTCTGATTATATATTATGGGGAAGTCTACACTTTTCTGAGGGTTTTTTCTATTTTTGAGACTCAAGTGAAATATTCACCATAAGTAATATAGTGCATATCCCAGAATTATGATTACCAATATTTTGGGATTGCTTTCGTTGGTGGTTCTAAGTTTTCTGTCTTTTGAAATATTTCTTTGGTCTTGTGAGGAACACTAAAGAAGGAAGTCTTTTACTCCTCTATTTCTCTTTTTCATGAAAGAGTTCATCCCTTGAGCATAGAGCCCTTAATAAAGAACATTATGCAATATTTATGCAGCATTCCATAAAACTAGAAAATCACTTTGCTCTGAGCAAATCAGAGAAATATATTTCAAGTTTAGAAAGTATTAGAAGTATACTTCCAAGTAGTCTCTAGCTAGTTTCCTTCCATTTAAAAATAGAATTGCATGGTAGTAAATCATTCTTCAGTAAAAAAGAAAAGAGGAGGCAAAATTAGAATGAGTTATCAAAGAGGTTATTACGGAAAAAATCAACTAGGGCTATTCATGAGCATGATTATAATGTCTGCATTTTTCCACTATTCCTTCTGCTCACCCTGAGAACCATAATTCCATCAATCTTTATGCAAATATTTGTTACTGTGAGCAGTCAAGTGACAATCTGTAAACCAGATATTCAACATTTGCCCTCTATCTGCTTAGGCAAGGCTACTAAGATACATACGAATCATTGTAACTGAACAATATTTCTTTCTGAGCACTGGGTGGATCTTCTTTTTGTTTTTGCTTTTCCATAGAGAATTTATAGCTAATTACTATCCTTATGATATGGTGTTAAACATTTTTATGAGGTGATATTCTTGGCAATGCAGCAGATATGACGATAATAAGGCATATTCACTGGCTTCAAGGATGTTATACTCTAACTAGAAGAACAAAAATATATGACAGGCATGCAGACATAGACATACAGACTGATGTAAAAAGTTAGTTAATGCCCAATTGTGGGATTTCTTTGTCAAGGGACATGATTTTTTCCCCTTTTCCTGCATGTAAGAAAGTATACAAATGATAAATATGTTGGACAGAAAGTAAATACTATGGTAATGCAGAGAAGAAAGAGATCACTATAGGATACATTGGTCAGGCAAGATTTCATGGATAAAATGGCAGAGATATGAATAGGAAATTGTAGGAGAAGTATGAATTTAGTAGATGCAATGAGCAGAGAGAGCATTCAAAGCTAAGCAAATAGAACGAGTAAGGTACAGGGACAACAAAAATGCAAGATATGCTTATAAAACAAAGCATAAATCTGCCTTACTGAAGCAAAGGGTTCATATTGGGAGGAAGTAGACAATACTGATGGAAAGGTTGGAGTTATGATACAGGTCTGGAATTTCAGGCTACTGAGTTGGGACTTGATTTTGTATCCACTAGAAACCCATGCAAGGTTTTCGATCAATAAAGTTATTTGAACACAGTAGTATTGGGGGAATACATACTGTATGTCCACATAACTAGAGAATGTCAAGTTGGAAAATTCCATGTTAGCAAGTGTTTGTATAGAAAAAGAAAAAAAATTCCATGTTCAAATATATAAAAAACCTGAGATATATTTCTGAAGATTGCCAATGTCCAACATTTTTAAAAAAAAATTTACACAGACAGAAAATCAAATATCTCACTCATCCTCATCCATAAAAACTCTTCTATCTCCTTAATATTTGCTGTTATTAATTAAATGTTGGTTATGTAGGGATATACTAAAGATTGAGGAGTAAATAGTGAGTGTTAAAATGACAATCTTAAAAAACCTGATTTGATCTAAAGTGGGCATTAGAATTCTATTTTAATTAGCAAGAACACAAGCTAGGCTCTGCTCTGAAGTACAAAACTGTGCTTTTGGACTGGTACATCTTTGTGATAAGTAGGTTGACAGCATTGGTTGCCTAGGTGGGTGGTGAAAACTACAGTGAAACCATAAACAGTAGGTTGTCAAAGGAAAACAGTGGGGAATTGACAAAGGTAAGCAATGGAGTGAAAAAAGTAGTATTGAACCTGGAAAAGGAACAGTGGGTGTATAGCTCAGAAGGTAACAACAAAGCATAAATAGCATACTATTACTTATGTGGGTTAAATGGTGGTAAGAAACGGTGAGTTTGAATGGGCCAGTTGCTGAAAAGGAATGCTGAACATCAAAGGACAAGGAACATGGGAAATAGTAAGGATTTCTGAACAAAATTTCCAGAATCTGGTAGAAATTCAGCATCTGACTTGTATATGGAAGAAGAGGAAATTTGTTTTTTTAAGGCTTAGATAATTTTTAATGCTGAGCTACCATGACCTTGACAAACATTTATTTCCCATAAGACAAGATACATTTTTACATATAATGGACAGAAAATGTGGCTTCCACAGAATCAATCATAGCATCACAGGGTTTCAGAGATGAAAGGGACCTCAGAGGCCATCTAATGCAATTAATACCTTAAAAAATACATCCTACAATATAGTCAACAAATAGCATTCCATCCTTGATATAAAGCCTCCAAAGGAGAATATATTTTTGAGGTAGTCCATTGCACTTCTGGACAGCTTTAATTGTTCAAAATTGTTTTTCTTATATCCAGACTAATTTTTCCTCTTTGCAACTTCAACTCATTGCTCCAAGTTGTACCTTCTGAGGCCAAGTAGAATAGGATTAACCCCTTACCTCTTCCAGGTGACAAAAGATTAAAGCATACACTAACTTTGATGATAGTTAAGACTTTATCAAGAAGATAGAATGAGTCTTGAGGACTTGAATGGGTTGCGTAATTTACATAGTTGGCCACAGGAAATGTTTGAATGACTGAATTAGTGACTCATAAAATTAACATAAAGCTTCTAACTTTTTCCTCCTCAGAATGATTCTCCAATGAAAAGGATCATAATTAAGACACAGATGAATAAAAATTCTCTGTACAGATTAATTGAGCCTCCTAATAGCCATTGGGCAGAATCATCCTTAGTAACTTCAGTGAAAAGTTAATGTATAAAGAGAATTAAAGAAGCCTGTCAGAATAGTTTTAGAAAAGCTTACAAAAATGATGTGGTTGTTTTTTAAACTCTGTTCAGAGCAAGAAGAAACAAGGGTCAGATACACTCTTTGGGAAAGATGATATAACATTGATAGATGACAAAAAGAAAAGATCACTAATAGAATTGTTGAGTTTTCTTTGATATTTCTCTCTCTCCTTCTCTCTCTCTCTCTCTATCTCTCTCTCTCTCTATCTCTCTATCTCTCTCTCTCTCTATACACACACACACACACACACACACGAATACATTATATGTATAATATGTATACATATATACACATATGTATGTATATATATTTAAACTGGAGAAATTTTAATAAGCAGGATTAAAAATAACTTGATTGTAGTTGGCTGGGAAATAATAGCAGAAAACCTAGAAATTTTAAAATCAATCAATCAAAAATCAGCCAACAAGCTTCTATAATGCACACTAAGTGCCAAGCACTGAGCTCAAATCTTTTGGTCCAGATAAAATTCATCCCAGAATTCTACTGCAATTGAGAGATATGAATGTAGAACTACAGGTTGGAGAAATCATGGGCATCAGCATTGTCTAAAGGCTGAATATAGGAAAAGATTTTCAGAAAGGAGTAAAGTGTAGATCCCAAGAACTAATGTTTCAGTTCTCAAGGATCTTGATTCCAAGGATATTTCCCTGCACTAATGCTGATCACAAACTCTTTACAATTTATACTGTCTTGAAGAGCTTCTGTGCACCAATAGTGAATAACTCTATAGTCCAATGATGGATGAGTCTTTCCAGTTTCAGGTAGGCTCATCCTTTAGTCATAGGCATTTAATTTATCATTGAGTGCATATTCAAAGACTCATCACTTTGTTGAAACTTTCCAGAGCTAGTGCTCTACAGAGAGAGCTTTTAAGAAACAAAGGTCAAGATATATGATCAAAATTTAAAAAAAAGAATCAGTTTAAAAAAGAAGAAAACAGAAATAGGTAACTTACAAATGACACTAAGGCAAGAATATAAAGTGAAAAAAAAAGATATGAACAATCATTAAAAATGAAATATTTTCAATTGCATACACTTTTAGGGCATTAGCAAGAAAAAATCAATGTAGCTATCATGAGAAAGGAAACTGTCAGAAAAAAATCTTTGCACCATATTTATCAGATGAAAAGTTAATTTACAGGAATATAGGGAATTGACAAATACAAAACTTAAAGTCATTTCCTAATCTGTAATCAGAAGGTATGAACAGTTTTCAAAGAAACTGAAAATTTAGCAATAATCAAAAAATAACATTCAACAAATCATTCTAATTAGCATAATTGCTGGCATATAATAAGTTTCTATTTATTGTTTGAAATTATAAGATCAATGCTCATTTTAAATGATATTTTGCTTCACATTCAACATAATGTTATAGGGGTTATGAGAAGTTTGGAATATGGTCATCTACCCAAGAGCCAGTGCAGCTTCAGAAAGGGCCAACGAACATTTGATATGGTGCTTGCTGTCTAACATGTGCAGGAGAAATTCTAGAAGCAGAAGAGAGGTCTGTATACAATGTTCATTGACCTAACTATGCCCTTTGTTCCACAAGTCATGAAGGCTTGTGGAAGATAATGGTGAAATTTGATTGCTGGGTGAAATTCATCATTATTGCATGCCTGTTTCATGATGGCATGCTTACATGTGTTCAGAAAAAAGGCAATGGTCATACACTTTCTCAGTCACCAATGGAGTTAACTTGGGCTGTGTGCTTGCTCCCATGCTTTTTAGCATGACATTTTCAGAGATGTTGTCAGACATCCTCAACAAGGACAAAAAAAATCAAGGTTAGCTACCTCACAGAAGATAAATTATTTAACTTCAAAAGGCAACAAGCCAAGACTAAAGTCGAAGGTGCATTGGTGTATGACTTTTGGTTCACAGTTGACTGCACACTCAATACAGCCTCTGAGGCTGAGATATAACAAAGTATGGATTGATTCTCTGATGCTTGTGTCAATTTTGGCCTGACAATCAACATCAAAAAAGAGTTCCCCATCAGCCAACACAACACGATTCATATTTGGAACCATTGGGCTCAATAAAGAGAGAAATTTTGAATGCTGTAGGTAAGTTCATTTACCTTGGCAATAGACTTTGCAGGGATGTCCACACAGATGATGAGGTTGATGCATGCATTTCCAAAGCTAGTTCAGTATTTGGGAGGTTTCAAAACAACGTATGGGAGAGAAGAGACATTAGGCTGCCTACCAAACTGTTGCCATTGTTGTGCTGACTTCATTATTGTATGCCTGTGAAACCTGGACAGTGTACCTGCACCATGCCAGGATATTGAACTGCTTACATTGGAATGGTCTTAGGAAGATTCTTAAGATTACCTGGCAAGAGGAGGTACCAGACATCAGGGTCCTCTCTCATGCTGAACTGCAAAACAATCAAACTGTACTGCAGAGAATACTATGTTGATATGCTGACCATATAGGACAAATGCTTACAGAGAACTTGCAGCCTCTTACAACTCACAACATTTCATGGTCTGCTTTCAGGCCTTTGGATAAGTTGTCCCCTCTACTTGGATTTCGTATTCTTTTCAATTCTGCCTCTTGAGATCCTGCCTTTCCTGATTCCTGCTTTATTGCTGTCACCTGAGGACAAAAAAAAATGTCATTCATGTATTTTGTCCAACACTTACTTACACAAACACATACTCCTTCCAATCGAATGCAAGCTTATTGAGGGCAGGAACTTTTTTGGCTTTGTATTTATGGTGCCTAGCAGAAAAGCAAGTAGATCAATTGAGACTGAGTTTTGTCTGAGCCTTTTGGAATCAATCTAATTCACACATCTTATATAGCCAAACCATTTTACTCCTATTGATTTTTAAAATTCTTATTTATTTAAAACAAATAAAAGCCACTTGCTCATTAACAAACTTAATGCATATTAATGTGGTGAGACATGAACTAGTTTCATAGCTGAAAAATGGTGAAGTTTGATATTTATGAAATAAAAGCTAAAAATTTGTATTTATAACAAGGTGAAAAATAGACTATAACATTAACATTTACTACTGTGGAAAATGCAGTAGACTTTATTAATTACACTGGAATTAAAGTAATATTTATCAAACTGTGTAAAGAGTACTTTTAATGTTTTAAGAAAGAAAGACTAATATGTGGAAATCTGAAACACATGTGACTATATACATATATATGTTTACATATATATACATAAAAATAAATATGTACATAAACACATAATACCCATGCATATATACATATTCATGCAGGCACACACACACACACACATATATATGTATATAGACCCATACACATATGCACACCACACGCATGTGCACACACATATCGATAGATAGATAGATAGATAGAAAGATAGACTGGTAGGCAGACAGATCAGAGCTTATGGACCACAGTGGATCAGGGAAACTCTTCACAGTTGCAGGACAGAAAACAGTGCTTGTGGTCACTCACAGACCAGAGAGCAGTCCAGGAGAGAAGTAAACACCTCTCCTTAGATCATATTACCATGGAAAAACTGAAAACTTACAGGTCCCTAGAAGTGTCTCTGAAAACAGCTGCAGCTTGGGACAGTGCTCCCTCCACTCTGAAAGTGGATCCCTACTTTAACAAATGGTTAAAAGTAAAGAAATAGCCTGGAAAAATGAGCAAACAACAGAAAAAAAAAACCTTCTGACCATTTAAAGATACTACATTCACAAAGAAGATCAAATTGCACATTCAGAAGAAAATGATAAAGTGAAAGCTTCTATTTCCAAAGCCTCCAGGAAAAAATATGAATTGGTCTCATGATATAGAAAGGCTCAAAAAAGATTTTGAAAATCAAGTAAGAAAGGTAGATGAAAACTGGGAAGAGAAATGAAAGTGATGCCAGAAAATCAAGAAAAATGAGTGAACAGCTTGGTAAAAGAGAAACAAAAAATATTGAAAATAATACCTTAAGAAACAGTATAGGCCAAATGGTAAAAGGGTTATAAAAAATGAGGAGAAGAATGCATTGAAAAGAAATTGGGCAAACAGAAAAAGAGGTACAAAAATTCCCTGAAGAAAAAAAAACTCCATAAAAAGTATAATCAGCCAAATGGAAAAAGAGGCACAAAAGCTCAATGAAGAAGATAATTCCTTAAAAATTAGAATGGAGCAAATAAATGCTAATGGCTTCATGAGACATCAAAACTAATAAAAATCCAAAAGAATGAAAAAAATAGAAGACAATGTGAAATGTCTCATTGGAAAAATAACTAATCTGGAAAACAGATCCAGAAGAGATAATTTAAGAATTATCAGACTACCTGAAAGCCATGAGCAAAAGAAAAGAGCCTACAAGGCATCTTTCAGGATATTATCAGGGAAAATGTCCCTGGTATTCTAGAACCAGAGGGGAAAATAGAAATTGAAAGAATCTACCAATCACTTTCTGAAAGAGATCCCAAAATACAAACTACCTAGAATATTATAGCCAAAATCCAGAATTCTCAGGCCAAGGAGGAAATAATGTAAGAAGCCAGAAACAAAAAATTCAAGGATGGTGGAACCACAGTCAGGATAACACAAGATTTAGCAGTTTCTACATTAAGGGACTAGAGGACTTGGAATATGATATTCTGGAGGGCAAAGGAGCTAGCATTATAATCAAGAATCACCTACCCAGAAAAAAACTGAGTACAAACCTTTGGCAGTGGGGGGCAGGGGTGGAGAGTGGGGGGGATGGACATTCAATGAGAAAGAGTACATTCAAGCATTCTTGATGAAAAGACCAGAGCTGAATAGCAAATTTGACTTTCAAGTAGAAGATTCAAGAGAAGCATGAAAAGATAATCAGGAAAGAGAAATGATAAGGGACTTGATAATGTTAAACTATTTACATTCCTACATGGGAAGATGATACTTGTAACTCATAAGATCTTTCTCTTTAGGGCAGTTAAAAGGAGTATACATAGAGTGCACAGGTATGGGTTGAATATGAAGGAATGATATCTTAACAAAATAAAGCTAAAAGGTGATAGAGGAATGCACTTGGACAAAGGAATATGGAAAGGTAGAATGGGGCAACTTTTCTCACATAAAAGAGGCAAGAAAAAGCTTTTACAGTAGAGGGAAACATGGCAGAGGGTGAGGAGGGAATGACCCTTACGCTAATCAGAATTGGTTCAAAGAGACAATAATATACACACTTAAATGGGTATAGAAATCAATTTTACCTAACAGTAAATTAGGAAAGGAAGGTGATAAGGGGTGATAGAATGGAGGGCAGATTGGGGGAAGAGGTAGTCTCAAGCAAAATAGTTTTGAGGAGAGACAGGGTGAAATGAGAGAGAGAATAGAATAAACAGAGGGAGGAATAGGATGGAGGGAAATACAGTTAGCAATCCTAACTGTGGAAAAAACAAATTGAAGCAAGTTTTTCTAACAAAGTCCTCATTTCAGTTAAATGTGTAAAAATAAGAGCCATTCACCAGTTGATAAATGATCAAAAGATATGAACCTTTTTCATATGAAGTAATAAAAGCTATCGATAACCGTAAGAAAAAGTGCCCTAAATCACTACTCATTGGATACATTCAAATTTAAACAATTCTGACATACTACCTCTCACCTATTAGATTGTCTAATAGGACAGAAAAGGTAAATGACAAGTTTTGGAAGGGATGTGGGAAAAATGAGACATTGATGCAGTGTTGGTGGAGTTGTGACCTTGTTAAACCATCCTGTAGGGAAAATTGGAACTCCAGGAAAGGGGCTATAAATCCATGGATACCCTTTGACCTAGCAATTCCCCAAATAGATCTGAATCCAAAAAAATTTTTTAAAAAGGAAAATAATTCAAAAATTATTCATAGCAGCCCTTTTCTGGCAGCAAAGAATTAGACATTGAAGCCATTCAATTGGAGAATTGCTGAACAAATTGTGGTATGTAATTGTGGTGGAATATTATTGCCCTAAAAGAAATAATGAGCAGGAAGCTCTCAGGAAAACCTGGAGAGACTTACAGAAGCTGATGCAAAGTCATATGTACTATGTACAAAGGAACAGCAATATTCTAAGATGATCAGTGGTAGATCGCTTAGCTGTTCTCAGCAATGCAATGATCCAAAACAACTCTGAAGAACATGTGATATAAAATGCTATCTAACCCCAAAGAAAGAACTGATGGTGACTAAAACCAGAATGAAGCATAACATTTTATTTTATTTTATTTTTCTGGAGGTATTTCTTTATCTGTTTTCTTTTACATGACTAATGTGGAGGTATGTTTTACATGGCTACCCAAGTAAAACATATGTCAAATTGCTTGCCTTCTCAATGAGCAGGATGGGGAGGGAGGAAGGGAGAGAATTTGGAACTCAAACTTTTAAAAATGGATGCAAAATTTGTTTTTACATGCAATTGGAGAAAAGTAAAATACTAAATCAAAAAATCTTCTTCTTCTTGGCTCAAGTCTAAGGGACTTTGGGACAGAAAAATGTACACATTCCCACACATGAACAGAGTAACCATTGTTTTTGTTTGAATGCTTTCTTTATTATGAGAGAGTTTTTATTTCAAATGATGGGGTAAGGAGGGGGTCCTGTTAAGGGGAGGTTACTCTAAAGGAAATAACAAATATTTTTAAAAAACTTGTACCATAAAAATGTTTCAAAAATAAATCTGTTTTCAAAAGAGCACAGAATCAGTTCTATATAATGATGAATCACTAGAGCACAACGTCAGTGAAGCACCTACTAGCAAACTTATAATGTGAATCCCCAAGTAGATTTTATGACAGATTATTAAACAGATGTGTTGTGAGCATTAGAAATGGAAGAAGTAAACCTCAAAAGATGACTTGGAATCAATAAGAAAAAATCAAGGCAAAATAATGTCATCTCATTTTTCAAAAAAGGATTTTCTAGACTTAAAAGTAATGCTATAAACAATGCATCTGAATTTGATGCATTAACAATAATTTCAATGAAGACTGACTTAAAAAAATGTTGAATAGAACAGGACTGATAACATAAACCTGTGGAACATTACTAAAGACCTCTCTCCACGTTGATGCTGCTCCATTAATTAATATTGTATTGCATTTTCCACTAAATTGTGAATTCCAATGAGGAACTGTTTTTAATTTTTGGGGGGGTATCCTGATCATTTATGAAGGTGCCTGGCAAACAGTAGGATCTTAATAAATGCTTGTTGCCTTGACTTAACTTTCAGGAATGCACAATCGATTCTATATCACTCCAACGCCACTGTGTCCCAAGCCACATTTCTCCATCACATCCATAATCATGTGATTAGAGATTTGTCAATTATCTTGCTGGAATCTAAACAAAATATTTCTAATGTATTACTTTGGAAAAAGAGATTAGTTTGAAATTACTTTTTTTAATTTAACATATGTATGCTGATTTATGATCACTGCTTCCCTCCCTAATTACCTTAGAACTCTATTTAAGTAGTGCACCAAGGCCAATACTTCAATGATCTGCATCAATGAGGGAATTTGTTCCACAGGATCAGATATCAACTTGTCCATGATATAATCTTGGAAAAATTTCTTGAAACTCCAAGAGGTAAAGTGACATACTCTTCATCACATGGCTAATAAATGAGTCCAAGTCTTACTGACTCCTAAACCAGAATTCTATTCATTAATCAGTGCTGAATAAATTGCCTAAATTGAATAGTTTATTTTTGGATTTCCTTTATATTAAAATTAAGTTTACTAGTCTCTTTTTTTCAGAATTTTCTTTTTTAGAATACTACAGAATCCAGGAATTTAGAATAGGAGGGAACCGGAGTGCTGAATTTGTTAAGCAAATTAAAACAAACAAACCATCTTACGTCTGTAAGTTGAGACCAAAAGAGATTAGATAATTTGCTCAAGGTTACAAAACACAGGATTTGAACCCTGACTCAAAATTCAGTAACATTTTTAGTATAACATATTCATACCATTTTTAATAATCAGAATGACATTCACCCTTCTCTATTCCATCACTTCCTTTTCTTTCTCAAAGATCACCAGCTGTGGCTTAATTTTTAATCTCTTTGAATCCTTTCAGAGTTTTGTGTGTAGTTTTTCCAGGCTATGAAACTAGATTGTATTTAGAGTTAATACATATTGCTTTGTTGTGACATGTGAAGGAAATATAAGAGGAGAGTTGAGGATGATATCAATGTTGGAATTCTGAGTGACTGGGAGGATAATAGTGTCCTTTTTGGTAGAAGCTGCTTTCAAAAGAGGAAAGGATTTGTGTTGAAAATAGGGGTTCTGTTTAAGGCATGTGTAGTTTGAGATAGAAGGATATTAGGCTCCATGACCTTTATTCCTCTACCAACTCTAAATCAATGGTAATACAATATAGTCCTACTATCTCTTTGAGAAAACCAGAGTAAGTCAGATTCTATAAAATTCATATGTAGAATAAAATTCTAAGTGATGATTCATTCTTTACTGAATAGGGTACATAAAAATGTTGTTTTTGAATATCCCTCCTTATATAATAATTAAGAAAAATAGAAAAAAACTCTATTGATAAATATAATCTAATTCAATCTCTCTATTTCTTGAATTAGAAAATGTAAGTTCAGAGTATCTGTGACTTGGCGAAGATAATGTAACAAGTGAAAAAAAAACATAGGCTTATAACTCCACATGCAGCATGGTTTCTAGTATACCACATGACCTAGCAATTTGGCACTGAAATAAAAAGCTTAACTTAATTTTAAAAAAGATTTTGGTAATGAGAAAATCATTATTGATAAGTTAACCATATAATTTTGAAAACTAAGAAAATAAAGACAAATAGGAAATAAATTAGAGAGCTAAACGGACTATTTGAATATCAAGAATTTATCATTATTGAAAGGAAATATTAAAGCATATATCTCTTTTTATCATATAATTACAAATTTGCTGAATTTTATCATGTAGTGGGACCTTCAGAACCCTTAAGCTGGTGCAGAGGAAACAGTACTGGATTCGGGGCCGTATTATTGTAGTTCAAATTCTGCCTCTACCATTTAATAAAGGCAGCTAGGTGGCACAGGGAATAGAGTGATGGTAGGCCTGGAGTCAGGAAGATTCATTTTCCAGAGTTTAAATCTGGCCTCAGACACTAACTAGCTATGTGATCCTGAGCAAGTCATTTCACTCTGTTTGTCTCAGTTTCCTCATCTGTAAAATGAGTTGGGGAAGGAAGTGGCAAGCTGCTCCAGTAAATCTTCCAAGAAAACCCCAAATGGGGTCATGAAGAGTCAGACACAACTAAAACAACTGAACAATACCAATAACAACACTTAATAAGTGTGTGAATGTGGGCAAGTCAATTAATCTCTCTTTAAACAAATAAAAATGTTTGAACATTAAAGAAGTGATAAAACTGAAAATAAAATAGTGTTAATCTGATGATCTGAGTTTTAAAAAACTCCAGTCTCTCCAAGAAAACTACATTAGCCATTTTTGGAAAACAGAGAAGAATAAAATTAGTCTTATCAAATATTAGAAGTAGAAAAAATAATGAAGGAGAAGAAATAAGGAAAATTACCAAAAAAGAATCTATTTCAACATATACCAAAAAACTGAAAATCTAAATGGTGGTTATATGTAAAATGCCCAAATAGAAAACAAAGTATTGGGAATTTAATCTTAAGAAAGAAATCAAACAAGTCAGAAAAGGATTCTTGATTGAAATGTGATATCCTTAATTATTATACAAAAGTATTATTTAAAATATTGAAAAAATGAATATCTCCTGTATTCTATGCACTAATCCAAAAACAGAGAAATCAAATACCTACTAAAGTATTTTTATTTTACCTAGAGCTCTATAAAGATGTTTTTAAATGTAAAAAAATTCAGCATTAGTAAAATTGTGAATTTTTTAATGCCATGGAATTCTTAGGTATAAAGGAAATTCTGAACAAAATTAGAAGGACAAAAAATATGCATTATTAAATATAGCAAAAATTAATATACTAAAATGAGAAGAGTTTGGCAAAGTATCTATGCAAAGTGTGATGAAGAACTGATCTAGAAAAATAACGGTATTGCTTTGCATCACTGAGGTTCCGAGTAAGATAAAAGATCAGAAATATTTTGCAGATCCGGATAGTACATGTTCCTTGAGACCCACAACCACACCGAAAATAAAATAGTTTCCATATTTCAAGAAATATTTTTAAATGCCCTAATAAATTAAAATCCTGGATAAAATTAACTTATATCTATTAGTCACTCCATTAAAAAACAAACAAAAAACCAAAAAAAAATCAAATTGATAATATCCAGAAATGAATGAAATACTCTAAATCCAGATATTCCAGGTCAAAATAGAAATACTTGAATGAGCCAGAAGGAAAGAATTCAAGTATCCAAAAACAGCAATCAGAATCACATAAAACTTTATTATAATTGAATTAATAGAAAGGAAAGTTAGGATATTTTATACCAGAAGAAGATATGAAGATGAAGGTTTATAAAATGACTAAGTATAAGGACATTATAGATGTAACTTCTGAGCCAAAGCTATTGTCTAACTATAATGGAATTAATTGGATGTCTGCTTTGAATAAATGGCTAAATTTCATGACATCTATAATGTCCTGATAGCATCATAAATATTTACCTAGCCTCTGTTTGAAAACATTCAGTTATGGGAGCTCACTGCTTCATAATTAAAGGGTTCCAGCTCTGATGTTTTGATTTAAATATTTGAAAATTCTTTATTCTCTTATAGAGTTTTTATTCATTGTAGCCTTATACCGTTCATAGAGTAGAGAGAACTTTGTCCCAAGCTTGAGGGGCTGTGCTGCTATTTTTAGAGCTACTTTTACACAGCAAGCTCTACCACACCAGTGCTCCTTCTCCACCAAGAACCACCAATCAGGATTGCAGCCCAGATCCAGGCAGGGCAAAGCAGGCTTTGCACTCCCTCTCTATACGCTGCTTAATTCCTCCCACCAGGTGGGCCTGGGGCCAGAAACAACTGCAGCTGTAGCTCTAGAAACAGCCTCAGAGCTGCACCACCTCCATCACCCCCAGGGGGTTTGCTATACTGCGATCTCCTTTTCACTCTGTTCTAGCAGTTCTACTCACTAACCTTCTCTGTTGTCTTTGGTGTTTGTGGGTTGAGAAGTCTTATAACTGCCACAGCTCACTGATTCAGGGTGCTACACTTGTTCCACCTGGCTCCTGATCTGGTTGGTCTTGGCACATATCATGCTGGTCTCTGCTCCACTCTGCTCCAAGCTCCATGTGATAAATCTTCCCAGAGACCATCCAGGCTGTCCCGGGCTGAAGCCCTGCTTCCTTTTGCTATTTCGTGGGTTCTGCAGCTCTAGAATTTGTTCAGAGCCATTTATACAGGTGTTTGAAGGGACCTGGGTGGGGAGCTTAAGCAAGTCCCTGCCTTCTAGCTGCCATCTTGGCTCTGCTCCCCGGCTCTATGTTTTCATCTTCTTTGTCACCAAAGTAGGATTCTATAGTCTGAGGTTTTTTATGCTGCCTGCTCATTTTCCCAGCCAATTAATTGACTTTTTACCTCTTTGCCAAGGTAGAACTCTGCTTCCAGAGTGGAGAGTGCTCTGTTCCATGCTTCAGGGGATTTTGCACTGCTGTTTTCCAAGCTACTTCTAGGAACCTGTAAATTGTCAGTTCTTCGGAGGTGGTATGATCCAATGAGAGGTGTTTAGTCCTCTCTTGGCCTGTGCTGTGGTCTGTGAGTGATCTCAAGCACCCCTTTCTGTTGTGTAACTACCAGGAGGACTCCTTCTCCACTGCCATCACAAGCTCTGCTACACCAGTGCTCCTCCTCACCCCATGTCCACCAAACAGGACTGCAACCCAGATCCAAGCAGGGCAAAGCAAGAGAATCCTGCCTCATCACCAGCAAAGAGATCCCTGTACCCAGCCGCTTAATTCCCCCCACCATCTGTGGGTCTTGAGTTCTGGAAGCAACTGCTGCTGCTACCACTGCCACCACTGCAGCCACCTCCATCACCCTGGGGCTGAGGCCTGACCATGCTCTTCTCTCACCCAGGTCAGACAGAGTTTTCCCACTGAACTGATTAGTTGTCTTTGGCATTTGTGGGTTGAAAAGTCTGAAAACTGCCATAGCTCAATGATTCAGGATCTTGAGGCCTGCTCTGCCTGGTGTGCTCCAGCCTGGTCTGTCCTGGTACATCCTATGTTTGGCTGTGCTCTGCTCCCAGCATGGTATGATATACCCTTCCCAGAAACCATAGAAGCCATCTTGGGCTGAAGACTTGTTTTACTCTGTCATTTTGTGGGTTCGGTAGCTCTACGATTTGTTTAGAGTCACTGTTTACAGGTGTTTGGAGGGATTTGGGGGACAACTTAAGCAAGTTCCTATTTTCACTTCCCCATCTTCACTCTGCCTCCCATCAATAGATATTTAGTGCGTTTTCTCATATGACTACAGATAGCTTTGATTTCTTCCTCTGAAAACTGCCTATTCATATCTTTTGACCATGTATCAACTGGGGAATGGCTGATAGTCTTATAAATTTGATTCAGTTTTCTATAAATTTGAGAAATAAGCCCTTTATCAGAGAAACTGGCTATGCATACCTCCCACCCACCCCCACTTCCCTGTTATATGTCATCATAGTTGCATTGCATTATATTATATTTATATATTTGATGTATTTATATATAATTACAAAAATTTGATGTAACATTGTTATATTATTTATATCATATTTGTGATATGATACTATATTATATCCTGTTACACATTATTAAATTGTATTATTTATATTTTATGTTATACTAATATATGTATATATGTATACATACCCACACATGCACACACACACACACACACACACACACACACACACCCCTTGACAAGATCCACATGTGTATATGTGTATGGTGTGTGTGTGTGTGTGTGTGTGTGTGTGTGTGTGTGTGTATACACACAGCATCTACTATACAGGTCAGTCCCAGCCAATTATCTTCTTGTGTTCTATACATATATATTCTCTTTTTCCTTTTCTATCCCTTGGAGACTTCAGAAATTCTAAATTTACTTCTTCAACAAGTGTCTTAATATAGTTTTCTATGGTTCTATTCATCACACCTCTGATTTTCCATATCAAAAAAGGCTTCCTTTATAATCTCTTACCCATATATGCTATCTCCTCCAATTAAAACACCAACTCTCTGAAGGCAGGAGCTGTCATTTCACTTTTTTCTATCTACAATACTTAATTCTTAATATATAGTAAACAGAAAGGCATTTTTTCTTTTATAATGTATTTATTCATTCATTTCATTCCAAATATCTCTGTAATATTTTCTTACAAGGGCAATTATGAAATCATACAACAAATATTTGTTTTGCTTTGCTTTTTTTCTCTTTTCAACTTCTTTCAGCCAACACTTTATTTTTAAGGTGTGGAGGGAGTAGAAAGATAATGTTATCTGTTCCCCATTTTTGCTACAGCTGGGTATTAAGGAGGTATATACACATGTACATGTGTTTGTGCAACCATGTATAGATATAAAACATACACATATAAATGTGTGCAGTATATTATTTTATGTACACATACATATTTATAGTTCCCCTCATATTCTTCAAGAGATTATTCTTAAATCAATACTAAAGTGATTCATTATGAAAGTCAAGGAAATAGACAAAACTTGTAAGAGCCTCATAGATCAGGATCATGAAGTTCCTCTACATAGTTTCTGAGGGAAAAAATTAAATTTTTGACTCATAAACTCTTACAAATGCACAGATACAAGCACATGCATGACAACTTTAGCTACCAGCACAGGAATCTTCTATGACAAGATGTTGATTTGTATTTAGAAGATCTGAAATACAGATTCTAATTAGTTATAGTTTCCTTTGGGGGACTGACAGAAAGGAATTTGTTAGCTTGAGAAATTCCCTGTGATATACTTAAGCTCCTGATAGAGCAAGATTTAACATATATCTATTATAAAAGAGATTGTCTTACTTTTTCTATGTATATTTAAAAAGAACCAATTTATGCTTTCTTATTTTTACAAATTCAATTTACCTTATAAGCTTTAAATAGGCTGGCACTTTAATTTATCTCATCTTCATTAATCATTGTATCCAAATAAGAGAAACCAAAACCTGAATGGAAAATATTATCTATTGAAGGCTTTTATTTCCTAATCAATTAGGAAATGATTTAGTATTTTGAATCTACTCTATAAAGTATCAAAACATATACTATTAAATGGTGATATTAGTTAGCTGGGTTCAAGTGTAGTCAAATTCAGTTTGAATAAATTTAATGTGCAACATTTTTATTTTGCTGCTAGCTTATTTATTTTGTTGTTTCACATTTTACTAATGAACAAAATCAATTTTTTGTTCCTTATGCTGCATAATGACATAAAATAATCCAGTTTTAAGTCAAAGCACAGACATTTTCTCTGTCTTGTATGAAGTTGAGTCATGTAATTATGTTCTTATTGTGATTTTCCAAAGATTAAAAAAGAAAAAAATATTTAAATTATTGTGTAAACTAGGTAGAGTGATGTTTTAATACACACATACAAAGATACAAAGAGAGAGAAATATATATATATATATATACACACATATATAGATATATACACATACATATATAGAAATATACACATATATAAATGTACATATGTATGTTGTTTTGCACATATATAGTTATATGCATATGAAATATGTTATGTATTTATATGTGCATTATATATGTATGTGTGTGTATATACACACATCACGCAATTGACTATTTCATTTTACTGATTACAGTTTTGTCCAAATGGTTACCCACAATTATTTTTAAGCCATTATTTTAACAGAATCATTCAGAGAATAATGGCTCACTAAAAAGGGGTGGAAAGGTGATTTTATTTTGATATAGTTAAATTAAACCTCAGGAAAGGGACAGTGTTTCATTGGGTAACAGCTAATTCAGGTTGTTGAAGTTTCCATAAATATTGCATTCTAATAAAGAACAGTTTCCATAGTCCTTTGGAGATTTGGGGACCTCTTTTTATAGACCTTGACTGGTGGATTTACTCCCGAGTTTAAATCTAAAAAGCCCAGCTGTTTCTAAGGTTGAATTTCTAACCAGAGAAATATTGGATTTGCGTACTCTTGATAAATAGGACAGCATTTGCAGCATTAGGGGAGAATTAATTTACCAATCTATAATAGTGGGTCCAGATCCCACCATCCAAATTTATAGGGGCCATTAATGCAAAAGTCAATGCCAACATTTTACATCATGAAAAAGAACTATATGATCCATGGGATGCCAATATAACAGCTCTCCGGGACCTAAAAAATTTACCAAAAGAGATTCAGTTTATCCTATTGTTAAGAATATGCATAAAATAGCAAAGCTTCTAGAAAAGAGATATTTCTATTTTATCCTTTTCTAGGTTTTCCACACATGAGTAGTATTTATTATGCACTTTGTGGGGAAAGAGAAGGGAATGACTATGAATAATTTTTAGAGCAACACATTTGTGAATAGATGAATAAATCACTAGATAAATATGTAACTCATCACTTCATTTTTCGTTCTTAAAAAAAAAAAACTCATGGTCTGGATCAATGCACCATATAAGCCTTTAGTTCTTATGAAGCTTTGACTAAAAGTCTACAATAAAAGGGAAACCAAAATAAATAGCAATTGAACCTTAAGAGAGTACAGGGAAGAGAGGAAGCATGTGGAGCTCACATGGGAGCATAAGGGAAATGGTATAAAAGTGATATCATTTGAGCAGGTTCTTGAAGATGAATAGGATTTTAATAGCCAGTGACTGGAGGAGGGTATGAATACAGCCTCAGAGGCAGAGGGGCACAGGACATGCTTAGATAGTGGCTATCAGCACCATGTAGCAGAAACAGAAGGTTCATATCTTTGCTCACAATATTTCATAGCTGAGACTTTTCATTTGTTGATCTTTTTAGAGTTCTAGACAATTTTTGATACAAAATAAATTAATGAGAAATATTTCATTTTTTCTTCAGAAGTCAAAAACTCCTGACTCAATAGGTTATACTGGGATCAGTGTTTGAGGAAGGAATTTGGAAAAATCCTACAGCCCTACATGAAGTGGAAAGATCACTAGTTCTTGAATCAGAAGATTTAGGATTGAATCCCAGCTCTGCCACTTGTGATCCAGAGCCTGGGATAAATTATATAACCTTTCTCGGTCTTATTGAACTCATTTGTAAAATAAAGAGTTTGAACAGTGGTGTCAAACTGAAATAAAAATGGTGGGTGGTGGTGGCACTAAACCATTCTTAAGAATCCCTGCAGAGTTTTTTTTAAAAGGAAAAGGACCTTATGTATAAAAATATTTATAGGAGCTTTTAGTGGTGAAAAGAATTAGAAATTGAGAGGATGGCCAGCAACTGGAGAATGGCTAAACAAGTTGTGGTTCATGATTGTGATGCAATACTATTGTGCCATAAAAAATAATGACCAGGATGGTTTCAAGGAAACCAAGAAAGACTTATATAAACTGATGCAAAGTAAATTGAGCAGAACCAGACAATATTGTACACAATAACAGAAGTAATGTGTGATTTTCAATTCTGAATGACTTAGCTATTCTTAGCAATACAGTGATTCAAGATTATTTTGAAGGATTTATGAAACAAAAAGTCTCTCCATTTCTACTGAAAGACCTGATGTAGTCTGAATGAAGATTTAAGCATACGTAAAAAAGGACATCCTTTATTTTTCTTTATTTTTTGTTCTGTGTTTTCTTTTGCAACATGGCTAATATGTATATATGTTTAGCATGAACACACATGTATAATCTACATCAAATTGCTTGACTTTTAAAGAAGGGAATTGGGAAGGAAACAAGGGAGAGAATTTGGAACTCAAAATTTAAAAAAATAATGTTAAAAATTGCTATTTCATGTATAATTAAAAAATATGAATCCATGCAGGTTGCATATTAACATAGATAACCACATATTAACATTCTCTATGCTTTATTGTATTTTTATTTATTTTGCTAAATATTTCCAAAATATATCTTAATCTTCTTCAGCAACATCGGCAGTGTTGCAGAGCACTTGCAATTAGGAGGTAGTATATTTAGAACCACTATACTAAATGCTTTCCATAACTATAACATAACTAACACCCCAAATATGTGATTAGCATAAACAGTCTTATTTTTTATTATTCCTCAAAATGGATATTACAAACCACCAAAGTGCCTTTAAGACATTAATTGACTTTATGTTATTAATATCTTTTAGAGCTATGGTAAAGAATATGTTCATATATGTGTATGGATGTGTGTGGGTGCTAGCTCTAAAACTGAACTACTCAGCAGGTTGTTCTGGACAAAGGACCTGCCTTGAAGCCAGGTAGCTATGAAGGAATTTAGGTTATATTTCTATACATAATGGCTCCATGACCCTGAACATGTTACTTACCCACTCTGTTCCCCAGGCAAGTTCTATAGCAATAAATTGAATATTAGTTGGTGATATGCATTGGGAGAGGATATTTCCTCACCAGAAATTCTCTTCATTGATATAATAACAAATCTGGTCAAATAATTCATCCAAAAACTTATTTCCCCCCTTACTAGCAACATATTTCCTATGGGTCTATAACACAACAAGGCCTGGAAAAGGATAGTCTCCAATAAATAAAGAATGAATAGTACACAGAAAGGAAAAAGAGGTACACAGTAGGTATGAATAGGTTGCAGATATAACCAATGAGAATTTTCACAAAAATATGAGCAAAATAAAGCATTTAGGAAGTGCATACTAGTAAAAGAAATTGGGCTGGTCACATACTAAGGATAAGGAATTTTTGATAACCACTGGGGCCTTCTTGATTTAAGGAAAAAGTGAGGAAGATCTTCCATACTTTGAGTAATCCCCATGAAACTGAATTTAACATAGGACATGGGCAAAAGTCACATACTATGAGGTGGCAAGGCTGACTTGCTAGATACATCATTGCAAAAAGCTCCTAAATTGATTAGATTATAGATGTCTGAGTACTCTTATTACAAAAGCACTTTTAATTTCTGTTTACTGACTTGTCATCTTTATTTTTTTATTTATTGTAACTCAATGTCTTTTCTCCACTTACTAAAAGTTTCCCTCATATGGTATTTCCCATACATGTTTACATTTGTGTTTTTCAAGATGAATTTTATTTTACATGTTGCCCATTTCTATAAAACTTTCAGGTTCAAGCTATAAAATAAAAAACACATGATTGAAAAACAATCAATTGTCTTAATTATCTAATCAGACAAACTAAATTGTAAATCTGTTTTTACCCAAATCATTATTTAAGACAATGATCCCCAAATAATTTAACTGGATTCTATGCTTACCTTTATTTGTTTCTATAGTTTCTGTCCTAATTTAGGTTTTAAAAGTTGCCTGGTTTGGTTAGATATAAGGGAATCTTCACTGAAATACTCCTCCCCTTTCTTGTAATAATCATACTAAGTAAAAATATATCTAAGACTAGTAGAGGTGTCTGGAACTTCAATAAATAACACCCTACAATTAGGCATTTGTAGTTTTATTGCCTAGCAGCATGCATGCCATCGAGGTATTTGATAGCATTCATTTTTAAGCCACTTTGAATCAGTTGTATATAGAAATTTTCAGGGTTAGGTAATTTTGGGGTTAGAATGGAGATACTTTAATTATTTTAATTATTAATTAATAATCAATAATTAATTATATTAATAATAATTAATTAATAATAATTAATAGTTAATTATTAATTATTATTTTCTACATGTTAACTATGTTTCCTCTCTCTTAGTATTTATTTCAAGTAATAAACATGTTTTTAAACTATATTCTATAGCCTTTGCAATTGGCAACACATGGCTACTTCAACATGTTGTTTGCTTTCATCTCAATGGAGAATAGAGTGCTGATTGTGCATTTGAATAATTATTCTATAAGATTCCAATTTACCTAATTATGAAATCCAGATTCATTGATATGAAGATAAATGTAAATAAATATAACTAAAAGAACTAGAGCATGTTGAAGTAGCTTACAGTTGTGCCCTAGAAAAATTGGTTGAAGGATAAGGGATATGTTATCCTGAAGAAGAGAAGATTTATGGGAAAACTAGATCATTGTCTTAAGTATGTGATCAACTCATGGGTTGCAAGATTAGATTTGTTTTAATTTGTTCCAAAATACAAAAAAAAAACCAGAACAATGAAAAGAAGTAGCAGAAGGGCAGGTAGAAGTTGGATATAAGAAAGAGCTTCCTGCCAACTAAAGCTGTGCATGGCTTTAGGCAGAAATGGGTCCTCCTCACACTACTCCTCCCCGCATTTTCTGCCTGGAGGTTCTTCCACCAAAGACTGAATGACAGTATAAGATGAATACTGAAATATAATACAACTTTGGGTGTGAATTAATAGGCTCTGAGGTCTCTGGTAATGCTGAGATCCTGTGATACTGCTAATTAAAATCAATTTTAATGTAATGCAAAGGAAATATGCTTAGACAAAGAAAAAGAAGGGTTATGACTAATTATAGCATAAGAATGTCAGAATAAATATTGCATTGTGCATTGCATTTGATTGTCAATGAATGCTAATAAGCACAATAAAGTTAGACTAGAAATAGAAAGCCTCCCCCCAAAGAAAGTGAGGTAAATGTAACCTTCCTGATTATCTTACAAAGATTTAAAAGTTGTGATATTACAGTATTCCTTTCCTGTTTAAATCATATCTATTTGTGGTTCTAGCAGTAAAACAATAAAGTTTAGCTGGTATTGTCTGTCTGTTTCTTCTCCAGCCCGAACTCTCCTCTTATAAACAAACTATGCTTGTGGTTTAAAATGGTCTTAAATTTGCATTTTTCTATTTTCCCAATTTTCAGTCCTATTTACAATTCATTATTTTATTATGTGCTTATTTCTAAGATACTGTTCACTTAACACTAAAATAGCATGACCCATATCATCTTCTTTTTTATGACATGTCACAGTATCTCAGAATTTTAGAGTTGAGTGATTTTACCTGACACCTAGTACAACCCATACCCGAAAATTAATCCCAAATAAAATATGCCTAATAAATGGCTATCCAGAATCTTATTGAAGTATTCTAATGAATGGAAACTCATTACCTTCCAAAGCTCACATTGCACTAATGGACATCTCTAGTTAGCATGTTTTATAAGATATGAAGGCTAAATTTACTTCTTTGTAACTTTCATCCATTTCTCCTTTGAGGATCAACCAAAGTCTCATCCTTCTTCCATATAGCAACCTTTCACATATTTGAAGGCAGCTGTCATGTCCCCAGTGAATATTTTATTATCTCTTCTAAACCTCCCAGATTATTTCAACCACTCATTGTATGACCTTGATGTTATTCAAATTTTCTATGTCCTTCTTAATTTGTAATGTCCAGAATTAAACATAATATACCACATATAGCATGATTAAGGCCAAGTATAGAGGGACTATCACCTCCTTATTCCTAGGATTTGTTTTTATCATAATACAGTTGAAGATCATACTACCTTTTGAGGACAGTACATTTAAATACTTCCTCATAATGAGGTTGCAGTCCATTCACACCGTTTTTTTTTTTCATTGAAATTTCTTTCTGTTAGAGCCAATGTTGTGAAGTAGAGGAAGTAGTGCAGTTGAGCTCTTCCCACATTCCCATTCAAACAACTTTAAAATCATTTATGAAACTGAATTTTGAAGCAGCAGAGCCCACGAAATGTCAGTGTGAGACATTTTCCAGCCTGAGACAACTTAGGAAGTTGGAAGATGAAATCTGTGACATTGGGGTTCAGACTGGCCTAAAGCACATGGAGCACCAAAACCAGCTTTGGGACTTGGTGACAGGCAGTAACAGAAGCAGTTTTTGGAGCCTTTCAACCCAGAGATGGTAAGAGCAATTGAACAATGGGTGAGAAAGAGATAATAAGAGATCCCTGTGTTAGCACTGGGTACAATACAGAGTGCTTTTAGGCAACTTTGTTGCTTATAGTGACTGGGTCACAATTCAATGGTGAAAAGGAGGACTTTTGTCACAAGGGATCAGTGAAACAATAGCCTTATGGCTGCAAAGGATTGGGGTCCACCTTAAATAAGGACAAGTGGACAGATCAGGAGAGCAATGAACAAACCTCTCCCTTGATCACACTACTTTGGAAGCACCAACAATTTATAAATCCCAGATCTTGCTCTAGAAGTGGCAGCTCAAAAAAGCGTGAGGCTTGAGACAAAGCATAGCCCTCATCTCCGGGCAAGCAAAGCTCTTCTTTAAAATAAAATTCATGACAAAGAAATAGACTGAAAAATGAGCAAACAAAAAAAGATAACAATAAAAAGCTACTATGGTGAAAGAGATTAAGAGACAAACTCAAAAGAAGACAATAAGGATAAAATAGCTATAAGTAAATCCTCAGAGAAAAAAGTACAAATTAACATGAGCTCAATGAGAATTCCTAGAAAAGCTAAAATTATTTTAAATATCAAATAAGATTAAGAAAGTAAAAATGGGAAAAGAAATGAGAGCAATGCAAGAAAACTATGAAAAGACAATTAACAGCTTAATAAAAAGAGGCACAAAATTACTGAAGAAAATAAAAACCTAAAAATAGCATTGGTGGTGGCAAAGAACTACAAATTGAAAGGATGTCCATCAGAGAATAGCTAAACAAATTATGGTATATGGTGGTGATGGAATACTACTGTGCTATATGAAATGATAAGCTGATTCATTTTAGAAAAAAAGCATGGAAAGACTTGAATGAAATGATGAAGAGTTAAATGTGCAGAACCAAGAGAAGAGTGTATAAAGTAACAACAATATTGTTTGAAGAGCAATTGTGAACAACTAAGTTATTTTTGAGTATTATAAATATTCAAATCAACTACAAAGGACCTATAGAAGAAGATGCTATCTACCTCCAGAGAAAGAACTGATAAATAGTGGACAATATGGTCCATGTATGATTGTGTGTATGTGTGTTTGTATGTGTGTGTATGTGTGTAAAATACTGGCCTCCTCTACTGTGAAGTGGGGAGGGAAGGTGACAGTTTGTAACTTAAAACCTTTAAAAATAAAAACAAAACCAAACAAAAATAGTTAAATAGTAAAAAATGACACAAAACCTTGCTGAAGAAAATAACTCATAAGAAAACAGAATTGCCATTGGAAAAAGAGATGCAAAAGCTCATGGAAGAAAATAACTCTTTATAAAGCATAATTAAGTATAGAATTTAAAGAGTCCATGAGACAAAAAAGTCAAAGCCAAAAGAATGAAAAAAGTGAAGAAAATATGAAATATCTCATCAGAAAAACAAGTGGTCTGCCAAATAGATTGAAGAGAGATAAGTTAAAAATTTTTAGACTTACTGAAAGCACGATCAAAGAAAGATCATAGACATTATACATATATACCTACATAATGCATACCTACACACACATATATACATATGAGAGAGAGAGAGAGAGAGAGAGAGAGAGAGAGAGAGAGAAACTGTCCCTATAGCTTAGAACTTAGAATCAGAGAGGAAAATAGAAATGGAAAGAATCTATGAATCTATGAATCATCTCCTGAAAGAGATCTCAAAATGACAACTCCCAGAAATATTATAGTGAAATTTCAGAGCTCCTAGGTCAAAGAGAAAATAACACAGGCAACTTGAAAGGAACCATTCAAAAATGATGGAGCATAGTCAGGATCACAGAAGATTAAGACCTACCATGTTAAAAGACTGGAGGGTTTCGAATATAATAATCTGAAAGTCTATGAAAATAGGATTACAACCAAGAATACCCTCCCCATAAAAACTGAGTATAATCCTTTAGGGAGGGAAGATGGATATTTAATGAAAAAATGGATTTTTGAGTATTCCTGATGAAAACATGAGAGAAGAATAGAAAAATTGACTTTCAAATGCAAGAAACAAGAGAAGCATAAAAAGTAAACATGAAAGGGAAAATATAAGGGATTCAAAGGTTTCAACTTTTTATATTCCCACATGGGAAAATGAAGCACATAACTCCTGAGAACATTATCATGGCAGTTAGAAGGAGTCTACAAAAACAGAGTGCTTAAGTGTGAAGCAATGAAGTTGGGATGATCTCAGAAACAATGGAGTAGGGAGAAAGAGGGAAGCACCGAAAGAAAGGGGAAGGTAGAGAAAGAATGGATGTCTCTTTTATGTATGATAATTTCTCCCATTCTGTTCATGTAAAGTTGCTTTTATCATTGTTGAATTCCATCTTCTTAATATGGTTTTTATTCTGTATCATTTGATGCCTTTGCTCTCCTTCCAGTTTTATACCATTCATATGTTTGATGGCTATATTACTCATGCCTTTATCCAATTCACTGGTTAAAAAGGCCATTTGAGGCCCATTGTGTTGAATAATTTTCAACACCTAAAGATACTTTAGGGTATCTGCTTTCTTATTCACAATTTGCTAAATAATATTAAAGATTTACATTAGTATTTCTTTTCATAATTTACAAAGTATATATATATATACACATATGAATGTATATATATATATATAATTGTTTTTCTTTTACAATACCTTTGTAAGGTAAAGACATTATAATTCCATTTTGTTTTTAAAGTATCAAAACCAAGAAAGCTGAGAGATCTATGGAAAGTTTCATGGCTAGTAAATAATGGAACTGGGTTTTGAACCTAGATCTCTTAGTTCTACGTTCAACACTCCAATGTATCATATTGGTTATTTTTCTTTTTTATTAGTTCTAGTTTTATCATTTAGCATTTTGCAAATTCATATGTTGACATTTATTAATTAAATAATTTTAGAAATAGTCAAGCATCTACCTTAGAAGTACTATCTATTCCTTCTGTATAATTACTAATGGGCCTGGTATTTCATATTTAGAATTTCTTTCACATTTGAATTATTTTTACAAGAATACATTTATTCCTCTTCATTCCTTTAAATCATATTTCAGCATTTTGTCTCCCATTTCTCTGTAGCCTTCTCTTATAGAATAATTAAATCATTTTAAACCAGTTCAACAAATAATAAGTCAGGGCCAAGGATAATTAATATCTATCCTGAGAGAACAGAGGGTGTTAAGGAAAGAGCTACATTTGCTTTTATCACATGGAAACATTGCTGTACAGTCTTTGGTTTATTCTCCATTTCAGACATTAGGCAGGTTATAGCTCTACATGATGCTTCAGAAATCATACAGAGAGTCACAGAGCAGTAGGGGAAATGGTGTTGCACCAAGAAATTGGACTTAGATTACTCCAAGTTGCCCGGCAACTACACCACAACAAGGTCCAGCTTGGCTTGGCTCTCTCCCTACAGCCAATTTATCTTCATATTCACAGTATAAGGGAACACTAGTTAAGGGCCTGGAGAATCCATTTTCATAAATAACCTTGAGATATCCTCCAGGTTGGAGAAATGCAGTTGTTTTTGTTAAGGCTATTTTCAACTCTTTCTTCCTTCCTGCTCCATGCCTAAACTCCCCTGTTTGTCAGATATGGTAACAAACACTATTGAACTTCATTTTCCTTAAAAAAAATTCTTAGGAAAATACCTAGTTCTTAAAACTTATTGATGAACTAATACTAGGTCCATTGTCAAATGTTCTCTTTTGGCTGGGAATAGCCCAACCAGAAAGTACAATTAGCTATCTGGGATCAGAGAACCCTGATATTTTGGTAGTATGTGGAGGAGAGAAATGATCAGATGTGAGAAATCTTTGAAAGCTAAACAAGAAAGTTGAATTTGTCAGGCTTCTTCTGAAACCTTCTCTATTTCTATTGAGGGTAACACAATTCTCTCAATCATCACTGTTCATAACCACAAAGGTGTCTTTTTCTCAAATGGTGGTTTCTATTTTTCTTTTCAGTTCTCAATTCCTTTCCTCCTTCCACCCCTTCTCCGACCATTAAGAAAACAAGAAATATTATACTAATTACATATTTGAAGTCATACTAAACATTTCCACAATAAAATGGTCTTTTCTCAATCCTCATTCTTCTTGATATTTCTAAAGTTATTGACACTGTTGAAAATGTTCTCCTCCTTAATAATCTCTTCTCTCTAGGTTTTCAGGACAACATTATCTTTTGGTTCATCTACAACTTATCTAATGGCTCCTTCTCAGACTTCTTTGCTGTATCATCACCTGGATCACACCCTCTAATCATAGGTGTCTCCCAGGGTTCCATCCTGAGCCCTCTTCTCTTCTTTCTCAAAACTACTTCCCCTGATGATCTCATCAGCTTCCAGAGATTTAATTACCATCTCTATGCTGATGAATCTCAAATCTAAATATCCTGCTGTAAATCTAAATATCTTTTTTGCTGACCTGTAACCTCATATCCTCAAGCATCTATATCTCAAATCTAACACAATTCTTTGCACGTGATAGTTGCTTAATAAATGCATGTTAAAGTGCAAAGATTTTAGTTTGATCTCTTCTAAGAATTTTTTATTATTTCTCTTTTCTTGTTTCATATGACTTAAGGTTTTACCTGTCTCATTTCTCCTATCTTTTCCTAGACAGTCCTCCTTTATAGCAAAGAACTTGAGACAGACAGAGAGAGAGAAGGGGAGAGAGGGAGGGAGGGGGAGAGAGAGAGGGAGAGAGAGAGGGAGAGAGAGAGAAGAGAGAGAGAGAGAGAGAGAGAGAGAGAGAGAGACAGAGAGAGAGAGAGAGAGAGACAGAAGAGAAAAAAACTCAACAAAATGGATCTCCATTTTAAAAAAAATCTAATGTTCTATGAAATACTTTAAATCCATGAACCTCTGCCTCCACAAAAGAGCAATGAGAAGTGTCTTATGACTTCTGTTCTTTAGGGTCTAGCTTTTCTTTATAATTTTGCAACATTCAGTTTTGATTCTTTTATGGTTGTTATTCTTTCCATTTGGCAATCATTCAATAAATTCTTTCTCTGGCTTTAGTTATTTAAGTTTGCACCAATTTATGTATGTTTTACCATAGTTCTTCATATTCATTATGTTCACTATTTTTTAGCACAATAATATTCCATTGCAATCACAAATCACCTCCTCTTTAGCCAGTACTCAATGATGGGCATCCACTTTGATTTCAGTTCTTTGCTACCACAAATAGTGCTACTATAAATGTTTTCCTATAAGCTTAATAATTTACACTCATAGGATACATACCACTACTATACTAGATTCTGAACCCCTTGAGGGTATGACTGATGTTTTCTTTTATCTTTGTTTTCTCACTTTCATCACAGTAAGCACCTAAAACCTTGCTTATTGAATTGAATGAAATAAACAAGACATCATAAAAGATGAAGTAATACATTGAAAAATGAGCATTTAAAAGTTTTATACATGGCTTTTGCCCCAAATATACCTTTTTGAACCAAGCTTACCTGCACATCCCTCTTCTTTAAGGGTGAAACATAGTTAATCCTGATCTTTTGTATACAAATTCTAATTGTTTAACTTTTTTACATCAGTGATTTTCAATTTTTCCTCATATTCTTAGTCCAAAACCAAATCACATGGAGCTAATATGAGAATCAGTGAGATGATGCCATATGCTGCATAGTTTAAACTACATCTAGAACATTTTATTCAGTTCTGAGTGTTATTTTAAATAAATATAACAGTAAGCTGGAATGAGATAAGAGGAGGTGCTCAGGTGATGAACGGACTTGAAATCATCTCAAAGCATAGTCTAGCAACTAGAATTCAACAAGCATTTATTGGACATCATATACTAAAGGCTAGAGTCTGGCCATTAGTATATGATATTTAATAAATGCTTGTTTAACTCAATAGCCTATAAAAACAAATACATGATAGATTAGACAGACGGACAGATGGATGGACGGAGAGACGGATGGATAGACAGACAGACAGACAGATAGATAGAGAGATAGATAGGTAGACAGATAGATAGACAGATAGATAAACAGATTGAGTGAGTGAGGGAGTATGAGTTTATTAAGAGTCTGGCATATGTTGTCAGGGAGTGTGATAAGGGCTAGAAGTACAAATACAATTAAGACAATCTCTGCCCTCAGCTTTACATAAATAAGAGGAACACAACATAAAAAAGACCTGGAAAACTGAGAGATAATTATGCACTGGGCAGTGTTGTGTGGAAATAACTTAGAAGGGCTATGCATGCGCCAAGCCAGATAAGGTAAAAACCCATCTATCAGAGGCTAACGACTGGAGTGCAGGTGTCATGGTGTGTAGATAGGCAGAAATGATAGGGAGACCTGGTGCAGGATAATATGAAATAAAATATCCATAGCCTGAATTTTAAGGGGAAGAGTCCAAAGTTCTGATAGGAGAGGAATGAGGATAATAGGTTGGAATGTTTACGTTGGTGAATTGGAAGAACCGGAAATTGTGAGAGTGGTATTTACATCTTGTAGAGTTATTAAAAACCACATTGCTAGCATATAGAGAACAAAATTAGAGCCAAACATATAATTTTCTAGGAGATAGATTTTTTTCTTAATATAAGGAATACTTATATCTGCCTGCAAATGTAATGTACTTGCAAAGAAGTAAATTCCCTGTCATTCAATGTGATGAAGCAGAGAATGAATGATGCATTACTTGTAATATTATAGAAAGTAGTCATTCACTAGTTTGGGAATTGAGTTAGGTACCCCATAAGGTCTTTCCCAACTACAGAATTCTGTAATCTTCTGACAAAAGAGAGATGTAGTCCTTAAGGAAACTTTGAGCTTTGTTCACAGTATACAGACCAATGATATAGGAAGTGTATTCATTAATGTTACCAAAGGCAAATATTATTAAATCAAACAAATGGTTAAGTGTCTGACATTTGATTACAAGGCAAGGAGTAATACACATTTTATTAATATATTATAATTGTTCCCATGGGGTTTTCAATCAAAAAATCTATTAAAACAACATTATTATTGTTATTACCTGTAGGTATATAGGAATTCAAAGACATTGTGTTGGCTCTAGCATATTACAAATTTGAGGTGTAGGGCATCACAAGTGAAAAAAAAATGAAGGCAGATGGTCCTGTCTTGATTAATTCCATGAAATGGAAATCCTGATAGCTGCTTCTTTCCAACATACACAATGACAGAATGACAGATATCTTGATTGGAATTTCTGTGGGAAACTTGGAAAGGAGATCACTCAACATGACCACTTTGGCAAAGGTAGCCTGAGGTAGCTGAGTTCAGCAGATACCTGCTCTTGATGCTGGGTTCTTCCTATTTGACTGTTGGCTATAAAAACAACTTTCATCACTAAAAAGTGACATCAAAGCCATGTATAATTAATCATCTTGTCACTCATAAATCTTATTAACAAGAACTAAGGCTTAGAATAAAATATAATGCAACATGTGTAATACAGTTGAGTTGCTAGGCTTAATAGTTTCTTCATTTCTTCTCAGTTTTTCTGCTCAGAGCAAGATTCCAGGTTTAAATCAATTCCCTTCCCGTTTCCAACCATTTGGATTCTACCCTTGGAGGTGATTCTCCATGTACAAGGTCTGCTTTTCCTGCTGCCCTCATCCTAGCAAGTGAGGCAATTAAGGCTTTATGAATAGGTTCATTCCCCACCTGCCAGCCAACTGAACCACATCAAATTCTCCTTCTGTCTTTCAGCTGCTGATTAGGAGCAGAGGAGTTTCAGTCATCTCTCACAAACTAACTTCCCTCTAAGCCATGGTGTGTGTGTGTCTCTCTCTCTCTGTGTGTGTGTGTGTGTGTGTGTGTGTGTGTGTGTGTGTGTGAGAGAGAGAGAGAGAGAGAGAGAGAGAGAGAGAGAGAGAGAGAGAGAGAGAGAGAGAGAGAGAGATGGATTCCTTTATCCATCTGGTGGAGCATAGGAACCCCTTTCCCAAATAATATTTTAAAGGCATAAAATAAAATTCATTACAAAGGAAATTACAAAGGATTACAAAGGAAACTAATTATTGTGAAAATTAATATGTACTTTTTTCTACTCAAGTTCGTGGATCCCTTGAAATCTATCTACAAACCCCCTAGGAATCCATACCCCAGTTTAAGAATGCTTCTAACCCCTAATCTTCTAATTTAATCTGTCCAAGAAGAAGAAATGCCACCCTAGACTCCCACCAAAAAAAAAAATCTACTTGGTAAGATGATGAGCTTCTCATCACTGGAATTGTTCAAGGGGAGGCAGGATGACTATTTATTGGGGGCATAAAGAATGACTGTATGCATCTGATCATGTGACTAGATGACTTCTAAGTTTCTAATGACTCTAAGTACACAACCTTCCTGTTTCTGGCTCAATACACTTTGTAAGTTAGCCCAACATTCTTACTTTCCCTGGCTAGCCACTCTAACCTTACCTGACTCTGAACATAATGAAAATTTTCCACATAAAGAAGGAAAAAATTCGTATGAAAATTGGTCACATTGTTATACCCAAGAGAGTAGTTCATGAATAACACAAAATTAGATGAATTAGGTTTAACCTGATTCATGTGGTTTTAAATTATTTGATTGTGTGTGTTCAGACACACTTTTTTGTTGTTATTCAATTGTTTCAGTCTTGTCTGACTCTTTCTGACCTCATTTAGGGGTTTCTTGGCAAAGATCCTCAAATAGTTTGTCATTTCCTTCTCTAGCTCATTTTACAGATGAGGAAACTGAGCCAAACAGGGTTAAGTGATGTGGCCAGGGTCGTAAAACTAGTAATTGTCTTGAGGCCAGATTTGAACTCAGGAAAATGAATTTTTCTGATGCCAGGCTAAGAACTTTATTGATTGCACCACCTAGGTGTTCCTAATTGATTCATCATATACATATATACATTGTATAATCACATACTCTATAATGTCTCTCTTGAGAAAGAGAAAACAAACACACATAGTATGTTGAACAGTGTGCAAGGAAAAAATCATAAATCATTTACTTCAAGATGACAGGTTTCACCCCATCTGTTGTTAATTTGATGAGTGACACTATGTGAGATTGAACTCATATCGAGACCAATTGAAAGTGTAGATGCTATATTATTTTGATTCTTGCTTGGAAAATTATGTGCTAAATAATCTCCAACTTTCCAAATACCGTTTTGGTTATTTTGCCTCTAACAAAAGCATGTGTGGACTGGCTACTTAGGAACAGCCATGAAGAATGTATTACGAAGCATGGCATTTCATTTCTTCCTGGCTAGAGAGATTAATGTCTTTTGTCAGTGGTTTGGAAATTCCTGTCTCTGGATATTCAGCAATGAGCTGTCTTTTATTCATAATGCACTCTACATCATGAAAGTTCCTCACCTGAACACATTTTTGCAGTGTTTCTTTTTATTTAATTTCTGTAAATATTTAGAAATTTAGAAAACTGAGGAAATACATTTTGGACAAATATATAGATGCAGGCAGTAGCACCGAGAGTTTTGAGTGATTAAACAAGCTAACAGAGGACTTGAAAATAAAAGGCCTGAAGCTTATTCATCTCTGTTACCAGCCAAATCACTAGGAAGACTGTTGGCAGTGGTGAAGACCTCAGATGGTTTAGCTCCTGTTCATCAGAGGAAAACACACTTATTAGGTGGAGCTATGATTCCAACTATCAAGTAGGGAAAATGGCAGCTTTTATATAGGAGATCCAGCAAGGAAGACATATTCCTTGTCCATTTCTACATAAAACACAGCCCAATATATGTTCCTCCCTTTATTTTTCTGTGAATTTTACTCATAAATATCACCATCATCGTTATTGAAATTATCATACGCATCATCATATCATCAGCATCAATAACCACTGGCAAATGGCAAATACCCTTGCAAGAAATAAAATTTCTGAAATGTCCTGAGATTAAAAAAAAAAAGAAAAGATACATTTCTGGAAATGGGGTACCATTAAAGGCGAATATATTACCAAATATATTGGTAAATATAATATATTGGTAAATATAAAAAGACCTTATGGGGTAGCTAATTCAATTCCCAAACCAGTGACTGACTACCTTCTTTAATATTACAAGTAATGAATCATTCATTCTTTGCTTCAACACATTGAATGACAAAATTTACTTATTTTCAAGTACATTACATTTGTAGGTGGCTATAATATATTCTGGACAAATATATTATAAATTATAATTACCTACACAGACCATTGACCAATACAAATTTAAGAAACCTCTTTTTAATTGAATGTTGTCAGACTGAATGCCCATAATCTCCAAAGGACATGATATATATGCAATTCCTATCTTCATTTTTGGTACTAGAATTAGAATGCTTGTGGTGAATCTGTGGAAAGTGAGCTTTCATCCCAATACTTTTATTAAGTTAATAATGATATTAATAACATAATAAAATTTATTCATTTTCATAATATTTGGCAAAATCGTAGCTATAAGTAGAATAATTCAGCATCATAATTTGTCCTTAGACCATTTCTATCCAAACTCCATCAAAAATGATTAGAAGAATAAGGAACTATTACTATCATCATTATTATTAATAATAATAATATCATAGCTGGCACTGATACGAAGCAATAAAATTCATAATGTGCTTTATATATAGGATCTCACTTGAGTAACAGCTTTGGGAGACTCTACAGTGTATCCTTAGTAGGTGAAATCCATAGATCCCTCTCTTATAACAATATTTATTCTGATATCTGATGTCTTCTAGATATATACCTATGTGTGTATGTATGTATATGTATGTGTATGTATACATACATACATTTTGTATTATATTAATTGCAATGTATTAATTATATCATATCATATGCATAGTATTGATTGTCATATTACGTTGTATCATATTGTATTGCATTATTCATATTCTATCACCATATTGCATCACATTGTATCATCCTGTTTATGATATATTATATCACATTATACATAATATTACACATATAAACATATTATTATATACAATATACATATACTATATTACCGTTATATTATATAATTATCTTATATTAACATATGACATATTAATGACATATAGCATATTCTATTTTATTAGTCATTATGGTCATTTTTTCCAGGTTCTGCAGTCTTCGCTGAATTATTACATGTATTTCCCCATATTTCTCTGAATTCCTCATGTTTCTCAAGGGAAAGTATTATTATATTCCCTACCTTCACATGCCACAATTTGTTCAAACATTCTACAGCTGATGTGTTCTAGTTAAGGAGGCAATATGTAAAAATCACTGAACTTGGAGTCACCTGACCTGACTTAACCACTGGCTCTACCACTGATGACTTTGGTGATCCAGAGCAAAGTACTTCACTTGTCAGGATCACAATTTTTTTTTTATCTGTGACTAGAAGGAGTTGATATTGGACCTTTCCAACTGTATCTTGTCATAACAGACTCTTAAGTTCTGGCATTGTTCATCTTTTCTTCTCCATATCTTTTGGCATTGGTCCAAGGTTAATATATCTGTTTCTCTATGTGAGAAAGAAAATTGAACCAAGGTCCTGGGCTAGTTGGACCACTGATGGGAAACAACAAGAGAACTACCTCTCAGCTTCATTTTTTTTCACTACAGTTGTTCTAAAGCTCCATTTTTTCTTATCAATACAGTCACAACTTCTCCAACTGTTTTTCCTTATCTGTGAAATGAGGATGATAATATTTGCACAGTATTTTAAGATAAACACTGTATAAAAGAAAAGATAACAATGACAATACTCTTAATTCAAATTAATAAGTAACTTATTAAATACATACTATATACTAGTCACTGGGCTAGACATTATAGATAATACAAAGGCAGGAATGAAACCAACCCTTCTCTCAAGGATGTTATGTTCCAATTGGGAGCAGGGTTGTTAGAGCATGTACACAAGCAAATAGATACAAAATACATTTAAAATCAAGGGAAAGAAATTGTGAGCGAGAGATTTTAAAAACTAAAGGGAAATTGAGAATCGTCTCTTTCAGGAGGTAGTACTTGATTTGAGCCCTGAAGGACTTAGGGCTTTTAAGAAGTAGAAGAAAATAAAGACAAGTTTCTAGGCAGGCTTTATAACTTTTGTAAAGGAATAGAAGCAAGATATGGAATGTCATTAGTAAGGAAAAGGAAGTAGAACGTTTTGGTTTGAAGTTAAAATGAAGAGAGTTAGGTGGCAGAGGCATAGTGGATAGAATGCTGGACCTACAATTTGGAAGTCATAAGTTCTAGATTCTAGGACTGCTGCTGGGCCTACTCTAATGTTCTTTCAAATATGTTATGCTGATTCTCTTTTTATTTTATTGTTGCTTATTCTTGAGAAGGACTAGCTTCACTTTAGCAGGTCCCTTAAACCTTTAGGAAACTAAATATTTATCATCTACTGGCCCAACAGCAAAATCTGTTTGTTTACAATGAAAGAATTTAAATTAAATTTTATATATTTGAAAAGTCAATCTCAAGTCATTATCCATCAAGCAAAGGTTTAGGACTAGGTGCTTTTCAGTCAGCCATCTCACACAATCTCTTCACATCCACTCTAGGAAGAAATGAAAAGCTCACTTGATTCAATACTTTTATGGGTTATACAGGACTCACTAATCAACTAAAGTTTTCCAATTAAATAGTGAAGCATAACTGTCCTACTTCTCTTAAGGGAATATTTTTGTGAAAAGCCTAAGTCCAAAAAACTATATATGAACATTCTCTACAGGAAACACAGATGGAAAATATCAATGGCCATATTGTCATATATTGGTAAAGTATGATAAAGCACATGAGTCAACAATGTGTTATGGCAGCCAGAAAAGCTAATGAAAATGCAGGGTATATTAAGAGAAGGATATTGTCTTATAGTAGAGAAGCAATAAGCCTAATACAGTCTGTCCTGATCAGAATATATCTGGAGTGATATGTTCAGTCCTGGTTACCACCATTTTGGGAGGTCATTAACTAGAGAACAGCCAGAGAAAGAGACTTAGTATGGTAAATGTATCATAGGATTTGATTCATAAAAGTCACCCAGTCCAGTCTGATTTCAAAGAAAACAGAGGCTCATGGAAGATAAGAAACTTGCCTAGTGTCACAAAGACAGTAAGCAACTTTACCAGGATTTGAAGCCAAGTCATCTGACTCTAAATGAATTTTGTTGTTGCTGCTGCTGGGTTGTTATTGTTTTGTTTGTTTCATTGTTTATTTGGTGTTTGTGTGTGTGCATGTGTGTGCGCCCTTTTCCTGAGTTCAAATGAAGTGGTTCAAGATCATTTCGTATAAATACTGCTTTTAGTAACTTGGGGTGTTTGTTTTGAAGTGAAGACTTGCTTCAAATCAGCCCCAACTGACTCTTGATAATAATTATTAAATTTTCAATGTGAGCATTTACACCTCAGAAATAAAGAAAAGCTACAAATCAGGGATAGATGTATTGTTTTGTTAATACCCTAGACTTCAGAAAATGATGGAGAAAATATTAATAATAAAAATCAAGAGGGGTGGAGCCAAGACAGTGGAGTAAAGGCAGGGACTGCCTGAGCTCCCCACTGAATGCTTCAAATACCTTTAAAAATGACTCTAAATAAATTTTAGAGCAGAAGAACCCACAAAAAGACAGAGTGAAACAAATTCACAAGGTTGAGAGGAAAGGGCTATAGCACCAGGCTGAAAGAGAGGCACAGTCCAGCATGTGCCATGCTGGCACAAAACTGTTCCCAGAAAACTCCAAGCAGGTTTGGGGGATTGAATTACTGGCAACTGTGGTGCTTTCTGAAGTTCTCAGCCCACAAATGTCAAAGACAACTTAGAAGGTCAGTAGGAAAGATTTGTCAGACCTGGGTGGGAGAGGAAAGCAGTCCAGCCCTGATCCCAGGACAGCTATGGCCCCAGTGGACCAGGATTAGGCCTTGGGAGTGATTGAAGCAGCAGCTGCAGCAGCAGAACTGGCTGCTTCTACAGCTCTCAGCCCACAGACAGTAAGAGGATTGAACAACTGACTAAAAGGAAATTACAGGGGTTTCTTTGCTGTCACTGAGTATAATATCAATTAAGTTGGGTGTCTTTGATTGAGTCTTACTAGGTGCTGAACCCCAGGCACAAACCCCTATCTACTAGGTGCTAAGCCTATGTGAGCGTGAAGCCCTCAGGGTCCTAAGGGGAGTTGCTAAGATCAGAGCCAATAGTAGGAGCCCGAGTTCTGGTCACTCACACAAAGTTTGATGATGGCTAAAGAGTGTATAAAAAGTGAGAACAGAGCTATTTGCTTAGGGCTCTCACTCTTGGCATAGTGCTGATGTGTAACTCTGGGCAGCTGTAGTTAAGAACCCTCCTGCTTGTAAACTCAGATGTTGGGACTTCGTTAAACTCTGGTAACTATTAATCAAGATTTGAATCAGACAAGGTCTGTCTGTTGATGTTTGTAATTTGTTTGTGTTTGCTCTGAAGTTCAGATTGCTGGCTTTTCCCCCTGAACTAAGTGAATGATATTTATATGTTGAATTGAAATAAGATTGCTAACCTCCTTAATGCTACTTTCCTTAGTAAAGCAGATCAAAAGAACCTGGGTTGGCAGCTTTCTGTGTGCTGGTTGTGGGTGAGTCTTACACCCCTTAAGCAGCCACTAGCAGAATCTGGACTTGCAGCATTCTCGTTGTTGGGCTTGTGTTGGTTTTTCACCCCCACAACAGCTGCTAGCCAGATTGTTGCAACACTGAGGTAGGACTCTATTGCTTTGCCCATACTTATATCTGGGTCACAGTCTTGGGTGGCAGTCCTGGTGCAAGGAGGAGATCTGGTAAAGCAGAGCTTGTGGCAGCAGTGGAGAGGGAATCCTCCTTACTGTTCCAGGGAAGAAAAGAGCACTTGTGGTCACTCACAGACAATAGCACAAGCTGGACAGGAGTGAACACCTCTTCTTAGAGCATACTACTTTGGAAGAACTGAAAACTTACGGGTCCATAGAAGTATCTCTGAAAACAGCTGCACAAAACCCCTGAAGCTTGGGACAGTATGCCGTCTGCACTGGATGCAGAGCCCTACCTTAACAGAGAGTTACTAAGTCAAGTAACAGCCTGGGAAAATGAGCAAACAATTAAAAAAAACAAGTCAGACTATGGAAACTTACTTTGGTGACAAGGAAGATCAAAACATACACTCAGAAGAAGAAAACAAAGTCAAAGCCCCTACATCCAAAGGCCCCAAGAAAAAATATGCACTGGTCTTAGGTCAAATAAGAGCTCAAAAAGAATTTTCAAAATATAGTAAGATAAGTAGAAGATAAATTGAGAAGAGAAATGAGAGTGATGCAAGAAAATCATGAAAAATGAGTCCATAACCTGGTAAAGAAAACCCCTCAAAATGCTGAAGAAAATAACACCATAAAAACAGACTAGACCAAATGGCAAAAGAGGTCCAAAAAGCCCATGAGGAGTATACATTAAAAAACAAAATTGGACAAATGGAAAAGGAGGTCCAAAAGCTCACTGAAGAAAATAATTCCTTAAAAATTAGAATGGTGGACGGACCCAAGATGGAGGCTGGAAAGCAGGGTCTGGCCTAATGCTCTCACCCAGGGCCCTCCAAACACCTATAAAAATGGCTCTGAAAAAATTCTAGAATTGCAGAACCCATGAAATAGCAGAGGGAAGCAGGGCCCCAGCCCAGGAAAGCCTGGATGGTCACTAGGTAAGGCCTATTACACGGAGCTGGGAACGGAGCAGAACAGAGGCCAGCGTGGGCTGCACCCAGACCAACCAGACTAGAAGCCAGGTGCAACAGGCCCTAGCTCCCTGAATTAGTGAACTGTGGCAGTTACCAGACTTTTCAACCCACAAACACCAAAGACAACAGAGAAGGTTAGTGGGAAAAAACTGTGGAGACAGAGTGAAATGGGTTTGCAGTTAGGCCACTGCCCCAGGGGTAGCAGAGGTGGTGCAGCTCTGAGGACAGAACTGCAGCTACAGTAGCTTCCAGCCACAGGCCCACCTGGTGGGAGGAATTAAGTGGTGGATCAGAATGTAAAACATGCTTAGATCTGAGTTGTGGTCCAGGGTTGGTGGTTCTTGGGGGAGGAGTGCTGGAGTTGCAGAGCTTGCTGTGTAGAAATAGCTCTAAAAACAACAGTGCAGCCCCTGAACCTTGGGACAAAGTTCTCTCTACTCTACAAGCAGTAATATCCTTACAAAAAGCTCAAGGGTCAAGTAGTTGGCTGGGAACATGAACGGGCAGCAAAAATGCTCCCAGATTCAGACTCAGACTTTGGAATTTTTTTTGGTGACAAAGAAGACCAAAACATACAACCAGAAGAAGTCAACAAAGTCAAAGAGCCTACATCAAAAGCCTCCAAGAAAAACATGAACTGGTCTCATGTCATGGAAGAGTTCAAAAAGGATTTGTAAAAGCAAGTTAGAGAAGTATTAGAAAAATTGGGAAGAGAAATGAGAGTGATGTGAGAAAACCATGAAAAACAAGTCAATGACATGCTAAAGGAGACCCAACACCTTAAAGAATAGACTAACCCAAATGGCAAAAGAGCTCCAAAAAGCTAATGAGGAGAAGAATGCCTTGAAAGGCAGAATTAACCAAATGGAAAAGGAGGTGCAAAAGACCACTGAAGAAAATACTACCTTAAAGATTAGATCGGAGCAAGTGGAAGCTAGTGACTTTATGAGAAACCAAGATACCATAAAACAGAATGAAAGGAATGGAAAAAGGGAAGATAATGTGAAATATCTCATTGGAAAAACCACTGACCTGGAAAATAGATCCAGGAGAGATAATTTAAAAAATATAGGACTACCTGAAAGCACTGATCAAAAAAAGAGCCTAGATATCATCTTTTCAAGACATTATCAAGGAGAACTGCCCTGATATTCTAGAGCCAGAGGAAGGTAAAATAAAAATTGAAAGAATCCATGGATTGCCTCTTGAAAAAGATCCCCAAAAGAAAACTCCTAGGAATCTTGTCTCCAAATTCCAGAGTTCCCAGATCAAGGAGAAAATACTGCAAGCAGCCAGAAAGAAACAATTTGAGTATTGTGGAAACACAATCAGAATAATACAAGATCTAGCAGCTCCTACATTAAGGGATCAAAGGCCTTGGAATATGATATTCTGGAGGTCAAAGGAGCTAGGATTAAAACCAAGAATCACCTACCCAGCAAAACTGAGTTTCCTGCTCCAAGGCAAAATATGGATTTTCAATAAAATAGAGGACTTTCAAGCTTTCTCAGTGAAAAGACCAGAGCTGAATAGAAAGTTTGACTTTCAAACACAAGAATCAAGAGAAGCATGAAAAGGTACACAAGAAAGAGAAATCCCAAGGGATTTACTAAAGTTGAACTGTTTTATTTACATTCCTACATGGAATGATGATGCGTATAATTCATGAGACTTCAGTATTAGTGTAGCTGAAGGGAATCTACTTGTATAGAGAGACAGAGGGCACAGGGTGAGTTGAATATGAAGGGATGATATCTAAAACAATAAAATCAAATTAAGGGATGAGAGAGGAATATATTGAGAGAGAAAGGGAGAAATAGAATGGGGTAAATTATCTCACATGAAAGTGTCAAGAAAAAGCAGTTCTGTTGGAAGGGAAGAGGGGGCAAGTGAGGGGGAGTGAGGGAATCTTGATTTCATTGGATTTGACCTGAGGAGGGAATAACATATACACTCAATTGGGTATCTTACCCCACAGGAAAGAAGGAGGAAGGAGATAAAAAGGGGGGATGATAGAAGGGAGGGCAGATAAGGGGAGGAGGTAATCAAAAGCAAACACTTTTGAAAAGGGTCAGGGTCAAGGGAGAAAATTGAATAAAGGGGGATAGCATAGGAAGGAGCAAGATATAGTTAGTCTTCCACAACATTGTGGAAGCTTTTGCATAATGATACACATGTGGCCTATGTTGAATTGCTTGCCTTCTTAGGGAGGGTGGGTGGGGAGGGAAGAGGGGAGAGAATTTGGAACTCAAAGTTTTAAAAGCAGATGTTCGAAAAAAAGTTTTTGCACGCAACTAGGACATAAGATATACAGGCAATGGGGCATAAACATCTATCTTGACCTACATGAAAGCAAGGGAAAAGGGGATGGGGGGGAGTGGGGTGACAGAAGGGAGGGCTGACTGGGGATACATACCATCTTGGAGTGGGGGGAGGGTAGAAATGGGGAAAATTTTGTAATTTAAACTCTTGTGGAAATCAATGCCGAAAACTAAAAATATTAAATAAATAAATAAATAAATAATTTTTAAAAGATAAAATGAAGCAAATGGAAGCTAAATTACTCCATAAGAAATCAAAAATTTTAAAACAAAACCAAAAGAATGAAAAAATAGATGACAGTGTGAAGTATATCATTGGAAAAAAACAACTGACCTGGAAAATAGATCCAGGAGAGCTAATTTAAGAATCATTGGACTACTTGAAGGACATGATGAAAAAGAAAAAGCCCAGACATCATCTTTCAAGAAATTATCAAGGAAAATTGTCCTGATATTCTAGAACCAGAGGGTAAAATAGATATCGAAAATGTCTACTTATCACCTCCTGAAAGAGATCCCAAAATGAAAATTCCAAGTAATATTATAGATAAATTCCAGAGTTCTGAGGTCAAGGAGAAAATATTGCCAGCAGCCAGAAGGAAACAATTCAATTATTGAGGAACCATAATCAGGATAACACAAAATATAGCAGCCTCTACATGAAGGTATTGGAGGGCTTGGAATATATTCTGGAGATCAAAGGAGCTAGGATTAAAACCAAGAATTACCTACCCACCAAAACTGAGTGTAATCCATGAGGGGAAAAAAGGGAAAAGAATTTAATGCATTCTTGAGAAAAGACCAGAGCTAAACAGAAAATTTGACATTCAAATATAAGTCTCAAGAGAAGCATGAAAAGGTAAACAGGAAAGAGAAATCATAAGGGACATATTACAGTTGAACTGTGTACATTCCTACATGGAAATATGACATTTGCAACTCATGAAACCTTTCTCCTTATTAGGGTAGTTGGAGGGAATATATATGGACAGAAGGTACAGGGTAAGTGGAGTATGAAGGGATGATATCTAAAAAATAAAATTAAGGGGTTAGAGAGGAATGTACTGGGAGAAGGAGAAAGGGCAAGATAGAATGAGACAAATTATCTCACTTAAAAGAGACAAAAAAAGCTTTTACTTTGGAGAGGAAGGGGGGAAGGTGAGAGGGAATGGGTGAACCTTACTCTCCTCCGAATTGGCTTAAGGAGTGATTAACATACACACTCAATTGGGTATGGAAATCTATTTTGCCCTACAGGAAAGTAGGGGAGAAGGGGACAAAGGGGTGATAGAAGGGAAGGTAGATTAGGGGAGAAGGTTATCAGAAAAAAAACCACTTTTGAGGAGGGACAGGGTCAAAAGAGACAATAAAATAAACAGGGGGTGGGATAGGATGGAGGGAAATATAATTAGTCTTCCACAACATGACTATTATGGAAGTGTTTTTTGTTTTTTTTTTACCTTACTACATATGTATAACCTATATCAAATTGTTTGCCTTCTCAATGAGGGTGAGTGGGGAGGGAAGAAGGGAGAGAATTTGGAACTCAAAGTTTTAAAAACCAATGTTGAAAATTGTTTTTACGTATAACTGGGAAATAAGATATACAAACAATGGGTTATAGAAATCTATCTTACCCTAAAGGAAAATAGAGGGAGGAGGGAATAAGAGAAGGGGTGGGGGTAATAGAAGGGAAGGAAGACAGAGGGAAAGAGTAATCAGAAACAAAACACTTTTGAGAAGGAACATGGTGAAAGGAGAGAGAGAATATAGTAAAGGGGTAGGGGGATAGGATGGAGGCAAATACAGTTAGGAATAGTAACTGTGAAAAAAAATTGGAGTGAATTTCTCTAACGAAGACCTCATTTGTATAACATACAGAGAACTATGTCAAATTTATAAAACTGAAAGCCATTCCCCAATTGATAAATGATCAAAAGTTATAATAAGTTTTCAGATGAAGTAATTAAGGCTATCTATAGCCATATAAGAAATATTCTAACTCACTATCAGTTGGAGAAAGGCAAATTAAACCAATTCGGAGCTACTATCTTTTACCTGTTAGATTGATTAATAGGACAGAAAAGGTAAATGACAAATGTTGGAGGGGATGTGGTGAAAATGAGATATCAATGAACTGTTGTCAGAGTTGTGAACTTATTAAACATTCTATAGAACAATTTTGAACTATGCCCAAAGGGCTATAAATCCATGCATACCCTTTGACATAGCAATACCATCACTAGATCTGTATCCCAAAAGAATTAAAAGAAACAAAAAATTTAAAAAGACCTACATGTAGAAAAATATTTACAGCATAGCAACTCTCTTCTGCATGTAAGGAATTAGAAATTGAGGTGATGCACATCAACTGGGGAATGGCTGAACAAGTTGTGGTATGCTATCATGATAGAATACTACTGTCCTATAAGAAATGATGAGCAGGATGCTCCCAGAAAAAAACTAGAAAGACTTACATGGGTTGATGCTAAGTAAAATATGCTGGGTAAAAAGTAACAGCAATGTTGTAAGATGATCAGCTATGAATGCCTTAGCTATTCTCAGCAATACAATGATTCATGGCAACTCTGAAGGAGTTAGGATTAAAAATGCTATCCATCCCCAGAGAAAAAACTGATGGTGTGTGAATACATTTTGAAGGTACTTTTTTTCTCCCTTTATTTTTCTTAAGTTGTTTGCGTGGATTTTCACAATATGATTATTATGGACAGGTTTTGCGTGACTATACATATATAACATAAATGGAATTGCTTGCCTTCTCAATGAGGGAGCTGGGGAGGAAGAAAGAGAGAGAATTTGGAGCTCAAAGTTTTAAAAACAAATGTTAAAATTACTTTTACATATAACTGGGGAAAAGTAAAATACTAAATAAATACAAAAAATAATAACTAAAATCAAATCAAAAATATGTCATAGGTATATTTTCCCCGGACAGCTGATTATTTACTAGTGCACCCCTGAATGAAGGACACAATCCATAAATTCAAGTGTTTTAAAGACTATCATGAAAAAGGGATAACTTTTTTTTTGTTTTGCTTCTTGGTCTTAGTAGTCAGAACAAGCATGAACAAGTTGCATTTATTAAGCAGTGCATTTAGATTTCATACTATGTGAGGAAAAAAAATCCACTTAACACTTAGAATTGTGTAAAACTGGAATGAATTGCCTTGAAAGCCATTGGGTTCCCCCTCTCCTTGGGTGTTAAGAAAAGGCATAATAATCATTGTCTAGTATTTGGTGGAGAGTTTTCTTGTTAAAGAATGAAATGTACTGGGTGCCTATTGAGATCCTTTCTCATCTTTCCCCACTTATACATCTTTTACAGTTACTTCTTTCCACATTTTCCTCAAAATCTGCTCCCTGTGTCCATGCTCTCCCATTCTAACAGCTTCCAACTGTATCTAGAAGGTTGCAACTTCCCCCCTTCAATGTAGAACAAGTAGACTTTTTAGGCATCAAATCCACCAGGCCTCATCTAGTGTAAGGGCCTCATCTCTCTTCACTGGCCATCTATCTTTTACCATAAGAGCATTTATCAGTGGAACTCAGTCCCACCTCCAAAGTAAGTCCTCCTCCATTTACTTTCTCCTTTCAACCTTTCCCCCATTCTCCTCACTCATTCCCCTGTATAATCTTCTCTTTCTGAAACCACAAAGGGCACTTTTTGCATTTGAACTCCAGAGCACCATATACTCCTTTCTATCCCCCTGCTATCCTCCCACCTTTTATATCTCCTTAAACTAGATCATAATGTAGTCCCCCAAAATGTAGTCCCATTAATTCACCTGTAGACAGGGTTTTTCCAGGTTCTGTCCATAATCCCCTCATTTACCTATTTCCTATTAACTCTATCAGATTTGTACCTTTACCTTTGTATTTTTGTGTACATTTGGAAAGAAGTCTCTTACTGGTCACTGTTGCTCTGTTACTGTTGCTGTCTTTGTCTGCTGCATTTATTCACTCCTCGTATATTCCCATGATTTGAGATGTTTGAGAAGCAAATGCTCTTTTAGTTCTGTTTTTTTCTAAAATTTTTTAAGAAATTCATAGACCAATGTTACTGAACTTTTTTTGGTGCTACTTAATGTAACATCAGATTTGGTCTAGTAAATAAATAATATCATTTGTTGGCTCACAAACTGCCTTTTTTAGCCGTAGGTTCTAATCCAATTATGCCTTAAACAATTCATAGCTTTCAGGGATGCAAAGATAATGGGGCTTCTTAATACAAAAAAAATTAAGTGGAAGGATATAAACTCATTTTTATGTTATTTGAATTGTCATATGACTTTTCTGAAGTTATACAGCTTGATTTATATTAATGTGCTCTGTAATTGATAAGTAACAATATATTCAGGCCTTCAACTCATGAAATTTGCCAATGCCAAAATGATTAGTGTACAAAGTGGTCTCCTACCACAGTCACTTTTTAGTAAAGTATTTCATTACATAGCTAGAAGCCCAGGTATTATTGCATATATTGATGACATGCACATTCACTGAAATACTGAAGTATTTGTCATTGCAATGTCATAGGGTTTTTTTTAATCTACTTTGCAACAGTTGGGACCAAAGATTCCTGTGAGGTTCAGCTCTGATCCTATGAAAAGCTAATTAAAGTAAAACAAAAGGGAAATTGTGTAGAATCTGTGAAAATAAATTAAGCAAATTTTCCTCAGAATATACTCTATTATTGTCAAGAAAGGAGCCAAGAGGTTGATTTCACTGTTCCCTATAGATTTTCAATTCCTATCATATTGTCTATTATCATCATACATGACTTAAATGTAGAAGCAAAAATTATTGCCACTAGAATTTCATCAGTTTAAGACACTTGATTAATTATTAGGCTGTGGATTAGGTAATTAGAATAAATGAAACCTTTAGATAAAAATTGGAAAAGAAAAAAGAACTTCTGAGTTTTGAATAGTGAAAAAAAAAATAGCTTCAAACCATTTACACTAATATGATAAAGTTAAAATTAGCCTGTGGAGGGGTGGAGCCAAGATGGCAGCAGAAAAGCAGGGACTTGCTTAAGTTCCCCACCAAATCCCTCCAAAAACCTGTAAAAATGTCTCTGAATAAGTTCTAGAGCTGCAGAACCCACAAAATAGCAGAGGGAAACAGGTCTCCAGCCCAGGAGAGCCTGGATCGTCTCTGGGAAGGGTCTATCACATGGTGATGAGAGCAGAGGGCAGCCCAGCATGGGCCACCAGGACAGACCAGACCTAGAGTCAGCCAGCCAGAAGAGGCCTTGGGGTCATGAAACAGTGACCTGTGGCAGTTACCAGACTTCCTAACCCACAAACACCAAAGAGCAGTACAGGGGAAAACTGTGGGATTGAGTTCAGAGAAGTCCCACCAACAGGTCTCGGGGAGGAGGAGGTCATGTAGCAGTGGTGGTAGCAGCAGCAGGAAGCTCCTGAGGCTACCTCCAGAGCACCAGTGTGAGCAGCTTCCCAAGTCCCTGGCTCACATGGTGGGAGGAATCCAACAAGGAGTGCTTTGTGAGCACAGAGATGGTTCTCTTGCTGTGTCCTGCTTGGATCTGAATTGTGATCCTGGTTGGCAGCTTTTGGGGGAAGAGGAGCACTGCTGTGACAAAGCCTGGGGTGAGGATGGAGTAGAAGTAGCTCTGAAAACAGCAGTGGTTGGACCCTAAAGCTTGGGACAAAGTACTCTGTACTCTACAAGCAGTCATATCTTGACAAAAAGCTCAAGGGTCATGTAGGTGGCTGGGAACATGAACAGGCATTGAAAATGAAGTCAGACTCAAACTCAAACTCTAGATTCCATTTTTGGTGACAAAGAACATCAAACCACACAGCCAGAAGAAGTCAACAAATTCAAAGAGCCTATATCAAAAGCCTCCAAGAATGATATGAATTGGGCTCAGGCCATGGAAGAGCTCAAAAAGGATTTGGAAAAGCAAGTAAGAGAAGTAGAGGAAAAATTGGGAAGAGAAATCAGAGTGATGCAAGAAAACCATCAAAAACAAGTCAATGACTTGCTAAAGGAGGCCAAAAAAATACTGAAGAAAATAATACCTTAAAGAATAGACTAACTCAAATGGCAAAAGAGCTCCAAAAAGCCAATGAGGAGAAGAATGCCTTGAAAACCAGAATTAGCCAAATGGAAAAGGAGGCCCAAAAGATCACTGAAGAAAATATCACCTTAAAAATTAGATTGGAGCAAGTGGAAGCTAGTGACTTTATGAGAAACCAAGATATTATAAAACAGAACCAAAGAAATGAAAAAGTGAAAGACGATGTGAACTATCTAATTGGAAAAAACACTGACCTGGAGAATAGATCTAGGAGAGATAATTTAAAAATTACTGGACTACCTGAAAGCCATGATCAAAAAAGAGACTAGATATCATCTTTCAAGAAATTATCAATGAAAACTGCCCTGATATTCTAGAACCAGGGGGTAAAATAGAAATCGAAAGAATCCATGGATTGCCTCTTGAAAAAGATCCCCAAAAGCAAACTCCTAGGAATATTGTCTCCGAATTTCAGAGTTTCCAGGTCAAGGAGAAAATATTGCAAGCAGCCAGAAAGAAACAATTTGAATATTGTGGAAACATAATAAGTATAACACAAGATCTAGCAGCTTCTATGTCAAGGGATTGAAGGGCTTGGAATATGATATTCCAGAGGTCACTGGAGCTAGGATTGAAACCAAGAATTGAAACCCAGCAAAACTGAGTATCATGCTTCAAGGCAAAATATGGATTTTCAATAAAATAGAGGACTTTCAAGCTTTCTCAATGAAAAGACTAGAGCTGAATAGAAAATTTGACTTTCAAATACAAGAGTCAAGAGAAGCATGAAAAGGTTAACAAGAAAGAGAATTCATACACAACTTACTAAAGTTGAACTGTTATGTTTACATTCCTACATGCAAAGATGATGTGTGTAGTTCAGGAGACCTTTCTCAGTATTAGGGGAGTGTGAGGGAATATAGACAGAGGGCACACAGTGAGTTGAATATGAAGGGGTGATATCTAAAAAAATTAAATAATTTTAAGGGGTGAGAGAGGAATATATTTAGAGAAGGAGAAAGGGAGAGATAGAATGGAGCAAATTATCTCACATAAAAGTGGCAAGAAAAAGCAGTTCTGTTGGAAGGGAAGAGGGGGCAGGTGAGGGGGAATGAGCAAATCTTACTCCCATCAGATTCAACTTGAGGAGGGAATAGCTTACACACTCAATTGGGTATCTTACTCCACAGGAAAGTAAGGGGAAGGGGATAAAAAATGGCAGATGATAGAAGGGAGGGCAGATAGGAGGAGGAGGTAATCAAAAGCAAACACATTTGAAAAGGGACAGGGCCAAGGGAGAAAATTGAATAAAGGGGGACAGGATAGGATGGAAGGAAATATAGTTAGCCTTTCACAATATGAGCATTGTGGAAGTGTTTTACATAATGATACATGTGTGATCTGTGTTGCATTGCTTGCCTTCCTAGGGAGGATGGGTGGGAAGGGAAGAGGGGAGAGAGAGAATTTGGAACTCAAAGTTTTAAAAGTAGATGCTTAAAAAAATTATTTTTTTTGCATACAGGTGGAAAACAAGATATATAGGGAAAGGGGCATATAAATCTGTCTTGCCCTACAAGAAAGTAAGGGGAAGGGGGATGTGGTGGGGAATGGGGTGAAAGAGGGGAGGGCTGACTGGGAAATGAGGCAATCAGAATATATGCCATCTTGGAATGGGGGGAAGGTAGAAATGGGGAGAAAAATTGTAACTCACAATCTTGTGGAAATCAATGTTGAAAACTAAAATATATACAGAAAGAAAAAAAAAACAAAATAAAATTAGCCTCTAAGTAATATACACCAGGTATTCTACCTTCCCACCTCTCTAGACCCAAATGATTTCTCCTTATTCTCACCTCCTATAATACTTAAGAGGAAGCATTATAGAGTTGATTTTAGAGCTAGGAATGCCTAATTTTAAGTCATGGCTCTGATAAATGCTGGCTATGTGAACTGGGCAGGATTCTTAGAACTCTAGGCAAATCTCTATGACTGAAAGTTGTAGAGAAATTGTAAACCCTCATTGAAAGTGTCAGCTTCTTCATCATGGACTTTTCAATAAGAGGGAAATGATAGGTCTCTTCTATATCCCTTTATAACCTTACTAAAAGACAATGTAGTTAATGTTTCTAAAAGTAGACCCAGAGTGAGGAGACCAGCGTTTGGCATACTCTTGCATCAGACATTTTGATTTCATCCAATTCAATAAATATTTATTAAGCACCTACAAAACACTGTGCTAAAAGCTGGGTATACAAAAAGATACCAACGACAATCCCTACCCTCAAGGAGCCACTTAATTAATGATTGTGACTTGGTCTGACTGTACATTGATTGGTAATTTTGTGATGAGTTTCACATGAATAACCAATTGCATCCTGTCTTTTAAAATATAATCAGTTTCATTTTTGTGATATAATTTGGTATTTTCTAAGTTCAATATTTCCCCTAGATTTCCAAAAGAAAAATTAGGTTATTGCAAAGAGCTTCTGTGTAGCCTGTCTATGGGAAGATTAAATGGAATTATGTATACTAAACATTTTGGGAATTTTAATGACCTATATAAAGAGAAGTGATTTTTTTTGTTCACTTATACAAGGTACATCATAGAACTCCATTAACCAGTTTAATAATTGAACTGAATTGATTAGTCATTCAGTAAAAGTTGGTTAACTTTACGAAGTGTTTAGTGTTTAAAACTATATTGTTAGAGCCTCTGTCATATGACAGTGGAAAAAGACAAATATAGATACAACAGAAAGAATGCATGGAAACCAAAGTTGTGTGACTATTGGTCACTGAGTTGTTGGTAGGGACCAGAAGAATAAAACTTTCTGAACTGGTTGATGTAGAAATAGTTGGTTCTGATTTTTTAGATAAGCTCTCTGCCTTTGGGAGATCATTATTAAAGAAAGACATGCCAAATTGTTTGATCTCTCCTGAATTTTCACCCACTCTTCCTTCGTTCATCGCTTTTTATTTCATTCTCTGTCTATAGCTATCTCAGACATTTTCTGGCTAATTTACAAGTCTAGAATTAAACACCTGTGAATCACAGCTGTCCCATCTGCTGTTTCATTTATCCATGTTGTGGGGACATCTATAGATGATTTTAAAAACACTTAATCGGTGGTATAGCAACCTGTCATTAGCACCCTTCTAAATTGGATTGCATGAAAACCCTTATGTATATCTCTTATTACAAGATATCACATGATTTAAAATTATAGAATTTTTAGAAAGATAAAATATCTTTTATTAGTCATCATTCATTAATATGAAGTGTTTATGAATGTTGTATTCATTAAAATATTCCAAATGAATGAAATGCCAAACCTTATTAAGTATATTTTGATATTTAATCCATAGGGATGAGTAACATAGAAAGGGGAAAATGGAAATTTGGCAGAACTTAGAAAAGAAAAGGGAAAAAGTAACACATAAACATGTGAACTATTGAAGTGAATCTCTTTGTAATCAACCTAAAATTTTAATCACATTTAAAATATCAATATAACTACCTTAAGAATGATGCAATTCAAATGATATGATAGAAGAAAGAACTGACGTCAAAATGCTACTCTTGCATTAGGCAATGATTGAGCACCAATAGAATGAGAAGACCTAGGTTTGAACTCTAGTTTTGCCATTTACTAGCTGTGAGACCTTGGCCAGTAACTTAATGTCTTTGAGCATCAACTTGCTCATTTATGAAAAAGGCATAGAAATGATCCCACAAAAAGAGGACATATTATGTAAATAATTTTGTAAGCTGTAATATACTAGCCATTACATTCCATAATACTCTGCAGATAATAGCCACTTAATAAATGTTTTTGAACAAACATATATTAAAAACTTACTGTATTTTCAGAAGATATGAAAAAAAGAAATGACAATGTTCAGGATACTTGGAATTTACTGTGTACTAACACATAAGCCTATTCACAAATACCCCTGACACTTAGCAGAATATGTAAGATAAGTAAGGGAAGTGCCCTAAGTGAGGTACAAGTCAGAACTTTTAGGATATCACAGCAGAGAGAGATTATATCTCAGAATATTAGAGAAGATTTTATAGAGATTCATATAGTTGATCTAGGTCTTAGGATGGTGAGTAGGATTTAAACAAGCAAGAATGGCATTACAAAGGTGTGGAAGCAGAGAAGTATTAAAGAATTTTGTTTGGTTTGAATGTAGGGTATACTTAAAGGAATAATAAAATATTTGGAAAAGTAAATTGGAGCCAGATTATGGAGGGTCTTAAATTTCACACTAAGGTGTGTGGGTTTTTTGGAGAACTTATTCAATAAAGAGCAAGGAGTCTTTGGCATTCTTGGACCAGTGAAGTTATGTAATTAGGGTTTAGCATAGGAAAGATTAATCTGGGAGCAGTAAATAAGCAGCTAGGTGGCACAGTGGACAGAGTACCAAACCTGGAGTCGTGAAGATTCTAGTTCAAAGCCAGCTTCAGACCCTTACTAGCTGTGGGACTCGAGGCAAACAGCTTAACCATCTTTGCCTCAGTTTCCTCATCTGTACAATGAGCTTGAGAAGGAAATGGCAAACCCCTCTATTAATTTTGTGGAAATGGCAAACCACTTTAGTATCTTAGCAAAGAAAATGAGGTCAGAAAGAGTCAGAAATGATGGAGAAAATGACTGCAAATAATAATAATAAAATATGTAAGATGAACTGGGAGGCTGGAGGAGAGGGTGTGTTAGGAAGTAGAAGTTAAATAAGATGTTGACAATAGGAATGGAAAAGATAGGGCAGCAATCATTGGTAATGTAGTGAGCAGAAATAGAATTAGGAGGACAAACTTAACAGGAAGATGATGAATTTAGTTTGGGAAAAATTGTGTTTGAGATGCTCACCCAAGTGGAGATGCTATACAAATGAAAATTTCCATCAAGCAGTGCAAATGTGGAATTAGTCCACTCAAGCCAAGGCAATAAGCATTTATTAAGTATTTATCCTGTGACTGGCATTATGATAAATATTGGGAATAAAAGTACAATAAAAAGGCAGTCTGTGGTCTTTAGGAGCTTACATTTTAAAGGATGAAAACAACACATGAAAAAGGTAATTAATGTGGGGTTGAAAGAGAAAGTACCAAACAATGGGTATGGTGGAAAAAAGAGTTAGAAGTAGAACCCAGAGAAGAAAGAATACATGGCTATCCTGAGTACTTTCCTTAAAATGGAGGTTCTCAAGGATTAGATTTACAAAAGAGATGTGATAGATAGATAGATAGATAGATAGATAGATAGATAGATAGATGGATAGATAGTGTGTTTAATTGGTGTGTGTATGTATATGTGTATGTATGTGTGTATACACACACATTCATATATGCTTATATGTGCATGGCTAATCAACAAATAAGTGATAGTTGAAAACTGGGGGAATGAATAATGCCAGTGAAGGAGAAGAATATACAGAAAGAATAGAAAAAAGCCAAACATAGAATTCTGAGCAATGTTGATATGGGGTTTGGGTGGTAAGATGGAAGAAGAGCTAGCAAAGCAACATATTTCCCAGAAATGGGGAATTTTATGAATGTATTTTAGGTAATCTCAACTTCCCTTTTAATATGTTCTGTCCATATGTTAGTTTAAATGGAAGGTAAATCTATGGATAAAAATGAACATTTAATCATACTCTTAAGCCAATATCCAGAGATCAATTGATTTTATTTTTTTAAAATATATGTAGAGAGGGGAAAAGGAGGTTATGTTAAAAATATCCATCACAACTCACCAATACTAAATATAGCATACACTAGAAAGGAAATAACAATTTTTCCTTAATTGTACCAGACCTCTGCTCTTCAACCAGATGCCACTACTTGCTACAACAGATGTCACAGATGAATCAAAGAATCTATGCAACTGTTTTAAATAGAGAGCTAAAAGACTCCCCAATCAGATCTGATAGCATCCAGCTGTTTTTCACAATAAACCAACAACAATTTTGAGTTTTTCTACATTAGGATAGTAGCCATTTTAGGACTTATGGTGCATACCTGGCACAAGTATAGAGCACCATTTTTATTCAGTTGGGTTTTTTTGAGCAGACTTTAAGCAACAATTTAGATCATGTTGCAAGCCCCAACACAAATACTTGTGTTCCTAGTGAGTCATATCAGATGCACTTGAGAATGGAGGTTGTGTGATAAAGAAGGTATAGTGCTGGCTTTGGAATCAGAAGACTTGGGCCCAAATCTTCCCAACACTAATAATAATAATAAGCATTATATTACATCTACTATATGCCAAAACTGTCATAAGTGCTTTACAAATATTATCTCATTTCATCCTCACAACAATCCTGGGAGGTAGGTGCTACTATTACCCCCATCTTACAGATGAGGAAACTGAGGAAAACAGAGGTTAAGTAGCTTTGTAAGGTCACACTGCTAGTTTATGTATGAGGATGAATTTGAACTCACATCTTGCTTACTCCAGGCCCAGCACTCTCCCACTGCTTCGCCTAGCTGCCGCTTTCCTTAGGTGAGCTTCTGCTCCTTCATCTGTATCTACTTTATAGGGTTATTGTCAATTTCAAATGAGGTAATGTGTGTAATATGCTTTGAAAACCTTAAGTTGCTATATAAATGACAATAACAACCATAAAGATTATTACAAAAGTCTGATTATATCACTTCACAACTCAAAAATGTTAAGCACTTCACTATTGCCCACTGAATGAAGCCTTAACATTTTATACAATAAAAAGATCATTGAATTTGGAGTTATAGGGCTCAGCTCTGCCATTTATTTCCTGTCTTACTTTGTTAAATTCATTTACTTTTATCATCTTTTAAATAAAGAAGTAGGATTAGACAACCTCCAAAATTCTTCCCAGAGATTAATGTACAGATTCAGCCATGATTCTATTATCCTCCCTTCTCTTCTTTTTCCTCCTCCTCCTTCTCCTCTCCCACCACATCATCAGCATCATCCTTGCCTCCAGTTTGCATCCCCAATCTATGCTCAAAACAGCCTCCAAATTCATATTCATATAGTATTAGTCTTATCACATCACCTCCTGGCCAAAATACTTCAGTGGCTCTCTATTATTTCGAGGATAAAACACAAACCCTTCTGCTTGTTATGAATGTCCTTCACAACAATCTTACTCCATTCTATCTTTACAGACTACTCTCACATCACTTTCTTTCACAGAGACTTATTAAAAAACCCTTTCTCCCTCCCATTCACTTCAGCTCCCCTTTCCCTTTCCATCCTCTTCCCCAAAACCACAAATACCTCAGAAAACCCTTGTCACTGAGGGAATTCATCTCTATGTGCTTAGAGAAATAGAGCTACATATTCTTCTTGTTCAGTTGTTTGAGTTGTGTCCAACTCTTTATGACCCCATTTGGGGTTTTCGTGGCAAAGAAACTGGAGTGGTTTGCCATTTACTATTCCATCTCATTTTATAGATGAGGAAACAGAGTTAAATGACTTTGCCAGGGTCACACAGCTAAGTAAGGGTATGAGGCCAGATTTGAATTCAGGAAGATGATTCTTCCTAACTCTAGGCCCAGCACCCTATCTGTTGTGCCGCCTAGATAGTCATTCATTTCTATAATTTTTGACAGTTACATTTCTCTGGCAAATTATATAGATAGGCACACACATATACAAATATATACACACATACATATATGTATATACATACACAAATAATTTAGGCTAATTAACTTTGAAAACATAAAACATCCGGAAATTTTGTTTAAAGATCAGGAAGCAATGAGACCATGATCTTTCCCTTCCTGGGGATGTGAAAGAGGTTGTTGTTAGTTATTAATGATTCTATGCAAATTTTTCTACCTACTTCTTTACTATAGAAATTACTAGAATATGTAGTTGCAGCTAGGTGGTTGAATGGATAGAGTTCTGGGCCTGGAAGAACTCATCTTCCTGATTTCAAATCTGCCTTCAGACACTTGCAAGCTATGTGAGCCTGGCAAATCACTTAAGCCTGTTTGCCTCAGTTTCATCATCTGTAAAAGGAGCTGGAGAATAAAACTGCAAGATCACTGCTAATCATTTGCCAAGAAAATCTGAAATTGGGTCATGAAGAGTCATACATGACTGAAACAACTGAAAAACAAAAAGAAGAATTATGTGTATGTGTTACTCTAAGTTTAACACTTTGAAATTTAGGCTTATAGAAGGTTACTTACAGGGATGTGATGGAGCCAAAGATGGCTCATGAAAGCTTATTGTTGTATTTTCAGTGTGACCATTTATGCCTTAGAAATAATCAAACTACAAATCACAATTACAAAGCTTAGCCTATTGCTTTTTGATTGCTGGATTTTGAAGATTGATGAGGAAATTCTAATAATGAAGATTAAATCTACAGTATGTCTTGCTGTATAGTTTTTCCCTCCTATAGAGCCAGTTGTTAAACATTTGCCAACACACTTCTAGTTCCTCGTTGTCTGAGCTTACTGATATTTTGAATACATGATGTTTTTTAACTTCCTTAGTGAGCTAAAGTCTTTGCTTCATATTCATACCAACAATGCATCCTTTTGTCTAGTGAGGCATGATTAGTGATAGTTCTTGAGTCAGGAGAAGCTTACGTAGCAAGAAGTCTTGTATTTCCCACATGTGATACATTAATTCCAAGAGTCAGGGAAAATAAGTGGAATGGCCAAAGACTGAGATAAGTGAATATAATTTTAGGCCCCACAGACTAAAGATCAACTACCTGAATGTCCTGCTGAAAACTATTAATTAATAATATTAGCATTCAAATAACATGACCTAAAGCTATTAAAATGATTGTGTACTTTTGGATAAAGTTATATACATTTACCAGTTTCCCTTATCTACCCTCAAAGGACTTACACTTGTTAAGGATGGGTGCCATTTCATTTCTATCTCTGTATCTCCAGTTCCTAGCACCATAAAGGATACATAATGGTTACTCAATTAATGTTTGTTTCTTTGATTAACTATAACACCTAGGAAATTATAAAATGTTTAAACATATTGACAACATATTAACATTTTGTTAATAATGTATTAATTGAAGAAAACTTGAATCAACTAATAGAAAGTACTTGCTTCATATTTTTAAAATTTTCACATTCATTGGATCTATACTTTAATTGTTATAAGAATTCATGGAAGGATTGGGTTGAAACGGAACACTTTGTATTATATGTGCTTCCCCCAAATTTTGTTAGTAGAACCTTTAATATTTTTAAGCAGTAGTGGCTTATTTTTTTGCATTGTTCAATAATTCACTTACCTACATTGATATATTCCAGAATAGTTAGAATGGCAGACACCAACAACTAGGAAATAGTCTGCCATGGTTATTATACACACTGATATTTTTCACCAAAATATATTTTGTCTTTTACTGTTTGACATGGTATTTAAATTGATGTAAGGGACATGAGATTTTCCAGAGTTCTTAGGTATTTGGTTATTTTCTTTTTTATAAGAAAAATATTTCAAAAGAAGAATTCATTGTCAGCCCACACACACACACAAAAATTTGTCTAGAATGCTTATTTATCTCAAAGGCATCAGCAACTACAAATGCAGGCTTAGGGCAGCATTATAGCAAAACTACCCAGACAAGACTATTTGCTAATGAGCAAAAATGGTACCAAGTCTTCCTGGTTGAACCAGTCACAGAGTAGCAGAGCACCTTGCACAAGGCATCACAATGGCCTAAAGAAATACTTTGCTACAGGTAACTCAAATATTCATTTTAGTTAACATGTTTCTTTGAGACTATAGACATGTGGACCAATTCTAATTTATGTGACAGGTTTCTTCGAAAGCCAACTGTATATCTCTACAGTCCTATACATCAAGTAGCCTGAATACGTAATGAAGGCAAGTACTTGAATACTTTATTTTTAGTACATATCAATCATTCAGGGAATGAAAAATCAGCCAGAAGAAGAGAGACAAAAACTTGAAATAAATATATACAAGAAATACACACACAAGATCAAGAATTAAAGTGCTCAAATGTATTTGGAGGATTCTTCACTAGCAACCTACTGAGATATCTGATATGGAAAAAAAAGGAATCTTGATCCTAAAGGCTATGCCATTTTAGTATGAGCCCCACTGGATCCTATCATGTTGGAAAGGTTTTATTGTGTGTTGGTGGGGAAATAGATGTCTTCTGTGAGAGAACCTACTTGTTAGACTGGGGATGCTCCCACCATGAAAAGCAAATAGTTATGTCATAAAAAGATTGTCCAGGTGCAGACCTATTGAAGGTGGGTTGACATTTAGAGTTGGCTTTGATTGTAGATACATGGAAAAAGTGAGTACAAGCACTAGGTAAAGGTTGTCATATCCTGTTGGTGTTTTAAGCCCTGACACAGAGAACAGCCATTGGTTTCAGTGACTTCCTACACCGTAATATCAGCAGCAAAGAAAACAGTCCTAATTTTAGCAAAGTTACAGGATATAAAATAAAACCCATATAACTCATCAGAATATCTATATCTTACCAACAAAGTCCAGCACGATACAATAGAAAGAGAAGTTTCATTTCACATAACTGTAGACAACTTGGTAGTCTAACTGCCAAGATAAACCCAGGAACTATCTCAACACAATTACAAAACAATTTTCACACAAATAAAGTCAGATCTAAACAATTGTAAAATAGTAATTGCTCATGTGTGGGCTGAGCCAATATAATAAAAATGATAGTTCTACCTTAATTAGTTTACTTATTTATTGTCATGCCAAACAAACCATTGACAATTATTTTGCAAAGCTAGAAAAAATATATAATAATAAAATTTATCTGGAAGAACAAAAGATTGAGAATATTAAGGGAATCGGTGAAAAAACATGAAGGAAAGTGGTCTAGCAATACAAGACCTCAAACTGCACTACAAAGTGGTAATTACCCAAACAATCTGGTATTGACTAAGAAATAGTGTGGTGGATATGTGGAATTAGGTATGTAATGCATAGTAGTGAATTATCATAGTAATTTGGTATTTGATAAAACCAAAGATCTAAGCTTAAGGGAAAGAATTCACTATATGACAAATATTTCTGGGAAAACAAGAAAGCAGTTTGGAAGAACCTAGGTACAGAACATTTCACGCCTTATACCATGATAAAATCTAAATAGGTACGTGATTCAGAAACAAAGGGTGATATTGTTAGGAAATCAGGCAATCATGGAACAGTTTGTATGTTGAATCTATGAAATGAAGAATTTGTGACCAAACAAGAGATAGAGATCATTACAAAATATAAAATGGATAATTGTGATTACATTAAATTAAAAAGATATTTCACAAACAAAACCAATGAAGCCAAGATTAGAAGTAAAAGATGAAAATGGGAAAAATTTACAATTTGTTTCTCTGGAAAACCCTCATTTCTTAACTATATAGAGGACTGAGTTAAATTCCAAAGAAAGGAATCATTTTAGAATTGATAAATGGTCAAAGGATATGAGCAGGAAGTTTTCAGAAGTAGAAATCAAAGCTATCTGTTGTATTATCACAAATGTTCTAAATCACTATTGATTTGAGAAATACCAATTAAAACAACTCTAAGGTACCACCTCATACTTGTCAGATTACCCATCATGATGAAAAGGGAAAATGACCAATGTTGGAGAGAATATGGAATAACTGGGACAATAATGCCTTGTTGGTAGAGTTGCAAAATAGTCCAAACACTCTGGAAAACAACTTGGAACTACTTGCAAAGGGTTATAAAACTGTACATAACCTTTGATACAGGAATATCATTACTAGATCTGTATCCCAAAGAGATCAACAAAATAGGAAAATAAAGTCACATACATATAAAAAATATTTACATAATCTTTTTCTGTGGAAATAGGAAAATGGAATGGAATAGAACAGAACAGAACAGGATAGAATAGAATAGAATAGAATAGAATAGAATAGAATAGAATAGAATAGAATAGCATAGAATAGAATAGAATAGAACAGAACAGAACAGGATAGAATAGAATAGAATAGAATAGAATAGGAAATTGAAGAGATTCCATCAATGGGAGAATGGTTGGGCAAATTGCAGTATATGATTGTCATGGAATACTGTTGTGTCATGGTTATAGCCATTTATTCTTGAAGAGGACAAAAAGGATATCAATATGTTGGAATCAAGTTTCAGTTTGTCCTGCTGTGGCTGATCAAGCTGATACAAGCTCTACCACAAATCAGGCAGAAAATAGTCCATATAAAACATCCAGAGTTGAGATGTCTCTAAATTTGTGCATCTCATTTTTTAACCACTGCAATTCTGCTTTGCCCAGAGAACACAGTAAATTCTTTGATGTGAGCACCATGTTGGGTGGTATTTTGCCAATGTCTTCCACATCCCATAATTGATTCCAAATTTCTTCAGAGAGACCTTGAAAGTGTACTTGTATCACTTATGCCCACCATGGGAGTGATTGCCTTATGTGAGTTCTCCATAAAATAGTGTTTTAGGCAAGAGTATGTTTGGCATTCAACCAATGTGGCCAGTCCTTTGGATTTGTGCTCTCTGCAGTAGAGTTTGAATGCTTGGCAGTTTAGCTTGAAAAAGGACCTGATTGTCTAGTACCTTACATTGCCAGGTGATCTTCAGAATCTTCCCGATTCAAATGGAAGCCATTCAGTTTTCCTGGCATATTGCTGGTATACTGCCCAGTTTTCAAAGGCATAAAATAATGAGGTCAGCAGAATGACTCTGTAGATTTTCAATTTGATAGGTATCCTACTACCTCTTCTCTTGTGAACTTTCCTTTGGAGCCTGCCAAACACTGAGCTAGCTTTGGCAATGAATGCATTAATCTCATCATCTATGTGCATATCCCTGGAAAGTATGCTGCCAAGATAGGTGAACTTATCCACACAGCATTCAGAATTCCTCCATATGCCATAACTGGTGGTTCCATGTATGGATGGTGTGGCTGGTGGAGAACCTATACTTTCTTGTGAAATCAAAACCTTAGTTTTCTTTCAATTGTTGTGTCAAAATTAGCACAAGCAGCAGAGAATTGATTCCTAATTTGTTTCATTTCAGCTCCATAGAGGCCACCTGGAATGCCTAGTCACCTGCAAACAACAACAAAAAAAATCATACACTAACTCTTCCTCTACTTTAGTCTTGGCTTGTAGACGTTTCTAGTTAAGTAATGTACTGATAGTGTGGTAGCTGACAATGGTGCCATTTTTATTCTCATTGAACATGTCTGACACCATTGCTGAAAACAACCTGCTACAAAACATAGAAACCATCATGCATCCTTGCTTCTCTCCATTGGTGACTTGGAAAACACAAGAGCACTGTCAATTATCTAGAAGCCATGCAAGCATGCTGCATGGAACTAGTATTCAGTGCTGATGAACTCCTCTGTGAAACTGAATTTTTCCATAATCTTGCACAAGCACTCATGACTAACAATATGAAAGGTCTTGATTGGATTGGCAAACATTGTGTACAGTCCTCTGTTCTGTACCTGGCATTTCATCTAGAATTCTTGAGCAGCAAACAATATATTAACCATTCCTCAGCCCTTTCTGAAGCCACAATGACATCTCAGGTAGATGATCATCTTTCATGTAAAGCATCACCTTTTTAAGGAGGACTCTGGCAAGAATCTCTCTGACAATGACTAAGAGAGAAACGTCCTTGTGATTGTCACATAGCAATATTTCCTTTAGCTTTATAAAGATGGATAATGGAGGCATCCTTGAACTCATGGGAGATAACCTCCTCTTACACATAACCTGGAAAATTTCAGTCAGCTTTTGTATGAGAAGTGGACCCCCTGCCTTGTGATTATCAGCTAGAATAGAATCAGCACCAGACACTTTGCCATATGAGAGGAACTTAATGGAATTTGAAACCTCTTTTTCAGTTGGAGCTTTGGCTAAAAAGGGATTGACTTCAACCTGAGGTATGTGGTCAATGGCTTCAGCATTAATGAATGGCAGTCTGTTGAGTATATTATGGAAGTGTGTCCAGCCCATCTGTCGAGGATCATGTCTATCATTAACCAATGAATTTCCACCAGCACTGAGTAGTTGAGGTCTTTGGTCCATAAATTGCCTTCAGGGCATTACAGAAATACTTTTGATTATTACTATCAGTGTAAAACTGAATTTCATCTGCCTTCTTTCTGAGCCAGAATCCTGTATGTATTGAAGCTTCACTTGCACTTTACTTCTAATATAGTTAAACACTACCTCCTTGGAGATAGATGAACTATCTTTCTAGTAAACTCTGGATATCTTGTGTTTTTTTTTTTCTTTCCATATAGCAGCTTCTGAATATCCCCATCATTTTCATCAAATCAATCTTGATGTTTGTGAGTGTTCTGGCCTAGATGAGTGAATGCCATGCTATACACCAAATCTCTGAAAGCTGCCCACTCCTTTTCAGCTCCATTGTTGCCAACTGTGTATTGGCTTAACCCTTCCCTCCCCAAGTTAGCAATAAAGTGTTCAGGCTCAGAGAAGTGCTGTAATCTGTTGACAATAAATCTTCTGGTAGTTGTTTTGCCCTGGGATTATTGCTTTTTTAGAATGTGAATATTTACTCTGGAGAGGATAATTCTATGATCAATCCAGCACTCTGCACAACTGCCTGCATCACTCTCATATCCAATCTGTCTCCTCCTTACTGTAACATAGTCTATTAAATGCCAATGTTTGTGCTTTGGTACATCCACAGAGTTTTATTGTGTTTAGTTAGACAAAAGACAGTGTGATGAGGTCATGAGATGCCCAAGTCTTCAGTAGCAAATGACTATTTTTGTTGTTATTTCTAAATCCATTCTTCCCAAGGACTTGCTGCGACTTCTAGTACTCTGTGCCCACTCTTGCATTAAGGTCACCCAGAATTATAAGCTTGTTCTCTTTCAGCATATTGATGGTAAAGGTCTTCAGGTCTTCATAAATTTTTTTTTGGCCTCTTCAAGGTTCATCATGGTGGGAGCATACGCACTGATGATAGTACCATAGCACTTTGCTGCAAGTGGTGATCTCATTTTCATGAGTCTTTTGTTCACTCCTTTTGGTAGGCATATAAGCTTCTTGACTAGGTTAACTTTTATTGAAAAACTTATCCAGCTCAGACTTCGGTAAGCTGGCCTTCATTTGCCAGCCTTATTTCTCTGAGTGCTTGTATTTGGATGTAATACTTACTGAGTTCTCCTGCAACAAGAGTTGTTTGTCTTTTGGGGCTACTGGATTTCATGTTGTCTATAAGTGTATACACTTTTCATGTACTGATGTTGAATGGAATCATTTTTGTAAAAGTTTTTGTATTTGTGTGTGTGTGTGTGTGTGTGTGTGTGTGTGTGTGTGTGTGTGTTTCAACCACAGGATGGGATCCCCACCTGTCATGGTAAGCAGACCAGAGTTGGGCCAAACAGACAATTTTTAAGGTAGCATTTGTTGCCCCTTCATCTCACCAGGAGGTGAGAAGTGTGGTCCTTAAAAAAGGCTGCTCAGACACACAGAGGGTTGCTGAGTCCTACTGCTGCTTCTAGGGAGAAGACTGTCCTATCTAGGCCTCTTGCATGCAGGGTTGTGACTATAGCTCCCAGTTTATCTATCCTGGCTATTTCATCATTTGCTTGTCACCAAAGGACTTTGAGATAGGTAAAAATGATAAAATGGTATGGAAATTTTCTGATTTGCACATATAAGGGATTTAAGTGAGGCAGAGTTGCCAGAGTCTAGACCTCATTCTCTCTTCCAGAGACATTAAGGTCCAGTACAAGACAAAGTCAAGACAATTGGTGATGAGTCCAGATTCAGAGGATGACCTTGGTGTCCTCAATGTCTAACCAAGCTCTAAGCACTCCAAAGTCTCATCCACCCACTAGGGAACGTCTTTACATGCTTGGGGTAGGCACTTCCTTAACACATCAAAGGATTTGAGGCCTCCAGTTACCCTTAACCTGATTTAACCTCTTTGCCAAAATGGTTTACCAAGGTGTGGCTGCTGTTCATGCTACATCTTCTTGAAGCCACAGGTGAGAGTTAGGTGGATCAGGTGAACTCCAAAGGTGGACAGCAGCCCTCAAAAAGGGCCCAGCAGCCCTCACACCAGAGGTTATTATGGCATAAGAAATGACCAGCAGGAAGAATCTAGAAAAACTAAGGAGACATATAAGCTGATACAAAGTGAAATTAGCAGAGCCAAGAGAACCTTGCACAAGTAACAGGAATATTGCATAATGATCAATTGTTAACAACTTAGCTGTTCTGACCAATATGATGATCCAAGATAATTCCAAAGAAGTTATGGATGAAAAATGCTCCTTATCTCCCAAAAAAGAACTGATGGAGTCTGAATACAGATAGGGGAATTTTTTTAAACTTTATTTTATTTTTTTCTTGTTTTTCTTTTGCAGTCTGTGTTCTCTTCTGTTCCATGGCTAATATGGAAATATGTTCTGCATGACTGCACATGTATTGTCTATAAGTTCGTGCCTACTCAAAGAAAGTGAAGGAGAGGGAGAGAAGGAATTTGGAACTGAAAAATTGTTTAAAAAAAGTTAAAATTGTTTTTGCATATAAATGAGAAAAATAAAACAAAAATCTTTTTTGGAAAAATAAATCAATTAATAATTTTTTAAAAAGGAGAGAGAGAACAGAGTCCTGCCAGGTATGGAATCTGTCTCTCATAGCTCTGCATGACTTGTATAAAAGTAAATTTCTGGTATGGGAGTGGGGCATTAGTGCGCCAGGACATTCTGAATGATGGGGATTGGAACAAATATGAGTGGCACTATAACTCAGGCTTAGCTTTGGACGTTTGTCTTCATATTGCTTTCAAGAAGATCACTTTTTTATCGTGGCTACTCTTGAAGCCTAACAACTAAATGGTAGCAATCTGTGTCAGTGGAGAGATTTCCCACACCATAAATTATAGATATTTAAAGTACTTATGTAAATATATAGAGCTTGAAGTCTCTTTTAGATGTCAATACTTCTTCTCCCCTACTTCCTCACTCTTTTTCTTTGTCCAGACATATGATTTCTTTTGAGCAAGATATTCATTTCAGAAACTCCCTCTACTAACAAAAACAAAGCAAAAAAATCAGAAATTTAGAAATATTAGTCAATTGTCTGGGACAGAGAGTTTAAGTGACTTGTCCAGAATCACACCATCAGCATAAGTCAAAATTGAAACAAACCCATGTTTTCCTGCTGTCTTTTCATTTTTGTTGTTTCTAGCAAAATTAAATACACTTCAATTGAGTATTTGTTGCTACCCACTTCTGGGCTAGCTTTTTGTGTAGCAGTAATTGGTAAGATTTTCCAGACATCAAGACTAGACTTTCATCTTCTGCCCTTTTATTCCATTGTTCTTATTCATGTCCTCTGGGGCCAAATGATACAACCATAATCTCTCTTTGAGGTTAAAAAAATCAGAAATTGAGGATTAGCATTTGTTTTTGATTTTCCTTTCCCTCCACTCACCAAGTAGGACATTCCCCATTTCTTCACTGGATCATCATATGTCATAAATAATTTTTCACCATTCTGGTTGCTCTCCTCTTATTGCTCTTTGAATTATCAATGTCCTTCCTATAATGTGGTATCAAGAACTAAAGGCAATATTCTAGATATGGTCAGACTAAGGCTGGGTAGAGTGGGACAATCACCTTCTTATAGCTTGAACCTATACCTTTAAATAAAACCCAGGATTGAATTTGATAATTGATGACAATTCCAAGGATGCAGACATTGCCTACAATATTTTTGCAATGCTTTTATTCTGGAATTGCTTTTATAGTCTCTCACATTTTGTTTGTTTGTTTTTTGCCCCCACCCCCACCCAGTGGTGTAAAGTCACTCCTCAAAGAATGGATTTAGATGGAGGGAGCAAAGATAGCCATGTGAAAACAGCATCTTACCAAAACTCTCTCACAAGCTCTGTCAGATACCTATAAAAAAGTGAATCTGGGCAGATTTCAGAGAGTTAGAAGCCTCTAGCAGTCTGAGTGGGGCACATTTCCAAGCCAGGAGAGTCCAAAAGGTTGATGGGATGGATCTGTAGGCTGGGAGAGTGCTCAACATGCAGAGCTGCACTGGACAGCACTAAAGTGGAAGCAGCTGCAGAAACCAGCCAGCGACCCAGGCTGGGAGAAAGCTGGGTGTCCAAAACCAGTGGAGATCCCTAGGCCTCCCAACACAGGATGGGAGTCTATAGAAGCGATGAGAGGCAGCAGCGCAATACCACTGGCCATGAGACATCAACTCATTAGGCTTCCAGCCCAAAGGTATGAAACACATCTTTTTGAACTTCTGGGAGACATAATGGTCAGGTAAATGGCTCTAATCCCTCCCCCCTGACCCAGAGAATTCCTTAGGAACAAACACTGCAATAGAGGACAGAAGAGTGGGTTTTCAGTGCCTGAGCAATGGAAGTTCCTGAATCTCAGAGGGGGCAGAGGCAGCAGGGGGCAACACCAGGAGCCCAGACATACCTTTGCACAGCCAGGGGAAGTAGCAGACACCAGTACAGACAACAAACAGCTGAGACCATTGCTGAAGAGCAACAGTGCTGGAGAGCAGCCCCGGGGGAAAAGGAGACTTCAGGCAGCCAGACCCCTCTCCCACACCTCAGGAAACTGAAGGATATAACACACAAAGCCAGTAACTACTCTCACAATCCCCAGAACAAGAAACCTGGGACAGAGCTCCATGAGCCCCAAAAGCAGAAATTCACTGTGAAGCCAGGAAAAAGCTAGTCAACATGAAGAAGATCATGAAAAAACTAAGGGCCATTGATTTGTTTATGGAGACAGGGATGATCACAATACCAGTTCGGAAGAGGATAGCATTGACACTATACCCACATCTGATACCTCAAAAGGGAATGTGAACTGATCTCAAGCCCAAAAATCATTACTGGAAGAGCTAAAGGAGTATTTTAAAAATCAAATTAGGGAGGCAAAAGAAAAAAAATGGAAAAAGTGGAAAAAAAAACACTGATGAAATCAAGTCCTTAAAGAATAAGATTGGCAAAATGGCTATGGAGATTGAGAATGCAAATAGAGAAAATGACACCCTGAGAGGTAAAATCAACCAATTGGAAAAGGAGATTCAAAAGCAAAATGAAGATAGCAATTCATTAGATATTATAATTGAGCATCTATGAGGCATCAAGAAGTAGTCAAACAAAATGTAAAGAGTGGAAAAACAACTGATCTGGAAAATAAATCCAGGAGAGACAATTTAAGAATTATTGGATTACCAGAAATCCATGATGAAAAAAAGAGCCTTGACAGTATCTTCAAAGAAATTATCAAAGATAACTGCCCAGAGGGCCTAGAACCAGAGGGTAAAATAGTCATTGAAAGAATCCACTGATCACCCCCTGAAAGAGATACCAAATTAAAAACCGCAAAAAATATTATAGCCAAATTTCAGAATTAGAGAGTCAGGAGAAAATACTGCAAGCAGCCAAAAAAAAAAAAACAAAACAATTCAAATATTGTGGAATTATAGTCAGGATCACACAGGATTTTTCAGCTTTTACATTAAGTGACAGGAGAAATTGGAATATGATATTCCAAAAGGCAAAGGAGCTGGGACTACAGCCATGGATCAACTACCCTGCAAAATTAAGCATAATTTTTCAATGAAATAAAGGAATTCCAGACCTTCCTGATGATCTTCAAATCTTCAAATACAAAACTCAAGAGAGACAAAAAAGGTAAACAAGGGGAAAAAACCCCACAAACCTTTTTAATCAATAAGGGCAAATTATTTACATCTTTATATAGGATTATATAATCTTATGTATATTACATATATGTATATATATATATATATATGTGTGTGTGTGTGTGTGTGTGTATAATGTCAATCTTGAGAATAGTACAGTTATTATGACAATTGAAAGGGATACACAGAGATTGTGGATGTCTGTATAAAATAACTGATATAAGGATAAAAACATAATTAAGAGATGTAAAGGGAGGGTTCTGGGAGAAGAGGTAAGGAGGTAGTAGAAAAGGGTAAATTATATTGTTGGGGTTCTCTCACCCCTGGTAGTCCTTGACCAGCAAGGACCTGTCTCAGGACGTAATGAATGAGGTGGGAGCCAAGATAAGATGGAAAGAACTCCGATTTATTCAGCTTAGAAGCAAACTTTTATATCTTTGGGTACATAGGCATTAGGACCTCCTTGGTTCTGACTACTCTCCTCCCCTTGAATTAGGGCTGCCCTGGTTCCGCCTACTCTCCTCCCCTTCTGTTCCCATGCTAACCTGAAGTTCCCTGAGGTCAGGCAGTCCAGACAAGGAACCAGAAGCTCCATGTGGTCTTAGCAAGCCCAGACAAAGATATGGAAGTGGCACGTTGGACCACTCCTCCTGTATCTCTGAGTTTACCTCAGCAGGCCCTGGGCGTGGAAGTCCGAGGAGGGCAGAGGTCAGCTCTAACTCACCCCCTAAAATTATATCAAATGAAGAGGCACAAAAATACACTATAATAGAGGGAAAGAAGGGAAGGAGAAGAGCAATATTTGAGTTTTACTCTCACCAGATCTGGTTCAAGAAGGGAAAAACATACTCTGATAAGTATAAAAATCAAACTTGTCCTACAGGTAATAGGAGGGGAAAGGGGAAAAGAAGGGAAGGGGGTGGTCACAAGGGAGGGAAGAAGTAGCAAGTGGAAAATGATAAGATAAGGGAGGGGAATCAAGAGGGAGGGTAAACTGAGGAAGGCTGAAGTCAAAAGCAAAACTTTGTTGAGGAGTGGAAGAGGAAAGGGAGAAATAAAAGCATAAACGGGAGGGAAATAGGATGGAGAAAAAGACACAGATAGTAATCATAACTGTGAATGTGAATGGGAAGAACTCTCCTATAAATGGAAGCAGAGAGCAGAATGGATTAAAAACCAGAATCTTGCAATATACTGTTTACAAGAAATGCATTTGAAACAGGTGGATACACACAGGGTAAAGGTAAAAGGCCTGAGTAAAATATATTGCACTTCAGTTAAAGTAAAAAAGCAGGTGTAGCAATCCTAATCTCAGACAAAGCAAAAGTAAAGATAGATCTAATTAAAAGAGATAAGGAATGACACTACATCCTGCTGAAAGGCATCATAAACAATGAAGCAATATCATTGTTTAACATATATGCCCCAAGTGGTATGGCATGCAAATTCTTAGAGAAGAGGTTGAGGGAGTTACAGGAAGAAATAGACAGCAAAACCAAAATAATGGGAGACCTCAACCTCCCCCTTTCTGAACTTGATAAATCTAACCTCAAAATAAATAAGAAAGAAGTTAAGGAGTTAGAACAGAATTTTAGAAAAGGCAGATATGATTGAACTCTGGAGAAAACTGAATAGGGATAAAAAGGAATATATTTTTTCTCAGTGGTGCATGGCACATACTCAAAAACTGACCATGAACTAGGGCATAAAAACCTCACATTCCACTACAGAAAGGCAGAAGTAGTCCAAGCATACTTTTCAGATTACAATGCAATAAAAATTATTTGTAATAAATAACCATGGAAAAATGAGCTAAAAATTAATTGGAACCTAAATAATCTAATTCTAAAGAATGAGTAGGCTAAAAAACAAATCAGAGAAACAATTAATAATTTCATTCAAGAGAATGACAATAATGAGACAACATATCAAAACTTATGAGATGCAGCAAAAGCAGTTCTTAGGGGAAGTTTTATAACTCTAAATGCTTACATGAATAAAATAGAGAAAAAGGAGATCAATGAATTGGGCACATAACTGAAAAAGCTAGAAAAAGAACAAATTGAAAATCCCCAATTAAATAATAAATTAGAAATACTGAAAATCAAAGGAGAGATTAATAAAATTGAAACCAAGTAAACTATTGAATTAATAATTTAAAAAGAGCTGGTTTTATGAAAACAGAAAACAATAAAATTGATAAACCTTTGGTCAATTTGATTAAAAAAAGAAAATCAAATTACCAATATCAAAAATGAAAAGGGTAAATTAACCTCTAATGAAGAGGAAATCAAAACAATAATTAGAAATTATTTTGCCCAATTGTATGTATAAATTTGACAACCTTAGGGATATGGATGAATATCTACAGAAATATAAATTGCCCAGGTTAACAAAAGAGGAAGTAAAATTCCTAAGTATCTCTGTCTCAGAAAAACAAATTGAGAAAGCCATCAATGAACTCTCTAGGAAAAAAATCTCCAGGGCCAGATGGTTTTACATGTGAATTTTATCAAACATTTAAAGAACAATTAGTTCCTATACTTTGTAGACTATCATGGAAAATAGATGAAGGAGTCTTACCAAATTCTTTTGATGACACAAACATGGTACTAATACCCAAGCCAGGAAGGGTCAAAACACAGAAATAAAATTATAGACCAATTTCACTAATGAATATTGATGCAAAAATTTTAAATAAAACATTAGCAAAACTATTGCTGCTACTTATCACAAGAATAATACACTAAGACCAGGTAGGATTTATTCCAGGAATGCAAGGCTGCTACAATATTAGGAAAACTATCAGCATAATTGATCATATCAACAACAAAACTATCAGAAACCATACAATCATCTCAATAAATGCAGAAAAAGCCTTTGACAAAATACAACACCCATTCCTATTAAAAACACTAGGAAGCATAGGAATAAATGGAGACTTCCTTAAAATTATAAATAGCATCTATGGAAAACCACCAACAAGCATTATTTGTAATGGGGATAAGTTACATTCCCAGTAAGATCAGGGGTGAAACAAGGATGTCCATTATCACCCCTATTATTCAATTTGGTACTAGAAACATTAGCTGTAGCAATAAGAGGAGAAAAAAAATTGAAGGAATTAGAATAGGCAAAGAAGAAACTAAATTATCACTTTTTCAGATGATACGATGATTTACTTAGAGAATCCTAGGGAATCAAGTGAAAAACTACTTGATATAATAAAAAACTTTAGCAAAGTTGCAGGATATAAAATAAACCCACATAAATCCTTGGCATTCCTATACATTACTAACAAAGCCCAACAGCAAGAGACAGAAAGAGAAATTCCATTTAAAGTTACTGTGGACACTATAAAATATTTGGGAGTCTATCTACCAAGACAAACCCAGGGCCTATATAAACATAATTATGAAACACTTTTCACATGAATAAATCAGATCTAAATAAATGGAAAAATATCAGTGGCTCATGGTTAGGCTGAGCTAATATAATAAAAATGACAATTTTACCTAAATTAATCTATCTATTCAGTGCCATACCAATTGAACTACCAAAAAAAATATTCTACAGAGCTGAATAAAATAATAATAAAATTCATCTGGAAGAACAAGATGTCTAGAATATCTAGGGATTTAATGAAAAAAATGCTAGGGTAGGTGGCCTAGCCATATGAGATATTAAACTGTACTATAAAGCAGCAATCATCAAAACTACCTGGTACTGGCTAAGAAACAGAGTCATGAATCAGTGGAGTAGGACAGGTACACAAGACACAGTGGTCAATGACCATAGCAATCTACTCTTTGATAAACTGAAAGAATCCAGCTTCTGGGCTAAGAATTTACTATTTCACAAAAACTGCTGGGAAAATTGGAAAATGGTAGGGCAGAAACTGGGCATAGACCAATATCTTATGCCATATACCAAAATAAACTCCAAATGGGTTCATGATTTAGAAATAAAGGCTGATACTATAAGCAATTTGAGAGAGCAAGGAATAGTTTACTTATCAGATTTATGGAAAAGAAAAGATTTCATGACACAAGAGATAGAGAGCATTACAAAATGCAAAATGGATAATTTTGATTATGTTAAATTGAAAAGTTTTTGTATAAAAAAGCCAATGCAACAAAGATTAGGAGAGAAGCAGAAAATGGGAGAAAATCTTTACAACTAATGTCTTTGATAAAGGGATCATCTCTAAAATATACAGGGAACTGAGCCAAATTTATAGGAATACAAGTCATTCCCCAATTGAGAAATGGTCAAAGGATATGAATGGGCAGTTTTCAGAGTAAGAAATTAAAGATATCTATAGGCATATGAAAAAATGCTGGAATCACTACTGATTAGAGAAATGCAAATCAAAACAACTCTTAGGTACCACAACTATCCTGTCAGATTGGCTAAAATGACAAAACAGGAAAATGATAAATGCTGGACAGGATATGGGAAAATTGGAACATTCTTACATTGCTGGTGGAGTTGTGAACTGATCCAGCCATTCTGGAGAGCAATTTGGAACTATGCCCAAAAGGCAATAAAAATGTTCATACCCTTTGACCCAGTAGTACCACTTCTAGGTTTGTATCCCAAAGAGATCACACAAGTGGGAAAAGGACCCATATGTACAAAACATATTTACAGCAGCTTTTTGTAGTAGTAAAGAATTGGAAATCAAGGGGATGCCCATTAATTGGGGAATGGCTGAACAATTTGTGGTATATGAAGTTAATGGAATACTATTGTGCTATAAGAAATGGGGATGATAGGGACTTCATAATGTCCTGGAAAATCCTACATAATATAATGCTGAGCGAGCAGAGCAGAACCAGGAGAACATTATACACAACCACAGATATATGGATTCTGTGATGACTAACCCTGACAGACTTTGCTCTTCTCAGCAATACAAGGTGCAAAGACAATTCCAAAGGACTCACAATGGAGAGTGCTATCTACATCCAGAGAAAGAACTATGGAATCTGAATGCAGATTGAGGCACACCTTATGCTTGCCTTTTTTCCCCTTTGTTTTTTTTTCTCTTTTGTTTTTGTTTTGGGGTTTTTTTGGTTCTGTTTCTTCTTTCTCATGATTCATTCTTCTTCACAACTTGACTAGTGTGGAAATAAGTTCAATGTGAAGTTATATGTAGAAGATATATCAAATTCCACGCTGTCTTGGAGGGGGAAAGAGGGGTAAGAAAATCTGGAACTCAAAATTATGTAGAACTGAGTGTTGTAAACTAAAAATAAAAATCTCAAAAAAAAATAAATAAAGCAAAGAATGGATTTAACATTTGGAATGAAAAAGCAATCTTTTAGAGTCAGATCTAAGGAATAAAGCAGGTAAACAAGCAGAACAATATTTTAAGGACCAAACACAGAGTATGATAAAAGTTATTGACATCTGAATAGAAAGACATTGTCTTGGACTATTTTCTGATTTAGGCCAGGTCTGTGATAGGTTCAGTATTAGAGTAAAATGAGACACAAGAAATTTCATTCAATAAAATTCAAAAGGAGATATACTTAGCAAGAACAGATGGACAATATTTGAGACTAGGCATTAAGGATGCCTCAATTGATCCTGGTGAACAAAGCTCCCTTACCTAAGTTAACAATCATGATCCAACAGCTATGAATAAGAAAGCCCCTGATTTTGTACTCAAATAACAAGGATGTGATGCAAACATCATACTTCGTCAGTCTCCTGATTCAAACACTTGAGGACAGTTTCAATCCCTTTATAAAGAAAAATTATCCTAATATGCATGGGGGGATAGATTAGGATATTGCTCCTAATAAAGAGGGCAGGTAGGTGGCACAGTGAATAGAATACTGAGTCAGGAGTCAGGAAGCCCTGAGTTAAAATCTGGCCTTAGACAATTATTAGCTATGTGACTCTGGAAAGTCACTTTACCGTGTTTTCCTCAGTTATTTCTTCTGTAAAATGAGCTGGAAAAGAAAATGGCAAAACACTCCAGTATCATTGCCAAGAAAGCCCCAGATGGAGTCATGAAGAGTCAGACATGAGTGAAATGACTAAGCAACAGCCTACTGCAGAAGTAGAATGAATTAGTAGAGAGATTAAATGACATATCTTTGGAGTCAGAGAGGCAGAATCAAGTTCTCCCTTTTAAATACACCAGCTCTGTGATCACCAGTGTTACTTAACCTCTCAAGATCCCAGACAACTCTCTAATACTCCAAATAAGAGATGACTTGCCAATCTGCATTGTCAGAGGAAATTCTCTGACTATGCTGACTATGGTCCTGGTTACTTTCTTGCCCCTTAGCTAAATATGGTACTTACTTTGATTCTAAATCCCCAGTCTTCTTTCATTTAAATATGCTCTCATTTTCTGTACTTGCTATGTGCCTTCAAATGAAAGTTTTCTTTAAGATAGCAGTCCTCAGACTCACTCCTTGGTCTCACAACCTCCACACACATATAAATTACTTAAGACTCCCACAAAAGCTTTTCTTTAATGTGAGTTATATTAGATGAAATTTATAATATTAGGACCTTATATATTTTTGTATTATGAGAAGTTTTGAGCACTAAGAATTATCCAACCATATTTTGAGAACCAACGATCTGAGATGGTTTATTTTTTTTGTACTAGTATGTGCCAATGTGTCCCCTGGAGGGTCTGAGAAGAGAGAAGAGGAAGGTTATGGTTGGCAAAACGCACAGAGGGAGAGAGAAAAATAAGTGTTATGTCTAGGGGCAGAAAATACTAGTGGGGGGCTTGAATTAAGCAAAAGAGATTTTACTGATACTTGTAACTTCCCCCAAAGTAGTGGAGAATAAACAATTGTGGATTGTCCTGGATAGAAAAAGTCAACACTTTTTTGTTGGGAGGAGGCTTAGCTATTGTTCAGTAGTTTCAGTCATATCCAATTCTTCGTGACCCCATTTTGGGTTTTTTTGGCACAGATATTGTAGTGGTTTGCCATTTCTTTCTCTAGCTCACTTTAAAGATGAGGAAACTGGGGCAAAGAGGATTAAGTGACTTTGCTAGAGTCATGTGGCTAGAGGCCACATTTAAATTCTGGTCTTCCTGACCCCAGATCCAGTGCTCTGTCCACTGCAACACCTAGCTGCTTGTATAGCCTAAGTAATGTAGTAGGTTCAGGGGATTGTCATTCCCACCAATGTAATTGTGGGTAGAATTAAGAAAGCCTGCTTGTCAAGAGGTGAAGCACAGGATGGTGACTAGAGACAAAATCGTGCATGACTAGAGGGGTTGGGAATAGAATAGCACTTCCCAAATGAGGCTTGAAGGCCAGAGAGGGATATTGACTAGCTCTCCTCAGTCAAAACCCTACCACAGATATATGAATATATGCATATATGTATGTGTGTGTATTTGCAAACTTTAAATTATTGTTCCAATGTGTGAATGCCAGTATTAGTGTCATTACTATTAGTAGTAATCATTATGTTTCTGGCAGCAGGGTTGGCTGGAATACTCCTATAAACAACTGAATGCTAAAGAAATACTTTTACAAATGATATTTAAAAAATCATATACAGATATTTTGAGGAGATAAGTGTAAGAGAAAGAGTGATCAAAGTTGGTTAGCATTAGTATGGAAAGGCTTCTTGAAGGAGGTGAATCTTTGGCTGCCTTGAAGGCTGGTAGCAACAAAAAGTGACCTGGAAGGGATAGGAGAGCATTCCAGGGAGAAACAACACCATTAACAAATACAGATTGGTGGGAATGATATAGATATATTGTTGTGTTTGATAAGATCATTCTATCTGGAATGAATAGGGCACATAGGAATTGAGTGCTAATGGGAGATTAGATGGGGAAGCAGATGGAGGCTGGCCTGGGCATTGATTAATCTATGTGCTTCTGATATAAAGAGAAAGAATGATTATTGCAAAATGTCTGCTTGACTGCTTGATCTCATGATTGTTCTGGAGTGGTTCCTATATCCAGAGGGTTCCTGTTACAGCAGGAAAAAATACTGTATTTAAAGACAAAAAATATAGAGTCTCTGATTCTCCTAATTATCACATGAGCAAACTTGCTTAAATGACGATCTCTTTGACCCTCAGTTTCCACATTGAAAAAGTATAGGTAATAATGCTTATACTACCTATTGTACAATGTTGTGGTGAGGAAAGCATTTAAAATTTTAAAGTCTTCTGTTTGTCATTATTACATTAACAGAAGGATAAGAAAGAGGAAGAGAAGAATTTCCTAATAATTCCTCTGAAAACCTTTAATGCCACATAACAAAGATGAAGGAAAAAAAGATGATAGTGAAAGTAATTACTGTCTGGGTTTTATTTTCAGCATCTATAAAATAAGGTGGTTCTCTTGACATTTTGGAAAGCAATTTGAAATTGTGCCCCCAAAGTTACTAAACTATGCATGTCCTTTTACCCAGAAATAACATTATTAAGTTGTTTTTCTCCATTCTCAAAGAGGACCAATGATATCACAGTGTGATGTCTTGACTATTGTGAATTGAATCTAAATGAGACATAGTGGCACAAAATCCTCAGCCTCACTGTTTCTTCCAGAGTCATTGAAGTAGAGTGGCAAGACAAAAGTCAAGATGATTAGTGATGGCCCAGGATGCAGTGGGTGACCTTGACATCTTCAATGTCTGACCAGGCTCTAAGCACTTCACAATGCCTGCTTCAGCTGCCTTTATGACCTCTAGAACAAATTGTTCTCATCTGCCCATTCTGCCAGGGAAATTCTCCACTCTCAAAGGTTTGAGGCTTGTCAGTTACCCACAACCTATTTTAACCCATCTGACAAGAGGTCTTACTGGGATATGGCCACTGTACATGCTACAGTTTCTTGTAGTCACAAATTAGAGTTGAGTGCCAGTGGACACCAACAGTGGATGAGCAGGCCTGAAAAGATCTCAGCAGGCCCTCACTTGAGAGGAGTTGGCACACTTTGAATAGCATATAAACTATACACACACACATACACGCACACACAGACATACACACATAAACACCTATGCGTGTATATATGTATGTATACGTATGTATAGCATACACATACCTATATGGATATGTATTTGTAGTCATATATGTGTGCATATGTGTGTAGATATATGCATATATATGCACGTATATACCTACATACAGTTTCAAAAAAGATCAGAGAAAGAGAAAGTCTTACGCATATGGAAATAATTATAGTAGCTCAATTTCTATCAAAAAGCAGGAAACCAAGAGAGTACCCATCAGTGGGGGAATAGTGGTATGGATTGTGGTATATGAAAGTAAAGGAATAGTTTTTTGATGTAATAAGTGAAGAAAGAGGTGATTTTAAAAAACTGGGAAGACATATGGATTAGTGCAGAGGGAAGTGAATAGAAGAATAATTTACATAATAACATTAATGTTATAAAGATGAACAATTCCAAAAGATTCGAGAACTCTGATGAACATAGTAATCAACCATGTTTCCAGATAATTTTTGATGAAGAATGTGTTCATATCTTGACAGGGAGATCATGGACTAAAATGAAGAATGGAAACACATTTTTGGAATGGCTAATATGAAAAATTATTTTGCTTAACTATATTTATTTGTTGCAAATGTTCACTACCCTCTGTGGGGCATAGAAGAGGTGGGAAAATGGGGGTAGTGTTTAATAATCAAAAAATAAACACTTAAAATAGTTCTTAGATTATCAAATTCTTGAGTTTGCTGACTAAAGTAAATCTAAATCAGTTATTAATGAATTTCAAGTTGACTAAACACTAATTTGGGTCCTAGCAAATAGTGATGAAAATGATGATAATGGTGATGATAACCACTCTTTGTCATATTATTTTAATGTTTGTAAAGCTCTTTATGTACAATTGATTCAGCCAAGCAGGAATCCAGTGATAAGGTTATTATAATTATTATTATTATTTCAAATTCATATGTTGCTGTGATTGTTCGTCCTTCATTCTTGAAGAGTACCAATGACATCACAAGGGTGATATCTTGACTTTTATGTAACTGGATGTAAGTGAGGCAGAGCTACCCAAAGTTTTCAGCCTCACTTTCTCCTCCAGAGTCACCAAATTCCAGTGTCAAGACAAAAAATCAAAAAGACTGCCAATAGCCTGGATGCAATGGGTGACCTTGGTCTTTCTAACTTATATCTTTCCCAGGTCTCAGTTTCACTGAGACAATGTCCATTCTACAACGAAGAGCTAGGTAAGAATTGAGACATGTTACACCTATTACAGTCTGTGAAGCAAGCCCACAAGCATTAAGGGCTTGTGGCAAGCACTATGCTGACAGAGAGCCCTGGCCATTTTACAAATGAGGAAACCAAGGTTCAGTGAGGTTATTTAAGGTCACTGCAGGTAATTGTCAGATGTGGGATTTAAAACTTAGCTCTTCCTAGTTGTAAGTCCAACATTTAACTTTTTTCTAGATGTTCCTATTCTGCAGGAGATTTAAGGGGATTTGTAAATGGGGATGTCGAAAAGGCATTTTTATTTTCACTAGCCCTTGATTTCCTCCCTAATCTAACGCATTTTATGCATATAAAAACACTATGCTGAAGAGGGGTCATTAGACTTCACTGTACTGCCAAAGGAATCCATAAAAAATCCATAAATAAGTTAAGAAACTTTTACCTATTCCAAAGAACGTGTAAAAATTGCCTCACAGTGGGGCAAAGATTCATGCGGTAATGAGGTTTTAGTCAAGTCCTTTTCCAGTAAACTCTTCTTTTGCTAGTCTTCTTGTGTATTAAATGATGCTTGAAATCAGTGGGTAATATAAGCCTTTGTGTGGACATCTTTTTATTATAGAAGTAATCTATTTTTGGCTGGAATTTGTCCTGTCCTGATACTTATTAAGGACTTTTAAACTTTCTTCTTATCTATGACTTTTGAGACCTGGTGATTCCTACTCTCCTTACAGTATTTACATAATCAGTATTATAGAGACATTTTATGTTATTATTTCAGTCAAATATCAATGTGTTTCCTCATATCTGATTCCTTGTTCTCTGAATGGATTATTTTCCCTTTGAAGGAGTGTGTTCTTTGGGATTTTATGAACAGAGCTAAAACTTGTCAAAATTTTTGAAGCCAGGATAGGAAAAATATCTGCAACCCCAAATGGTCAAGCTCTCGACTCCTGAATTAGAAATGCTGAAGACCTACCATTACCCTGGCCAGCTGTAGGGGAAGTCTTCACAAGACTGAAAGATACCTTTGATGAAATATTTTAATAAAAGAATTTTAGGTTCTTTCTTATTTCGTTACTTGGCTGTATCTCTTGACTACTTATTGATTAGAACAAAAGAAGCTATTTTAAGGTAGAAATTAAAATTCAAAACAATCAAGAACTGTCACTTATTGGTGTCTAAAGAAGAACTGGGAGTTTGAGAGGAATAGAGAAAGGGATGTGAAAGGTGAAGCTTAAAATACAAGTCTTCACTAACTCTTAGGCAGTAACACTGTTGAGGTTTGACTAGCACACTCTGGATGTTTTTATCCTCCTGGCATAGGGCAAAATACCAGGTTGATCCACTGAACCTATATTTACTTGCCCATTATATTGACAATAAGATCATTGACTCAAACAGATATGAAGTTTATAAATTATCCATATTTATATTATAACCAAAGTTGTTAGGGGAGAAGGGGTACATGGCAAATAGAGTTGCAAGGTATTAATAAAAATATGGTGGCAGAGGGGTGGAGAGCTTATATTAAAGACAAGCTATATGATATTGAACATGCAAATACTGTTGAACAATTGAGACTGATGTATGATAAATTTGTACTTGTTTTCTTCATGCCTTGATTCCAGCATACCAGGAGCCCCTGCACTCAACTTTTCAACTGCATCCCCCTCACATTCCCAAGTTTTCCTTTGGATGGATTTTGTTGATGTGGCTTGGACTCTTCCAAAATGTGCCAGTGCAAATTGTTGGTACCATCTGCAACTCTTTCATGTGTCAAAGCTTCCATCCCCTTCTTGTGGGTTAGCATCATATGTGCTCACACAAACTATAATACTGCTATTAAAGTGCCTGATATAGCTGGACACTGTGACCATCGAGCCTAGATATCTATTGCTAACTGTAAGTACTCTACTATAATCAGAAGCAGCAACTTCTGTATCCAAAGATCAACAACAAGAGAGCCTAGTGACAGCTACAGTTAGAGTGTTACACACGTCTTGACAGCAAGCTCTCAACAAAAAATAAATATTTTAGGCAAATAAAAAAATCCCAACATTCTGGACAGACCATCTGTGCTACTCACTACTATTCAATACTGAAAAGTCATTTAACTTCTCTGGGCCTCAGTTTCCTTGACAGAAAGAATTGTTTCTTTTCTTTTAATAGTACCTAGAATAATGTCTAGGAATACTTGTTGATGGATGGAAGTATAGACTATCTGTCAAAAGAAGGGACTGGATGAGATAACCTCCAAATTTGCTTCCAGCACTAAATTCTATGATCCTAAGAACAGGGTGCCTCAGACTACATGCCTACAAATCCTCAATGATTAAACCAAAGCTGGGATCTCAGAATTTCTTGTATATCTTGGCCCAGCCTTCAAAGGACACTATTAAGAGTATTTGATATTTATAAAAACTTTAAACTTATTAAGAACTTTACATAGATTACCTCCTTTGAGCCTCACAATAGGCTTATGAGCTAAATACTAAAATTATCCTAACCCTCACTTTAAATATGAAGGAAACTCAGTCTTTAAAGATTATACAACTTACTCATGGTCACATAAATGGCATGTATGTAGGAGGTGGGATTTGAATCCAAACTTTATCACTCCAACATATAATGAATCTCGACTATACAAGGACAACTAAAACAAATCCCAAGTTTGATGACTTTCACTATTTTTTCACTGGGTTCCTGAAGACGTTGCTAATAAATTCCAAGCAAAAATAGTAAGAACATTTATGCTGCTTCTACTATTTCTCTCCGGTCAGCCAATCAGTAAAGAAACATTTAGTAAAGGCCCTACTATGAGCTGAGTACTCCGTTAAGTCCTGGGGACACAAAGAATGGGGAAAAAATAGTTTCTGCCCAGAAGGACCTCACAGTCTAATGGGAATATTCCACTAATTTTAAAGCATTTTGTTGGTCCAAAACCCTTTCCTCATAGATAATCCTACATAATAGGTAGTGCAACTCCTAACATTAACTAACATAATTAGCCAACATAACTTCTAACTCCTAAGAAAACACTTCCCATGTTGTGTTTTTATCTTCTTATCCCCTATATATAACACAGAATAGGAGCTTAATAAATGATTCATATTTTCATCTTTAAATCCTCTGTACCTCATGCAAAAGAGCTTCTTAAAAATGTTTTGTGCCTCCTGCTGATCACTGAATAGGTGCTTAATAAATCCTTTTTGAATATGTGAATCATCTGTGAAAAAGGCATGGAGAACAACAGTTAGTAACAGCAGTGAAGGACTATTGCTCAACTGGTTTGGGTGAAGGGAGGGTGCTGGTTCACCTGTATACAGGATGGTGAGCTTTTACTTTGGTGTATAGAAAAATTCTAAAATATATTCTTAAAGGGAAGGTTTATGAACACATAGAAAGGGAAACAGTGATCAATGAGAACCACCATAGTCTCATTTGTTGTCCACAATGACCTATTAATAAAATCAATTATATTTCATTTTCTTGAAAATGCCTTAACTTCAAAGCAATGAAAGAAGGTGACACTTTGAATCACTTAAAATAAAAAAAAAACAGTTTAAAGTATCTGGAGTAATAAAACCCAAGCACCTCATTATGATTAGAGAAATACAACAGAGCAATAAATTTCTTCAGCACATTAAGAATTCTGATTGATGTAAGGAAGGTTCACGGAGAAGCCATAATGGAGCTGTCTCTAGCTAACCACTCAACCAAACCTGGCAATCCAAGATTTGAATGTGATTAAAAGATGATATGTCAGAAACCATACATCCTAGCCATCTTTATTTGGGCTGTATGAGCTGAAAGAGATGGGAATATTTTCAAATAAGGCACATTTTAAATGATGAGGAAAATGAAATAAAATCCTAAGCTGGAGCAAAGATTTTATTTTATTTTCTATTTATGGAATAAAACAAGCATCCCTATAACATAATAAAATAAAAAGATGATTGTACATGAAACTGCAACTTACATAACAAAATTATCATGCAAATTTCTTTTTTTCTTCCCTTCCCCCCACTCTGGAGATGTCAACCATTAGGCATAAAGAGGTGTGTGTATATAGGTGTGTGTGCGTATGCATGAACATATATGTATATGTGTATGTGTATATATGTATGTTGTATATGTGTGTTATATGCATATATGTATGCACACATATACACATATGTATATATAGACTATACACATATGTGTGTATATATGTGTGTGTCTATATCTGTATATATATACATACATATGTATGTACCTGTATATGTGTGTATATACATGTGTGTGTATAAAATATATACATACTTCTATTTATCAGTTTTCTCAGGACACAAATGATATCTTCATATATCCTTTATTATAGTTAATTTGGGTATTTATATTGAACAAAATAACATATATTTAAAGTTTTTTTCTTAAAACAGTATTCCTGTTACTATAAAGAATGTTCTCTTGGTTCTGTTCATTTAGCTTTTCTTTATTTCATGAGTTAATAGTGTTATTTCAATCTTTGTTTTTGAGATTCATCATTTAATTTTTTTTAAATTTTAATTATGTTTGCCTCTGAGGGCAGCTAGATGGCAGTAGATAGAATAAGGAAGACTCATCTCCCTAAGTTCCAATGTGGCCTCAGACACTTACTAGCTGTGTGATCCTAGGAAAGTCACTTTATCTTGTTTGCCTCAGTTCCTCATCTGTTAAATGATACAGAGAAGGAAATGGCAAACCACTCCAGTATCTCTGCCAAGAAAACCCCAAATGGGGTCATGGAGAGTCAGGCATGACAAAACTACAAAAATATTTGTTTCTATGCTGCTTATTGAAAAGCATGATATTCCTTCCTTAGTTTATATCTTCTATCCCTCAGATAATTCTCCTGTTAATTGCTAGTAACAGCAATAGTGGTAGTAATGTAATTATACATTACTCTTTTTCCATTTGGCTTTAATAACATGATTTATTTTGATTTCGTCCCTTTGTAAAAGGCCCTGAAGTTGGTGCATCTGGTTGAGGAAGAGGGGTATTTAACAAATTGCAATGGCAGCATTTTAGTCTCACAGGACTTGTGCTTAAGGCTGCAGATAAAATTAGCTTAAAGCATTTGTGATGCCTTCCTTCAGCAGCTGTTTTCTCCATCCTCAGGCCTCCATTAATAACTCTCTCTGTTGTTTCACAAGGAAGGCACTTCCCCTTTATGCTTAAAAAATATTTTCAAATTCACACCAACATTATTCCACAAAAGCTTTTGGTAATGAATAGTCTGTGTTTTACAAGGTTTAGCTTTTTCTTCTGTTGTGTGTTTTGGACGGGCGTGGTAATTTATGAAGATCGCATGCCGACAGCTGTGAAAAACTGCTGCATTAATATATATCCACTTTATGGGCAATTTTCCACTTTATCATGTCAGCATTGTGGTAAGCCTGCTTCAGAGCACTGCTGGCCAGTTCATCACTCATTCAGCTGGAGGGAGGAAGGGAAGAGTTCCCTGGGACTTGGTGATAAACACCAAGTGTGGGGCCACAAAGTCATGATGAAAATGAAGTGAGTCAAAAGCTTTGAGATGGAGGCTAGACATCAACAAAAAAATAAATGAATTATAATGAGCCAAGCTCTGGAGAGATTCAGACCATCAGCCCTAGAAATGCTCCTAGGAAGTATAAACTGTGACCTTTATAGATTTTTGAGTCCCAATTCCATGAGCTTCAGCCCAGTACTAAGTTCACAAAGATAGATGACAAAAAATATTCATGATGTGTGTTAACATGTGTATTTGTGTATGTATACTAATGGGTGCAAGGGTAGAATTTTGGAAAGAAGGGACCAAAAGAGAAGAGCATACATAGCATGAGTTTTAACTTCCTGGGCTTCATTAGTATAACTATGATTCATCAGAAATAATACACAGGCTCAAGATCAATAAATTATATTCCTGACACTTGCATACTTTTCTGAATAACTGAAAACTTCTAGGAATGGTATTAGAAAACCATTCCCAGACTCCTGTTGCCTCATATTCATGGTACATAATCTAGCATTTTAGATTCCTCTGATTTCCTTGGTTAAGCAACAGACAGTTAATAATCACTCATTTAGTAGCCCTATGATTTCAAGAAAATCTAACTGTCTCAATTGCTTTTGTTACAAAACTGGGGTAATACTACATGCTAGAACACAAAAAACAAGCCAGTTGAGTTCTTAAGATCCTTTCCACTTCTGAAATTTGTTATTTTATGGAAACTAAAACAAAAAGTCAGTTTATCATGGAGTTAGAAAGAACTTTAGAAAGAGGTTATTTAATCCAAACTCCTCATTTTACAAACAAGAAAATTAAGACCCAAGGCAGTTAAACGGCATTCCAAGTCACATAAGTAATTTAGTGGCAAAGGTAGAACGCAAACTGATATCTCATTAATTATCCAAGTGTCTAGTATGTTTTTATCCCCATACCTTAAATGTACTTGAAGGCAGTATGTAACCCCATCCACCCCAAAAAATATTTATTTATGTAGTAAGGTTTTCATTCAAAAAGCATTTAATACTCTAAATAAAGTACTAGCATATTAGGGCATATGCCAGCATATGCCTATTGACATGATACACGTAAAGTACTTTATAAACCTTAATGTGGCATTTAAATGTAAGATTTCATTATTAACATTACACTGCAGTCATTATTTGAATCATTACAATGCAATAAAATGGGCTTTTGTAGTCATGGATTTAGAAAGCTGAAAAGAAAAAGAACAATAAGGTCATATAATTATAACTGAATTCACTTAACAAATATTTATAGAATATCTATGATGTGCAAGGCCCTAGGCTAAACCTGGAGTTTCGTCTACATTATCAGGCAGGAATGGATACCAAGATGTAAGCCAAGTTGAAATAATATGGACAGGGCATCCAAGATGCTGGTGAATTCTAATACAAGAATTAGGTCATCCAGGTAGAAGGTCTCAGAATGAGGGCCCAGACTTTAACAAAAGGCAAGCAGAAGCAATTATTTGAGTGAGATATCTTTTATTACCAGGGGCATGCAACCTGTTAACACAGGGGCTTTATTGGCTTGCTTCCATTTTGTGCCAAAATACCCAGAGCAAGAGGCAACCCACTCCTTTTATACCAAGTCTTCCTATGTCTTATACCTATGTCCTCCTTCTAACTGACCTGATAGTAAATCATTGGGACCTCTTCTGGCAATCTTGATTGGTAAGTATTTTAATGAGGAGGTGTGTCAAGAGTCCTAGGCTCTTCCCCATTACTTCATTATTGGGAGGGAGAGGACTACAACTAAGGAAAATGGCCTTCAAATTGGTTGACCTGGCCCTCTCTGATGCTTATGAATAGAATGTTAGCTGGTTTAGAAACCCAGCTTGTTTGTAGAAAACTTAGCCAGAAAAACATAAGCCATCTCAACCAGGCTTTTACTTGTCTAGTCTCTCTTTTCCAGACCAAGTTATTCCAAATCTTGATGAGGGGATTAGCAAGGACAAAGGGGCCTATTACTGAGTCTGGATTTTGTTTACAGGGTAAATAAAAGTAAGGGTCCTTACCCAGGTAGCTGAGGGATGGAAGTAGATTATACTAGTCAGTTAGACCCTTCAAAAACTGCCTGATTTTAAGAAGTTAGGGGTCTTAAGAAACAGATGGATCCACATAGAAATTTGCCAATAGATAGTGCAATCCAACATTAATGTGCCTCAGGAGAAAGAAGACAATGTCTGCTCCTTCATGGCTTACTTTGGAGAGGACTGGAGGATGAATACAGCCACTTTTTTTACAGTCTAGCAGACTTAGGAAAGAACGTTTAGTTCAACCATTGCATTTTGAAACGAAATGTTGATAAACTCAGCTAAGGAAACTGAGATTCAAAGTGATAAAGGGACTGCCCCAAATCTCATTGACATCTAGTGCCTGAACTGGGACTAGAAACCAAGTAACTGACTTACAGGTCAACATTCTTTCCGCTGTAACCAGTGTGGAGAGGTAGTAAAGGTAAGTGACATTAAATGACTGGAAAGCTAAGTGGGAGCTATATTGTGGAGAGCTAAAAATGCTAGGCTGAGGGTTACATACTAAATCCTTTAGTAGCATTTGACACAAAAATATCATTCAAAAATCTTTCAATGGGGATAATGCCCTCCCTTCTCTTTTAACTTATGGTGGTTGAGTCAAAAATTCATTTGTAGGGAGCCTTAGGGTTAGTCAGAATAGACTGTAATGTTATTGTGTTGTGTAAATGTGAATATCATATAATCGAATTTTCCAAGAGAACTTTCAGTAGAGCTTTTTAATACCATTTCTACCATAATGAAGGGGTTTAAATTGTATTTAATGTGGAGAATGTCATATTGTCATCTCAGTAGCTAAAAGTTAGGAAGCACCAAGTAAAAATGGGACTGCCCTTAAACCAAAAAAGTAGAATAACTTAATCCCCTGTATTTTATAGACTATTGTCCGTGTGAGTGACAGTGAAATTCTTCTTCTATCTATAAATACTAACTTTAGAAAGCACATTGGCAGGCCAGGTGATAATTAAGGAAACTATGCTCATGTTATCAGATTAGTCCTTCTTGTATATTTGTTATCTTTAGGTAGCTAAAGGTAGCTTTAGGTAGCTTGTCAAACGTCCTTACATTGAAAGAAAGCTTGGTTTTGAATAGATATTTGGGGGCAGTTGAGTTTATACATCAATTACTAAGAAAGGAATGGCTATCACCCACAACTATCATTGCTTTCTAGGTCACTGCTGCCAACTGATAGCTTACTCATACTCATTACCCCTCCTCACCAACAAATGCAAACATCTTGTGCTAAGAGGTTCAACAAAATTTGTTCTGGCTTTTCACATCACAGTTCTCAAATTCCCTTATCTTGATTTGTGGATTAGAGAATTGAGACACCCAATAGCTTAAAAAAAATGTTACTCCAATTTGACTGGTCATCAAAGCCCTCAAGGTAGTCTTTATGAGAAAAGTTTTGTTTTTTAGGCCCTGTGATTTGCATTTGGGTTAGAGACTTGAGTGGAATCTCAACAAAGAGATTGCTTTTTTCCAAATTTAGAAGTGGGTTATTTTTACATGAGTCAAAATGGAGTAGGGTAAAGGAAATACCATCTTTCCAGATTACTACTACTCTCCCTTTTATCTTCCTTTCTCTGAACTCCCACTTCCCCTTTTCCCTCCATTCTAAATCAAAGCAACCTATTAGCTGTACGCACTTAATTTCTCCATATTTTATTTGCCTCATCTGCAAAATGGGGATATATAATAAAACATACCTCAAGTTCTTGGAAAATTAAGTGAGATAATATATTGAAGTACTTTAATAAACAATAATTATAGTTATTATTCTAGCAAAAAAAAAAAAAACAATTCCTCAAGTTGCTTTAAAACAGAGGTCCTTGACCTGAGGTCCTGAACTTTTAAAAAACATATACCTATGTGTAGCTGTATTTAAAAAACAATTTGTTTCCTTTGCAGTCTTTTTTTATGCAGTTGAAAACTTTATTCTGAGAAGTGGTTAATAGACCACCAAACTGCCGAAGGGATCCAAAGACATTCAAAACATTGTTTTATAATAAAGTCAAACATGTCTGGGTTTCAGGACTTTGTTTGAAAATATAATCAGAATTTATAAAAAGAGTTTGGGGATGATTTACATATTAGAATGAGGAAAGGCACCATTTTGCCCCCTCCCCTCTATATAATGGAAAATCCCTGTGATTCATAAAAATTAATAAAGAGCATTTTTAAATTGCTGTTTGTAATGTGGGAGCACTTGTGTAAATTGCATGTTAGCTACAATTAGAGGCCTGTGTATATAATAGGCCTAGGAGTACAATGCATTTTATTTCAAATCACATTTCACAGCCACCGTCTACCCTTTTATTTTTTTCCTGAGAAGGCCAACACAGGAAACTGCTATTTCTCAGAAACAGGTCTTACCTCAACAATGAAATATGAGCATCTAGAAAATAGTAAGCTTAGAGTTAATCAAATAAATAAATGCAGTAAATGAATGGATTAAGTGTGGGGTGGGGGTAGGGAAATGACTTGTTTGATTTGAAAAATTGTTTGATGGAAGTTATGGCAAAGAGTATATGCATAAAACATTGTCAACTACATAAGAAATGCATCTTTTAGTTTTCCTTATACTATTCCCCTCATTTGAAATCCTCCCCATCTTTCTGTCTCTGTATGTGCTTATGTATGCTTACATATAAAATATATATGTGTATATACATACATATATGCATGTATAAATCCACTAGTCTTAATGCATTTTAAGCAATTAAAAACATTTATGTAGGAGTATACGTGAACATAAATGTACATGTATGTGTGTATAAACTTTAAATTGTACACACTTATTGTATCTGTGTACATACATTTAAATTCATAAATTATATATTACACACACATATATAAATACATACTATGCATGCATGCATATACATATGTGTATACATATACATATTTTCCCCTATTTATCCTTCAAGATCTAGTTAGGGAACACTTCTCCAAACCATTATATTCTATCTATCTTCTAAGCTCCTATAATATTTATTGTTTTTCATTTTTCTCAACTTTCAATGTACATATGCATATGTCTCTAACAAGCTTATTTACTCTTCAGTAGCAGAAGGTAAAGGATTAGTGGACTGCATGTTGAAGTCATTATGTGCTGTGTGATGTGTAATGAATCTAGAGATCCAATAAGGGTGAATCAGAAAAGAAGAGGGACTAGATAAAAATGGATCTTGAGGGAAGGAGGGTGGATTTGAACTGAAACAAGCAGGAGAGCCAAAATATAAATGAACTACAATGGAAGAAACAAAATAGAAGTCTGTTATCTAGGATCCAAGTTATCAATCATTAGTCATTAGAGGAAGACAAGTTAATACAAGATTATAATCCACATGTCTCCATATCTTGAATATGGGTTTGTAGCCCACATACAGGCCAATATGCGATTGGTAAAGAACACTCCACCTAAGATTTGACAGGGAATAGTCTCAGAGGATGAAGATAATGTGTTTTGCCCCTCACCTCATCTAACATAACCTCTTCATAAAATGGTTTCTCAATACATATCTGCTCAAGCTCTTTTCATGGTGGCCAAGAATTGGAAATTGAGGGGATGCCCATCAATTGGGGAATAACTTAACACGTTGTGGTATAGGAATGTAATGGAATATTATTGTGTTATAAGAAATGATGAGCAGGCAGACTTCAGAAAAACCTGGAAAAACTTACATGAACTCATGCTGAGTGAAGGGAGCAGAAACAGGAGAACACTGTACAGAGTAACAGCTACATTGTGTGATGACTAACTTTCATAAACTTGGCTCTTCTCAGCAATGCAAGGATTTAAGGTAACTGAAAGACTCATGATGGAAAATGCTGTCCACATCAAAAGAAAGAACTATGTAGTCTGAATGCAGATTGAAGCATACTATTTGTTCTCTCTTTGTTGTCATAGTTTTGTTTCTTCTTTCTCATGGTTCCTCCCATTGTTTCTAATTCTTCTTTACAACATGACTAATGTGAAAATAGGTTTAATATGAATGTATATGTAAAGCTTATATCAGATTACTTGGGGATTCTTGGGGAGGGAAGAGGGGAAGTAGGGAGGGAAGGGGAAATTTAAATCTCAAAAACTTATGGAAGTGAATGTTGAAAACTAAAAATTAATTAATTACTTAATAAAAATAGACATCTGCTCAATTTGGATTATTAATCAATGATCTCTTTTTTCTTTTTCAGACTCAGGGGTGAGTTTTACTTTCAGCTTTCCTATTTTGTGTGGATCTAGTATAATTATATTTACATATAATTTCACAGGGAAACAAGCACAGAGGTACTCAGCTTCCAATGCCAAGTTTAGGGTATCTTAGGAATTGATGATTGAAAATACCAATGTCACTGAATTAGAGATAAAAAGACATTGGTTTGAATTCTTTTTCTACTATTTACTATCTGAGAGATTGTGAGTAAGATTACTTTATCTCTCTGGCCATATTTCCACATTTTTTTAAATGAGACATTTGGATAGATGATATGTCATTCTCCTTCCAACTCTAAATGCTATCATCCTATCAGTGTGGGTGAGGACATCTTCAAGATCATTTCTTTTGTATTGAGTAAAATGAAACAGGCAAACTGAGGCATTTTTTTTCTAAGGTATAGAAAATGCATTAACAGTGACACATATAGCTGTTAAAAGCTAGATTACTCCAGTCACCCCTTCAAAACCAGGGACCTAGACAGTACAGAAAAAAAAGAAACATTTTTGGGACACAGGAAAGGAGGGTAGTTTGGGGAGGCCTTTTGATTGGCGGCAGCTGGGGAAAGTAGGTTGACCTTCAGGTTTTGATGATCATGGTGCTCTGAAATTTAAGGAATGTTAATTGTTTTATGGGCCTCAACTGTCTAGTAATGGTGACAAAAAAATTAGAGCCACTTGAATTGGGATAATTCAATTAGCCATCCCCTTGGGGAGACCAAACTACCATTATTTTTTACAATAAGGAACAAGACGAGAAGGATTGTTCCTTGGGGAAGATCTCAGCCTCATTTTCTACTTACAGTAAACAAAACAGGGGTCCCAGGTTAAACTGTTTAGCAAGCAAATGTCTAGGGGGTAGGAGTGATCACATTATTCAACCATGTCTAGGATGAGACAGACCAAATTTTAGAGCTAAACTGAGGAATGGGGTTTAACAGAATAAGAAATTACAGAATAAAACCATTTATTAAATGATACAGCATAATTTTAATTTCCTGATTATTATTAGTCTAATTAATTTGTGGTTGCTTTATGGACTTGTTTGTATATACACACAAAGGTTAGGAATGGGAATAATGACTGGATCTTTGATTGTATTGGCTTGGGGAATTCCCAGGAAAGTAAAATTTCTTTATGAAATGAGATTACTATTTTCTCTGCAGTTTATAGTTTCAGAGGATCACTTAGATGACTAAGAGGCTAAACAACTTGTCCAAGGTGACATAAATGGCAAGTATAAGAGGCAGAATTTGAAGCCAAATCTTTCTGTTTACAAGGCTACTTCTCTGTCTACTATCCACATTTCCTTTTTTCACAGACATATTAAGTAAATAGATGTTAATTTTGTTTAACCTCACTTAGGAATGCTTAAATATATGTGTATATATAAATACAAACATACATATACAGATATGTGTATCTATATGTGTATGTATATATGTATGAATATATATGTGTGTACATACAGATATACAAATCTTTATATGTATATATAAAATATATGTGTATTTGTTGATGTTTATATGTGTGTATATATGCTCTTCTATATCTATATACACATTAAATAAAGATATGTAAATTTTATTTTAATTTACTAATATTGAAATATATCTGCATATGTATGTGCATATATATATATAATACGTATGTATAGGTATACACTCTTCTACACCTGTCTATATATACATACACATTAAGTAAATGTGCTATATGTAAACTTTACTTAGCCTACTATATGTGTATGTGTTTATGTAGATATATGTATATGTATGCATATGTATACATACATATCTATATAGTTTATATCTATATCAACATATTTTAGTGTCCAAAATAACACATTTGTGGTTCCCCCTAACCAATTCCCAAGTGAATGCATGAGAACCTAGGGTCACTACTCTTAGAATCTGACTACATTTGTAGGATATATGCTGCTTGTACATCTGTATTCTCAACTCACAAATTTGATAAATGTAAATTCTACCTGGCATGCAGAATTTTCAGAAGGGAAATCTGTTTACCCTTTATTTATTGTAGAAACCCAGGCTCTCAGTAGCAAGACTCTCTCCTATCATATTCTTTCCAATACACTCATTAAAGAGTGGGTAATATGTCCCTTGGGAAGACTTTATGTTTATGTTATAGAAGGAGAAAAAATATCGCAGACATGTCTAGAACCCACTAGGATATATTAAGGAAATGGTGGAAATGATGAAATTAAAATGGCATGGGGTCTCCAGAGGATTAGGATGTTTTCCAAGTTAGGATCAACATGCAGAGATAAAACATATTTTCACTTATTCTTCATGAAGATTTCACATATATCTCTGAGGCTTATGATCCTAGCCCAAGGGTTTCTACAGTCTGTTGCCTAAAATGAGTAGCATGATATTCTTAAAGAGGGATTAAACTTGCACTAATGTAATATTTTCAAGTCAAGAAGTAATCAGAATGGTATATTAAGAATGTTGGATATTGGTGTGAGGGATGGATTGGAACACAGAGACATCATTCAGGAAGTTCAGACTGAAAGCTAGCATGATACTTTAGATGAGAAGAAATGATTTTTTATGGAAATGATGAGAAGACAGATGAGCCATATGGTAGAGTCTACAATCCCTTGAAGATGCTATAGCATTAGAGCAACACAATTGGAGCTGTATCATAAGAAAAGTAATATTGCATTTTATACAGGGTGAGTTGGAAAGAAGAGAGACTGGAAGCAATGAAGAGACTGTTCTGATAGCCCAGTGAAGAAATAATAAAGACCTGAGTTAGGGCACAAGCAATGGGAATGTAGAAAGAGGGAGATACAGTTTCCAGCTAGATCTGGGTCTTCTATATTCAAGATAAATGACTTCTATATCGCTGACAGTATCATAGGCTAACTGTACTGATTTCAATCTCTTTTTGCTTTTGTTCCATTCCAGACAGAGCTCATGAGATATGACACTGTCGTAGTACATGAGATGGAACATTGAAGCCTGACCTCACAAGTCTTGCCTATGGGATTTCAATTAATAGAGCTTCTTTGGCTGCTATAAAAATCCTCCAGTAATCTGGTCCAGCTTTTCAAGCCTCATCAAAATCCATTTGTTTTGGTCTCCCTGATTCATTTGCACATAAGCAAGAAGTGCTTTGGATTTTGCAGGCAATTCACACAAAACCATTGGATTTTAATCATCCATTTAACTTGTATTGTCCAAGCTAATGTGTTAGGCCCTGAGTTAAAAAAAAATCACAAGTCAAATAAATTTTCAATTTTTCCCCTTAATCTTGGCTTCATCAATCTTGCCAAATCAGATACAAGTTCTATATCATTTCTTAAATTGATAAAAGAAGTTGCTCTCTTCAGCCATTTTTGTTCCTAGTATCAAATCTAATTCTCCCTCTAAAAGAAAAAAAAAGACTCAACTTAGTGTTTAATTTTTCAGAATGATTATTTGGAAATCTCTTCTGGAAAGACTGAATTGGAAAAGATGCTTCTATCATCTTTATTTTTAATAAAATTTTAAAAATTTCTATCTATGCTTATGAAAAAATGGACTTCTCTTTGTTCACTGGTATCTTGGAAATAATCTGACAGCAGATATTATTTTCACTGGGTAGGAGTGTTGGATGCAACAGGACACTAGTAAAATACTTGCTGAAATGCCACTACTATGTCTGTATCCCAAAGAGATGATAAAAAAGGAGAAAGGACTTACATGCACAAAAATATTTATAGTAGCTCTTTTTGTGGTTGCAAAGAATTGGAAATTGAAGGGTTACCCATCAATCGGGGAATGGTTGAACGGCTTGTGGCATAAGAATGTAATGGAAATGCTATTGTCCTATAAAAAATGGTGAGCAGGTAGATTTCAGGAAAACCTGGAAAGACTTACATGAACTGATCCTGAGTGAAGTAAGCAGAATCAGGAGAACATTTTACACAGTAACAGCAAGATTGTGCAATTATCAAATATGATAGACATAGCTTGTCTAAGCAATACAATGATCCAAGACAGTTGCAAAAGACTTGTAATGGAAAATGCTATGGAGAGAAAGAACCATAGAGTCTGAATGCCTATCAAAGCATACTATTTTCACATTTAAAAAAATTCTTATGCTTTTCCTTTTGTTCTGATTCTTCATTCACAACATGACTAATGTGAAAATATGTTTGACATGATTGTACATGTATAACCTATATCAGATTACTTGCAGTCTTGGAGAGGAGAGAGAGGAAGGAGGGAAGGAGGAAAATTTGGAGCTCAAAATCTTATAAAAATGTATGTTGAAAATTATATATATATATATGCATATATATATATATATATATATAATTTTTAAAAATACTATTATGTGGAAAAATACAAATAAAATACTTGCTAAATTTTCAACTTTTTTCAAATGTGAGCTTAGCTTTCTTTCATAGATCTAGAGTATCTAAACCCTGGGAGGTAAAAGTTCTACTGTATTCTGACCCTGATTAGACCATATTGGATGGTTTTGTTTATTCCTATGATCAGGGTACTTTTAGAAGAGTATTCACTAGCAGGAGCCCTTCCTTTGTAGGGTGACCACAGCAGAAGACTCTAAAGTATAGCACATGGCACTCATACTAAGGCCCTGGGAATGTTTATTATACAACAGTAAAGATTAAGTGGGGATGGAATAGCTGCCTTCAAGTATTTGAAGAAATGTGATACAAAAGAAGAATTAATTGAATATTCTTGACCCTAGAGGGGAGAACTAAACCCTGATTCAAATGTGGTTTTCCCTTTCAGGTAAAGTTTGAACAAAGCCAATCCATTTTGTGAATTCAGGGAAAGAGAAAAGTCTTAACTCTACCACCAAATGCAAAAAGCTCCACAAATTTTGTAATTGCAACACATCGAATCCTAGGAATCAAAGTAAATCCTGAGAAATTCCCATCAATTCCACTCATTCAACATCTTGGCAGGAAAGCTTTAGTAATTACAATATGAATTTCCTAATAATTTTATCTGTACAATCATTTCTATGCTCTTTAAGCAGAGTGTTTATGACCACATCCAGGCTTTGAAATTGAAGGGATTCCAATGATGCAATAATTTGGAATAGATGTGAACTAGAGCGGACTAATCCCACTCCCACTCAGGGTGTATAATTCTCTGAAGGAGACCTCTATATTTTCTAGGGAAGATGAGATTTTTGCAGGTAGCAAATTCTTGGTTAAAGTTAAGTGTGTATATTGTGAGATTAAAAAAAAGCAGGTCTGAAGTGCTCTTAGGCATAAACAGCAAAACTCCATTTTTTTAGCCGACTTCTTGATTTGTCAACTTTTTAATTTTTTTGAGATTCAAAAAATACTGCAAGCAGCCAGAAAGAAACAATTTGAGTATTGTGGAAACCCAATCAGAATAACCCAAGATCTGGCAGCCTCTACATTAAGAGATCAAAGGGCTTGGAATACGATATTCCGGAGGTCAATGGAGCTAGGATTAAAACCTAGAATCACCTACCCAGCAAAACTGAGTATCATGCTCCAAGGCAAAATATGGGTTTTCAATAAAATAGAGGACTTTCAAGCTTTCTCAGTGAAAAGACCAGAACTGAATAGAAAATTTGACTTTCAAACACAAGAAGCAAGAGAAGCATGAAAAGGTAATCAAGAAAAAGAACAAGAAAAAAAATTGCAAGGGACTTACTAAAGGTGAACTGTTTTGTTGACATTCCTACATGGAAAGATGATGTGTATGATTCATGAGACCTCAGTATTAGAGTAGCTGAAGGGAATATGCATACATATATGTTTATGTATATATATGGATGAATGTGTATGTATGTATATGTCTATGTCTGTATGTATATATATATGTGTATATATATGTGTATATATATATATATATATATATATAGAGAGAGAGAGAGAGAGAGAGAGAGGGAGGGAGGGAGGGAGGGAGAGAGCAGACACAGGGTGAGTTGAAGATGAAGGGAATATATCTAAAAGAAATAAAATCAAATTAAGGAATGAGAGAGGAACATACTGAGAGAGGGAGATAAGGAGAGATAGAATGGGATGGATTATCTCCCATAAAGGTGGCAAGAGGAAGCAGTTCTGTGGGAGGAGGGGAGGGGGGGTGAGGGGGGAATGAGTGAATATTGCTCTCATCAGATTTGGCCTAAGGAGGCAATACCATACATACCCAATTGGGAATCTTACGCCACAGGAAAGAAGAGGGAAGAAGATAAAAAAAATGTGGGGGGATGATGGAGGGGAGGGCAGATGGGGGTGGAGGTAGTCAAAAACAAACACTTTCGAAAGGGGACAGGGTCAAGGGAGAAAATTCAATAAAGAGGGGTGGGTTGGGAAGGAGCAAAATATAGTTAGTCTTTCACAACATGAGTATTGTGGAAGGGTTATACATAATGATACACATGTGGCCTATGTTGAATTGCTTGACTTCTTAGGGAGGGTGGGTGGGAAGGGAAGAGGGGAGAGAATTTGGAACTCAAAGTTTTAAAAACAGATGTTCAAAAACAAACAAAAATGTTTTTGCATGCAACAAGAAAATAAGATACACAGGCAATTGGGCATAAAAATTTATCTTGCCCTACAAGAAAGGAAGGGAAAAGGGGATGGGAGGGGAGTGGGGTGACAGAGGGGAGTGCTGACTGGGGAACAGGGCAACCAGAATATATGCCATCTTGGAGTGGGGGGGAGGGTAGAAATGGGGAGAAAATTTGTAATCCAAACTCTTGTGAAAATCAATGCTGAAAACTAAATATGTTAAATAAATTTTTAAAAAAAGCTTAAAAAATAAGCTAAAAAAATAAATAAAATAAAATAAAAAAAATCACTCAAGAGGTATATTCTAATATTTCCTCACAAATTATTAAACTGAAAAAATATCTCTTTAATTAATTCATTTACAAACACATGTTCACATTAGTTCATAAAAAATAAAATTAGAGAAACTTTCTTGACACAAGATTTGTCTCTAAAATTCAAAACTCATAGGTTTAAAAAAAGTCCCAGTAGTATTGGATATGTAACATATTAGGAGTAACAAATGATACAAAAGTATAAAATAATATTACAATAAAATATCAGCTCTGAAGGAGGATAATAGAATCATCTCTTAGCAGTTACTGACTCCTCCTAGACATAGGAAAATATCTAATCCTACTATAGTTAGTAGTAGAACCAGTCAATTCTTTCAGAATAAAAGTTAAAATCTCCCCAAAAAACTATCTTTAGGATATCTTCACCATGGAATATCTTTGGCACTGAACAATTAAGTTCAATTCTCTCAAAGTGTTTACTGAAATTCTCTCAAAAATGTCTCTTTGAAAAATGATTATTAACTCACCAAGTTTCCTCAAGAAATTATCTTTACTTTCAGAGGTTCAAGCAAATTCCTTTTCAATGACAAATAACTTTCTTATTCTCTTTTATTCTTAACATATGTAAATTAACTATAATATCTTATAGATTATTTTTGCCATTTCAGTTAAACTACTCAATATTTGATAGACTGAATATGTAATGATTAGATCCCAAGATTTTATTCTCTTTATTCTAAAACTATAGTAGTAATGACCAAAGTCTTGGCCACCCCAAAGATGGGCATCAAGGGTGGCAAGGGTAATATTACTTAAAGAGTCAATGTACTATAGACTTGTTGTGGTTGTTGTTTTGTTCAACAATAAATATATTTTTAGCTTTTCGTTGCTGGTTTAAATATGATTAACATTGAATTTCAAGATACTAAAATGCCCCCAAATCAGTAAACATATTGTGTTATAGACTTATTTTTTGAGGTAGGGAGAGGTGGATCTGAATTTCTTACTTAGGATCATAGATGTAGACCTTGAGGAGACCTTCAAGACCACCTAATGATACATGTTCACTTTACAGATGGGGGAACTAAGATTCAGGTTAACTGATTTGCCCTCACTCTCATAGCTAATAAATGTCAGGGGCAAGATTTGAATTCAGATCTTGCTGTCTTTAAGTTCAGCATACTCTCCAATATGTAATGCTCCATCTGATTCCATATATGTTGGGAACCACAGAAACTTCCTCCATATATATATACACACACACACACATATATATGTATGTATGTATGTATGTATATTATATGTGTATGTATAAACTTGAAAGCCTTCTCTATCTCCCTCATATGCCAAACTGTTTTATACTCATGGTATATCAGCTTTTATTTATGCCCACTTGACGTCACAAAAACAGATAGAAATATATTAAGTGAATTAAACTTCTACCTACAATCACTTATCGATTAAATTTGTTGGGTAGTTGTTTAGTTAAAAAATTGTTCACTTTTCCAAGATGGCATCTACCTTTCCATTTATATTTCATAGGAGAAGAGTATTATTGATCAGGGAGGGGAGTTTGGCTTCACCGTAGTGAACAGAAAGATAAATCAGAAAATCACACCCATAATACTTTTTAGAAAATGTTCCAGGGGAGTCACGCTAGTGTCTTTGGGATTTTCTGTTCAGTTCCCTATGAGATGGATGATCCTGTCCTTTACATTCTCGAATTCTTGTTTCTACTTTTGTTGCTTTACTGTCTCAGTGTAAGATATTTAGAGGCCTTGAGGCCTAGCTTGCTTTGAATCTTACTGTTTTTGATGGAGTAAGTGTATTTGTTCTCCACTGGCATGCTGAACCAAAATGCCTTCCTCTGCTCTCTGGAACAAGACCCAGATTGGCTCTCCCCAATATTCACTTCCCTTGTCATTCCATTCTTCATTTTAAATAAACCATTTCCTAAGCCTGTATTCCTCTCTTTTCATCTTCTTGCTCCAGTGCCAGCATGTCAGCAATTAAGTTGTACTATAGTTGTACTGATAAGTACCGAAACAGTAAACGCATTCTACTTACCATGGGGGTGGGGATCCTCTACATCTCATTGTGTATTCCCTTCTCCATCCACATGTATATTCACTTCTGAAGTATGGCATATCCAGCAGACTCATATTTCCAGCCAAAACTCCTTTGCCTGAACTCACTGGCATTTCTCTGTGCTCTCTTTCTTGTTTCAACTTTAAAACCACCAGTTCCAAAGAGCTGATTGAGCTTCCAGAGCTCTTGGCCTCATTCTCTTCCATCAGCTAATGCAATCCTGCACCTGACTTTGATTAGAAATTCAGGGGAATAGTCCAACTTTCCATTTGTAACACTCTTTTTGGAGGGAAGAGCCTGCCTTCCAAAAACAGGCCATGTTTCAGACAGGTTTTTATGGATGCTTTAAAGAATCCCCAGCAACCCTAATCCACAATTCAGTGCCAGCACACCCCAGGGATGTTCAGTGGCATGAACCTGAGCCTCGTATTAATGGAAGGTTCGTTTCTGATAAGTGGCAAGGGCTGGTTTGACAACTGTAAGCACAAATAAAGGCACACCTGTCTTTGATTGACCATCTAACTGAAAGAGTATGGTATGCTTCTTCTGGGGATACTTAGCATGCTTACATGAGTGTCAGGCAGGCATAGATTACACAGAAATGGGGGAAGTAAATTGCATTTAAAAATACAATGTAAATGTTGCTGAAGATAAAATAATTTGGTTCTATACTTGAATTTTGAATTTTTTACCATGAAAACAAAACAAAACATTCTTTCCAAACCCCAAACCAGGTCTTTCCTGTTACTGGCCCTGCCAGCATCTGCTTCTGTGTGAAACAGCTAATTTGACAAGACACTCATTTTACTACATTTTAAACATGAAACTTCATCAATGATGAATGAAGTTAGTAACTTTCAGTATTCTATTGTCCCAGTAGAAGGCTTTTCTGGGAAAGGGGAGAGGGTAATCTCAACAATTTACTCTGTTTTGTTGCATCAAAGTTCCATTTTCCCTTCACCATGTATTTTGAAAACTCAGTTGTAGTATAGCAACATGGTGGCCTCTTTTCACTATGCAGATTACTTTAGGATGATGCCAATATGTTCCCATGGCAATCCTGCTGAGTAATGTCCACTGGGAAAAGGGCAAGCTGCTAACTGCCACCCTGATTTGAGTTCTTGACTGTAGGCATGCTTAGTTCTGAAGTGTGGGGGACAAGAAAACCATTTTTCCCTGTATGAAAAATAAAATTATTTAAAAGTCATGCAACATTGCAGGAGATGAGCAATAATCCCCATTGATGCCAGTGAGAAAGATGTTGTGATGACTTCTAAAGACAACAGTTTCAGTGTGTGGATGAGAGGAATGAGGACATCCCAGACTATAGGATTCCTATTAGAAAATAGGAATTGGAATTTGAAGATCAGTTAGTCCCTTTTAAATATGAAGAAATTGATTTAGGGAGCTCACAAGAATACAAGGTCACATATTGAAGGATGAAAGCAACTTCAGAGTTGATCTAGTCAGTCCCCACTGTTTTACACATAAGGAGACTGAAGTATAGGGAATTTAAACTACTTGCCCAAGGTCATCCAGTAGGTAAGAGTTCTAAGTATGTTTTGATTCCTAAGTCTTCTAAATCCAAAGTTGATTCTCTTTCTCAGGGAAGTAACTAGTGTAAGGCAACATAGCTAGTAAATAGCACAGCCAACATTGAAGCCAACAATATCTTGACTCCAAATATGTTATTTCCATTATAGCAGCGTTTTCATTTATGGTGGAATCTATTTCTATGGATTTGTAGAAGCTTTGCTTTAGCTTACGGAAAGCTTGTTCCATAACTGTAGCCTGTTTAAGTCTTCGGACACAGAGTTTTTAAAAAATGAAAAGGAATTATATAAGATTCGTGGAAACAATCATATTGTTTTACTATGTAAGCTCCCTCTCCAGATGTGCCCTTTCAAGTTGAAGACCACAGGGTGTGAGATTCACCAAGCCTTCTTAAACCAGTCAGAAATCACATTATAACATGAAAATATACAATTTTATAAGTTTCTAAACTGATTTCCACAGTCTTTCTCTAAAGGTAACTTTTCACCATCAAGTAGAAGACAATTCAACATAGAAAAATACATTGCAGGAACTCCTAGCATGAGATAGGCACATATAATTTTAAATTTTCAATCATAGAAAATTCATCTTTCATGATTAGAGAGTAATTAGCTATATTTTTCCACTTGGAAATTGTTTATCTAAGTATAATCCTTAATGCTATTTTCAGCTCCATACATATTAAAATTGCAAACACTTTTTAATCCAATAGGATGATTTTTTTGTTGTTTTCTTTTTTGTAATGGCCTAAATCAACTCTAATTATCTGCTTTATGGTGACTACTAAAATTTTCAAAAAAATGGGCACTTAGAAGGAAATCTGTTATTCTATATACCTGCAATTTGGGGGGAAAGAATGTTTCATATTCTTGTGGGCAAAATAATATTTAAAATAAAACATACATAGATATAGAAGACGCAAAACCAACCAAATTGATTTTAATTCATCTATACATTTCTGGTCAAAATGTTATACAAATGAGAACAGAAATGTCCTAAGACTTCCCATAATGAAATATATGTTCAAAAGTCTGTGATAGTAGTCAAAGAAGCAAAGCTTGGACAGGTGAAACTTACAAAGTAAAGAACAATTGCAAAATCTTCAAATAAAGATGAATGACACATGAGGAATTCTATAGAAGGTAGCCATGTATATGTGTGATGTGCGTAGAGTCAATAAAACCTAAAAAGATGCTATCTGGGTAATATAGATAGGAGAATATAATAAACATATATTTCCCCAACACATGCTTTCTAACAAATTGAATTTCATGGAACCACAGGCATCTAACGAGGCAGTCCAAAATCCTTAGAATGATCCCGTGATCTAGAAATGTAGCATGGAATAAGGAAGAGAATTGGACATTGAGTCAGTACTACCTGGGTACAACTTCTACCTCTGACATTTATAGTCTGTAAAGATCAGCAAGTCATTGAACCCCTCTCAACCTCAGTAACCTTATCTGTAAAATGAGAGGGTTGGACAAAATTTCCTCAAGGTTCCTTCTTCATCTAAATCTATGATACCATGATGTTATTACCAGTCATTTGTACAAGGCTGGAAATAACAAGTATGAACATTTTAATTCCATTGTTCAGTATGTATGTTCTTGCTTACTGAGTAAAGACCAAAATTAAATATAAACATGCATATCTCCTTTTCTGGCTCATAATCTATATTATTCTCCCTAATTGTGAGTGTACAATGAGGCACTACTCTTGGCCCTGTTCTTACCTCTCTGTATACTTTCTAACAAATTGACTCTATTAACAACTATGGACTTTATCATCATCATGGCTATGCAAGGGATTAAGTTCTAGCTCATCTTTTTAGTTAGTTTTTTTTTGGAGGGGGGAAGGCAGGCTGGGGTTCAGTGACTTGCCCAAGGTCACACAGCTAGTAAGTGTCAAGTGTCTGAGGCCAGATTTGAACTCAGGCCCTCCTGACTCCAGGGCCTGTGCTCTTCTCACTGGGCCACCTAGCTGACCCTAGCTCATCTTTCCAATGAATTTTAGTCTTTCCATCACCAACTGTCTATTAGATATTATAAACCGGGATGATACATAGACATATCAAATTCTCACATCTAAAGAAGCCACTATCTTTCCCTCAAACACACACTTCTTGAAACATGTTTCTTTTAAGTACATCTCCATTTTTCAGTCATCCAGCTTTTTAACAGTATTTAGTCTCCTCACCCTCCCTCTTACTACATATCTAACAAATTGCCACCTCTTGCCTTTTCTATTGCCACTTTGCCTTTCGTACCCTGAGACAAAAGTGAATACAACAGTTATCTCAGTAGGGAAAATAATAAATCCAAAGAGAGAGTCAAAAATAGAAAGATGATAGAGATAAAGGTAAGAGGTGATAAAAAGAAATAGAAAAATCATACTTGAAATAAATTCAAGGACTTTGGCCTGGGTGATGGTAGTGGAGAGGAGATCATTGGGTTTATATCCCCATCAAAGCAGGGTGAACAAAATTATTGTAAGGTAGAATAGAGATAAAATAGGAAAGTCCAAGAGTCAATAGAAAATGAATAGGGTAAAACAAAGGTAAACAAATCTAACTATCTTAACCTTAAATGCTATAAGATAAAAGGATCAAAGAAAGTAAAAGAGAGAGGCAGAATGGGTAAGCATATGAAATCCATCAACTTATTGCAAACCAGAAACCCATCTGAAAATACAGACATATATAGTGGAAAGGAAAAGCTCTAGCAGCATTTACTATTCATTCGTTGGTTCCTGCTGACTTCTGGGAGCCAAGATGGCAAGTAAGCAGTAAGTTGCTCTTACTCTGTCTTACTGACTTTGAAAAATTCAGAAAATACTGCCTCAGGAAAAATCCTGTAATAGTGGAGTCAGGAGAAAGATGGGGTGCAGCAGATTTTAGCTCATGAGGCTAGTGGGATTAACGGGAAAAGGTCCCTCTTTCTGTGGCTGAAGGAGCAGGACAGGACAGGATACGTCTTGGCAAGCCAGCAGCAAGTCCCACCTCAGCAAACCAGTGGGCAATCCTGAGCCCCAGGGTGGAGGAGCAGGCAAACGCCAACACCAGGAACCCTACTTGTGCCTTCAAATACCATGGGAATAGGTCAATGAACCGCCACTTGTGATGTGTGTGGGATTGAGTGCACCAGTGATTGAGCGCACCAGTGATTGAGCATACACATGCTCTTGTGCAGCCCCCTGCAAGAGGTGATCTCCAGAAGCCAGACCACCCCACACCTCAACCCATGAGCTTCAATGTAATCTGGGGGAAATGAAGTAAAACCCCACTCAGAATCTGCACACACCACCGACCACCACCTGCTCCAGCTGACCACCAGGTCAGCTACACACTCTACAGCCTTTACACCCTCCAGCTGTGAGAACTTGAGGACCCAGCCCACAATGCCAATAATCAGGCCCCTAGCTCCCATCATAAGAAGTGTGGCTCAGTAACCCCTGTCCTACCAAGAGCAGAGATCAACATTAAAAGCCAGGAAAAAGGGACAAATTGCTCTTATTTTTTTCCCTTAACCCCTCTTATTTGATTTTTAAAGTCCTTTTAAAGTTCTTCCTAGAACTCTTTTTGGGTTTGACATTTTTCTTTGAGATAGGAGTGCTTTTTTTCTAATTCCACTATCTTCTTATGAGTATAAACCTAGATCTTCTTTATCCCCATAGTATCTATGATCTGGTTCTCTACTTATCATTTTTTTTAAAGTGGCTTATTATTATATTCAGCTTTTAGTCCTGAGATATGGAGGATGATGGCTCAGGCTTCAGATTTTTCATCCTTTTATTTTTATGAGCATTGTTTGGGGGCCTGATTTCAGCACTCTTTGCCACCCAAGCCATTGCTAGGGCTTCCCAATCATGCTGTCATTGAAAATGCTCTTGCTCCCTGATGTCCCTCCCATGGCTGCAAATTTCATCTTACCCCTCTGCCCTGGAATCAAAACCAGTGACTCATCTCTCCTACAAGTGCCCATGGCCATCAGGGTCCACACTCCTCTGCTATTGCACTCACCAGGCATGTACTCATGCCTCCTTTCCTGGGACCATGCCTGGTTAGCATAACTGAGCCTGGTATCCCACCACAGTGGAGGGTCCTTCAATTTTGTCTTATCATCTGTCCAACCCCTGCACTGTCTATGAGGTGAAAGTTCCTCGCCCCAGAGCTTGTTGTTTGTTCATTTAGCAAAAGGTGCCTAGAGGTATTTGTACCTCAGCTGGGCCAAACTTTCACCCCTGGAGATTAGTGTTTTGTTTTGTTTTGTTTTTTCCCAAGGGCCGGCCAAGTTGTCTTAGAAGGACAACTGCTTTACCCTGACTTTTAATTATTTCTGCCACTAAAAGTTCACTTTGAGCTGATGTTTTATCTTCTTTGTGGGAGAAATTTGGTATTTCCTGTTTTAGTACATCATCTCCCCAAAATCTTCTCCTTTCACAAAATTCAAGAATAATTTTTGAATTCAAAATATTAGTTAATGTTTTAAATTTTCTTAAAAGTAGGGCATGAATAGAAGAACTGTTACAGTAGAAGCAGGTGTGGGGTAAAGGCTGTTAGTGCTGGAATCTTCTCATGAAAACTGGTTAAAATAACATATATCTAGAAGGATATAAGTCTCCTAAATGTATAAAGAAATAGTAATTCAAGAAGATAGGATAAGGGAGGAACTTTTAAAAGGGGATGAACACCAAGAAGTAGGAGGGTGGGAGCAGAGGTTAAGGGAGGGTTTGTTGCAGGGTTGGGTAGATTAAGGAATAGGAGGGTAAAGGGCGAAGATAAGGAAGAGATTAAAGAGGTAGTGGTCAGAAAGATAAGATTAATAAAGTTGAGGGTAAGAAAAATATTGAATTAATAAACAAATTAGGAGTTGGTTTTATAAAAAAAACAATAAAATAGATAAACCACTGGTTAATATTATTTTTGAAAATAGAGAAGAAAATCAAATCACTAGTATTAAAAATGAAAAAGATAAATTTACCACTAAAGAAGATGAAATTAAAGGAGTTATTTTTCCCTATTGTATGTCGATAAATATATAACAATTTAAGTGGAATGGAAGAATATTTACAAAAATAAAAACCGCCTAGTTTAACAGAAGATGAAATAGAATATCCAAATGAATCTCTTTTAGAGAAAGAAATTAACAGGCTATAAATCCACTTCCTGAGAAACAAAAAGCACCAAGGGCAGATGGATATACAAGTGCATTCAAGCAAACATTTAAACATCAACTAATTCTGATATAAATAAATTATTTGGAAAAACAGGAAAAGAAGGAAGCCTACCAAACTCCTTTTATGAAACAAATATTGTAATTATACCTATTCCAGGAAGAGCAAAAACGGAGAAAGAAAACTATAGACAATTTCACTATTGAATATGGATGAAAAATCCTAAATAAAGCACTAGCTAAGAGACTACAATAATATATTACAAAGATTGTGTGGGATTTATACCAGGAATGCTGGAGTGGTTTAACATGAGAAAAAAAATGACATAATTGATTATATCAAAAACAAAAGTAACAAAAACAATATGCCATTAGATGCTGAAAGAGCTTTTGATAAAATCCAATACTCATTCCTATTAAAAACATTTGAAACCATAGGTGTAAATGAATTTTTTCCTTAAAATGATACAATGCATCTACCTTAAACCAAAAGCAAGCATTATTTGAAATGGGGATACACTAGAAGCCTTTCCAATAAGATCAGGAATGAAACAAAGATGCCCACTGTCACTAATATTATTCAATAATGCATTAGAAATGCTACCAAAAGCAATAAGAGAAGAAAAATAAATTCATCGAATAAGGATGTAAAATGATGTATTAAAACTATCTCTTTTTGAAGACACTAAGATGATACACTAGGGAAATTCTAAAGCTTCAACTAAAAAGTTAGTGGACACTTTTAATAATTTTAGCAAAGTATAAGATTATAAATCAACCCAAATATATCAGCAGCAAAACCCTGAATGGAGCGATGGTAAGAGAAACCATATTCAAAATAACTGTAAACAACATAAAATACCATACACTATTTAGTAATTGTCTACCAAAACAAACCCAGGAACTACATAAACATAATTATAAAATAATTTTATACAAATAATAATATTTAAATAATTATAGAAATATTAATTATCCATGGTTGGGTAGATCCAACAAAATGAAAATATTTTTACCCAAACTAATCTACTCATTCAATGTCATGCCATTTAAATTTAAAAAAAAAAAAAACCTTTACTGAGACAGGAAAAAAATAGCAAAATTCATTTGGAAAAATAAAAGATCTAGAATATGAAAGGAAATAATGAAAAAAATGTAAAGGAAGGAGGGCTAGCAGTACCAGATCTGTATCTATATAATAAGGAAGTAATTATCATCTGGTATTAGCTAAGAGGCAGAAAGGTAAATCAATAGAACAGAGCACACTCTTCTAATATACAGTGGCAAATGATTACTGTAAACTTGTGTTCGACAAATGTAAAGATCTAAACTGGGGATAAGAATTTATTCTTTCATTAAAATTGCAGGAAAAGCTGGAGAGCAGTCTGGCAGAAATTGGCCATAGACCAATTCTTACATCATTTACCAAGATAAGGTCAAAATGAAAATATGACTTAGATATCAAGGGAGATAGCATAAGAAAACTAGAAGACCATGGAACATACTAGGTATCAAACTTAATAGGAAAACAATTTATGAATAAAAAAGAGCATTGTGAGGTATAAAATGAATAACTTCAGTCACATTAATTTAAAAAGGTTTTATACAAAAATGTAGTCAAGTTTAGAAGGAAAAAAGAGAATTGGGAGAAAAATTTTGTAAACAATTTCTCAGGTAAATTTCTCCTAACTTAAAGGTAAAAATAATTCTGTCTAATTTATTAGACTATGAGTTATTTGCCAATTGATGAATGTTCAAGGGTATGAACAGGCATTTTTTTTTATGAAGAAAACAAAACTATAACCACATGAAAAAATACTCTAAATAAGAATTAATTACAGAAATGCTAATTAGAAGAGGATTCTGGGAAAATGGCAGAGAAGGTCAGAAAATTTCAAGCTCTCAAGATTTTCTTCCACAAAAGAGACAAAACAGTACTGTGTGGCAAACATAGAGCAGTGAAAATGAATAAGAGGAGGGGTAGAATAGGTGTTCTCTTTGGACAATTGGAGAAGACTAAGAGAACAATTCCAGGACTAGATTTCTTCCCTGTGAAGAGTAAACACCTCCACGGTGGGGCCCCTTTTAAGAACTAGTGGCAAGCCTTGGGGTTAGTTGGTTTGAGAGGCTGCCTTGGCCCCAGCCTCAGGAACTTTCACCCCCAGGACAGTGAGGGGAGTTGGGCCTCTGACCTAGGGAAGATCTACAGAACCTCTGCTTACAAGGAACACCAGACCCAGCTGTGCTGTGGAGAGCAGCAGGGGTGAGAAGAAATCAGCACACACCTGGTAAGTGCAGAAGCAGTAGGACAGGGACTCTGCTTGCTGAGGGCACTTACAGGAGGCTGGAGGTCTTGTTTTGAGTTCAAGGTAAGAGGGGAGAACTGAAGAGGAACAAAGGCTGGAGGCATTATCCCCCATGCCCCAGGACTAGAGGTGATTATAAAAAATAAATTATTTTTTAAAATGCACAGGCAAAGGAGAAAGAATCCAGCCATATAGGGCTATTATGGGAAAGGAGAAGATGAGAGTTCATCTTCAGAGGATGATACTGAAGCAAAGAAACTCTCTTCTATTCCAAAGAGTAATGTCAAATAGTCACCTGCACAAAAAGAATTCATTGAAGAACTTTAAAAAAACCTCAAAAATCAAATGAGAGAGATGGAGGAAAAATTAAAAAGAAAAATAAGAATAATACAAGAAAAACAAGAAGATTATGACAAGAAAGTAAACCAGTTAGAAAAGAAGATCAAGAAAATTAAGGAGGAAAATGACTCCTTGAAAATCCAAATTGGGCAATGCAAAGCCATCAAAGTTATAAGAGATGAAGATTATATACATATATATATATATATATATATATATATATATATATATATAAAATGAAAAAAATAGAAGAGAATGTGAAACATCTCATAAAAACAACACACCTAGAGACAGATCAAGAAGAGAAAATATAAGAACAATTGGACAACCTGAAAGTCCTGATTTAAAAAAAAATAATTTTAATATAATAATACATGAAATAATTAAAGAAAATTGTCTTGAAGCATTAGAAGAGCAGAAAGTAGAAATAGAAAAAAAATCCACTGATCACCACCTGAAAGAGATACTACAAGGAAAACTCAGAGAAATAATATAGTTTAATTCCAAAACCCCCAGATTAAGGACAAAATATTAGCAGCATGGAAAAAACAATTTGCATATGACTGTACCACAATTAGAATCACACAAGACCTAGCATTGGCAGCACTAAAAGATCACAGGTCTTGGAACGCTATATATTGAAGAACAAAAGAACTGGGCCTCTAGATAAAAATACCATACTCAGCAAAGGTAAGCATAATTCTGAATGGGAAAAAATGGACATTTGATCAACTTTCAGACTTTCAGGCCTCTCTTTAAAAAAAACAAAACCCTTTTAAACTTAATAGAACATTTGATATACAAGACCCAAGAGAAATATTACATGCATACCAATGACCAATTACAAGGGACTAAATAAGGATAGAATATTTAATTTTTATGTATAGGAAATGTAAAAGCTTTGTCTAAAATTGTTACTAGTAATTAGGTAGCTTATAAGAAACATTGGGGCAGACCTGAGTATGATATGACTTCCAAAAGTAAAACTGTTCAAGAGCAGCTAAAAGAGTAATTCTCTTATACAAATGAAGTGCAAGAGGAAGAACAGATACAGAGGAATTAGATGGGGGAGTGGAGCTGTTAGTTCTGGAAACCTATTTTAATTGAAAATGGGTTTAAGGGTGAAAATTTATATATATTTAGAAGAGTATGAAAGTCTAATTTTAGAAAGAAATAAAACTCTAAGGGGATAGGCAGGGGGAGAAGATAAAAGAGGGATCCTTAGAGGGGAGGGTGAAGGAATAGTTTAAAAGGGGAATATAGAAGGGTTTTTAGATTTAGGTGAATGGCAGTATAAGGGAGAAATTGCTAGAGTGAGGTTAAGTAATATGAGGGCAAGGTAGAACATAGAAGTAATTACAGGAGTTACGAGAGATAGGAAAAAAGAGATATGCACAAACATAAAAACAAGATTAGGACTGCAGTCTCTTAAGAAAAGTAGATAGAGAGATAGATAGATAGGTAGATAGGTAGATAGGTAGAGAGAGATTATATATATATATATATATATATATATATATATACACACATGTATGTATATATCACTACCTATATATATAAACATACCATGCTCAATTGTAGCCTTGGTGTGATGGGTAGCATGGGAGAAGGGGGAAAAAAGAAAAAAAGTAAAAAAGTGTCCAGCAGAGAACAAAAGAGAACCTACAAGGAAGCAAAGAAAAGATGCACAGCTTTCAACATAATGCACAGTATTTAGTATATAGGCTTTCATGAGATGATAAGTTATTACTATATATTTTGAATCCTCTCCTATGTTCTGCAGTACACGTGACTTTTTTTCTCTTTTTATTGTATATTCAAGTTTATAATGTTTCTTTTTTTCTTTTCTTTTGTTTAAGTTTTAGCATTTGTTTGAATTTTAAAAATGGAAAAAAGTAAAAACCCTCAAGAAAAAGAAATGCAAATTTAAAAAATTTTGAGATATCAAGTTACACCTATTAGATTTAATAAAATGTTTGAAGAAGAAAGCCAAAATTCTGGAAGGGATGTGGAAAAATTGGGACACTAATTCACTGTTGTTGGAACTGTGAACTAATCCAATTATTTTGTAGAACAAACTGGAATCTTGCCCAAGGAGTTATAAAACCTGTGCACTCTTTGACCCAGCAATGTCACAATTAGGTCTTATTTCCAAGGTAATTAGGGATAAAGGGAAAGGAATTATATGTTCTAAAAATACTTATAACAGCTCTCTTAGTGGTGACAAAGAAACAGAAATTGAGGAGATGCCCCTCAATTGGGGAACGGCTACACAAGTTGTGGGATATGACTGTGATAAATACTATTGTGCTATGAGAAATAATGAACTGGTTAATTTTAGGGGGAAAACATGAAAAGATTTGCATGAAACAATGCAGAGTGAAAAGAGAAGAAACTAGAGAACATTGTCAACAGCAACAGGAATATTGTTCTAAGAACAACATTGAGTGACTGTCATATTGAGTATTATAAATCCTCAAATCAAACATGTATGTGTGTATATGTGTTTGAGTGTATGTGTATACACATACATACATATACATACCTATACACACATATTTAGGTGTAATGTTAGTATTCTCCTTCTCCAGGGCAGGATGGGGAGGGAGGGAGAAAAAAAATTTAAAAAGTGCACAGCAGAGAAGAAAAGAAAGAAAGAATATTCCAGAGTCAGTTAAAACCCAACATATCAAAAACAGATCCAAATTTCTCCCAAGCCTAACCCTAATCTAAAATCCCTTATTTCTGTTGCAGGCACTACCATGCTTCTGATTTACTGGATTTGTTTCCTCGGTGTTCTCTTCCAGTCCTCACAGTCCCTCACCCCTAAAATACAATTAGTGCTAAATCTTGCCATTTCTATCTCAACAATTTATTTCACATTTGATCCTCTCTCTCATCACATAGCCACCAACTTAGTTTAGGCCTTCCTCATGTCTCACATAGATTATTATAATAACTATCTACTTACTATCCCTGCATTGTCTACCCCCATTCCCATTCTCCCCTCCATGCCATTGCCAATGCATATAGAAATCATAAGAAATATTTTTTTCTCTGAACCTATACAACTTAAAATAAAAAGATAGAACAAAAAATGCCAGAATTTGTTGAAAAAAAAGTAGAGGAACCTGAGGTTAGTGAATATCTTCATTTAATATAAATCATAGAATTTATTTAAAAAAAAACTAAACTGATGATGAAAATATCAGTATCTGAAGTTATTTTAAAATAGATGGAAAAATGAGTTGAAATTCTGAGTAAAGAAATTTATATTGACATAAATCCAATAATCATACATAAAGATAATCATTCAAATAGCTGTCATTTGCTATAACCATCACAAGTTAATGGGTTCTCCAGCAACATTGAATAGAAAGTGTAAGAACAATATATGAAGCAAGCATTTTCATGGTGAGAACCACAGAAGGAATAATGGGTTGATTACAGAATATCTCTTGAACAGTAGTAAAGCCCCTCCATGACAGAAGAGACTTCAGAGAGCTATTAAAAATTTAGAATGGAACCAGAAGATTGCATTAATTCCTAACTTTTCTATATTGTAGAAAACATAAGCACTATGTTGTGCAATTAAAGGTAACATAAAAGAAATACATGGAATGGAATCTTGAAAATAGAAGTATACACTGATTCAAATTTTCATTAATAATTAGATGCAAAAGGCATGAAATTAAGGTGATAGAAAAAAGTCAAGGCATATAAAGAACCAACATGAAACAAACATCTTACTACAGAAACCTGAGAAGAAAAGAAATCAGAGGAGATTAGGAACCCCTAAAGAAAGACAATGTGAAAACTTCATTGTCATCTGAAAAGTTGAATGAAAGTAAAAACAATATAATGGAAAGGTTTGAAAAATAGGAAACAGAAAGCTTGCAAATATTCTTATTACAAATGGTAGGACAATTATGTCAAGGTAGGTGACTCAAACTCCAGCTTTGACTACAAAAGAGGAAGTCATGGTGATTGATTAAGATCTACAATTATTGACATGCTTCACAATGGCCCATGAAATATCACTAAAACATGTTACCAGCTTCTCCTCAGACCTCCGTATCTACTGCCAACAGATGAGTGCATATATTTATATAATTTCAAGAGAGACTATCACTAAAAGAATAAATACAAGTAAAATACATTGGTCAAAGAGTAAAAAAAATGCTGAAAAGTCTCAGGAATATTAAGTCCAAGGTTTTATCGATTAAGTACTAAGCAATCTATCTTAAACCACTTTCATTGATTATTGCAAAACCATGACTCTGTTCCTCACTCATGGCCTATTTGCGTCAAATAGATGAAATAGACCAAAAATAGAATAAGAGTGCTAAAGTATTCTCCTTATGAATAATTTCTACTTAAATCAATAATGTGAACAATATATATGAATGAAAAACTTTTTTTCAGCGACACATTTAAGTCCATTAAGCTAGTGCTTACCATTAAAATAATTTTCATTTTTTAAATAGAATGAAATGCAGTTTTTAAAATAGAGTCAACTCAAAATACATTTTAATCACTTAATGAACACAGATGACATCAAGCCATATGGCTCATCTAAAAACATATTAAATAGCTCCGTTGTCTTTTGCAATTTTTCTCCAATAATATCAATGTTTACTTTGGACTTGATAAATGTCAGATTCTTCATACATGCCAAATAAAGATATAAAGGGAAGATTTCAATGTTTAATTGTTCATTCAAATTAAACCATTAGATTAAAGTTATACTTACATTATCTTGGGTTCCTCCAGGCAGGGCAAACTAAATGTAAATCTGTCAAGAAGAAAGATGCAATCAAATGTGCTAAGAAACTTCTTGGAATATGAAAATCAAAGTTTAATAGGATGAACACATTTAAGTCAATTAAAAATGAGTGATACACATCTTATTGTGTACTTTATGAATGAAAATGTGATTACTGCAGGAGCCTCACAAAAAAGAAAAAAACAACTACAATACAACCAAAACCCTTCATATAGTTAACTAAATACAAGGCATCTTTTGAAATATTAACATTTTCTCACCAAAAAAGGAGAAAAACAGATTGATCGACAGTTTCAAAGAACATGCCAATACATATAAGTTTGAAGGATAGTAAAGAAGCATTTATGACACACCTACTTTGTGCCAGGGACTGGGGGGAGCATTTTACAAATATTGTCTCTGATGCTCACTACAACCTTGGGATAGGTGTTATTATTGTCCTCATTTTATAGTTGAGGAAAATGAGGGAAAAGTTAAGTGAATTGACCAGGGTCACATATCTAATAAGTATCTGAGACCAGATTTGAACTCAGGTCTTCCTGATTTTAGGTCTTACTGCTTCCAGGCCCATGGTTCAATCCACTATACTACTAAGATACTTCAATCTTCAAAAAAAATATTATTTAACTAAGCAATATTAAATTGTTAACATGTATACACTATTAAAAGGTTAAATGTAGCTGGAAGTGGTTTACTTAGAGATGAAGCAATAAAGTCAAAGAGAAAAATCAAACAACACTCCATAGGTAACCTATGCATAAAGGAATATCTTAAAAACTTATATAGAAACAATGCATTGCCCAAGGAACATCAATTTGAATCATGGAGTTATTTTTTTCATTTCTTCCTTTTTTTTCTTTCTTTTTCTCCTTCTATGTTTTTTTTTGTAAACAGAGGTTTCATAGGGTAGTGTACCAACAATCCTGCTAACAGCTACTGTGGCTGTGTAAAATCAACAACAATCATGACAGATGGTTGCTAACACAGGTTCTTTGATCTGCTTTACTAAAGAAAGTAACTTTAATGGGTTAACAATGTCACTTTAATCCAACATACAAATATCATTCACTTAGTTCAGGAGGAAAAGCCAGCAACCTTAACTTTAGGGGGAATACAAACAAATTACAAACATACACAATATAAAGAGACCAAATCACTATTCACAGTTACCAGGAAAGGCATCAACATCTGAGTTTGCAAGCTGGGAGGTTCTTAAAAGGGCTGCCTAGAGTCCCATGTCACTCTTCCAGTGACTGAGAGCCTGAAGGGAAGACACCAACCTCCTGAATTTATATATTCTGTTCAGGGTCAAAGGGTGTCACAACATGTGACTCACTGGCGTGACCATCATAAACATGTGTCTTACATTCATGTGGCCTAGGCTTTCCCTTGAAGCAAGGAGGTCATCAAAGACTCCTGATTTAATCAAAGAAACAAAGGCCAGACTCTTCAAGTGCACTTGATTAAATAAGTGCTAAAAGAAAAAACAGTGAAAGAAAGTCCAACCTTAATTACTAATACAGGTAATTAAAGAAAAAGGTTATTGTCATAGGAGGTTATCATTAAGAATGCAGTATTTAGTGATTAGGACATATTATTTGATAGTGCAAAATGCTACTAATCTTCAAGTTATATGAAATTAAAAACTTTCAAAAAGAAAGCTAGCAAAATAAATGAACACCAAAGAATGAGGTACTGATGAAAAGCGAAGTGAACAGAAACAGGAGAACATTGTACACAGTAACAGAAATATTGTATGATTATCAACTATGAATAGCACGGCTATTCTCAGCAATACAATATTCCAAGACAACTTCAAAGGACTTATGAGGAAAAATGCTATCCACCTCCTGAGAAAGATCTGACAGACTCTGAATGCAGATTGAAGCAGTTTTTGAAAAAATTCTTTATTTTTCTTGTGTTCTCTTTTGTTTGTATTTTCTTTCACAACATGGCTAACCAAGAAATATGTTTTAGCTAATTGCATATGTATAATCTGTATTCATTTGCTTACTTTCTCAAGGAAGCAGGAGGGGAAAGAGGGAGAAAGAAAATTTGGAATTCAAAATTTTCAAAAAGAAATGTCAATTTTTAAAATGTAATTGAGAAAAAAAATAAGAGAAAAAAGGGTTAAGTTAAATCATATTTCACATCCAAAGTGTTGTAGTAGCAATTTGGATTTAAAGATCTTTCCCACCCATTAATAGGCCATTTGACCTGCTTAGGTCACACCAAGTCTAAGTTACGTGTGGTAGGAGGAGCTTCCTGACAGGAAAAGAAAGTTATGTCAAAGGAAAATAGGGGTGGGGGGAGGGGGAGAGAGAGAGAGACAGACACACAGAGAGAGAGAGAGACAGAGAGAGAGAGAGAGAGACAGAGACAGAGAGAGAGAGAGAGAGAGAGAGAGAGAGAGAGAGAGAGAGATGGTATGACTACTAATGGCCACCCTCATGATTTTTAGAACTGAACAGGCTGACTTAGCTGTACTGTGACTTTTTTTGGGAAAGACCCCAGCAGGGGTTCGGAGAGGTTTTGGGATAGCAAGGCTCCATGTTGTGATATTCTGTGTTGAATGTTTGGGGTTCCTTGCTGTTATGATGAAGTTGACTGACTGGCTGTGGGAGCTGAGCATTTGGTTATGAAATACGGTTCTCTGGTGTCTGAATGAATGGTTTACTTCTACCTTCTATGTGGAGAGTCTCACATATTTTGCAATACAGAACTATATAGGCATTTTGACAATCATCATTTACACTCTTATTATTGCTTTACTGTTTCAAGTGTGAAGGAGGAAGAGAAGAATTCGTAAGGGAAAGAAGCCTTCACCTTAAAAAAATAGAAAATGTTTCAAAAAATCATTTAGAGAAAGATACAGAGATTAACTCTCTATGGTATTCATTATAGAAAATAAACATTGACTTTTGATGAGGATATTGCTTACATATCTTTCCTTTTTGAGAAGCCTCTTTTTTTGATCTCTACATGTTTGTACCACAAAATATTTTAAATATATGGTGAGTAGTCCTTTCCACTGTAGTTCTCAGTGCCTTAACACAGCAGCACTGCATCACCCCCATGTCTCATGAGATAATGAATCTAATGTTTACCAGGGATACATCAACATGATGTGCAAACAGTTCAGAGCATTGCTTTTCCTTCTATCTCTGTTGAGTTTCATTAATGGGAAACTAGCCTTTGATGAAACAAAATAATAAAATGTCAATTATTTTGGATTTCTAAAGATGCTGGAGTGCTTTTTATCTGGGACAAGGATTTGTTAAAATATGACAATTGTATCTCAATGTGAAAAAATGATTCCTGCCCCTTTAATTTCCTCACTCACTTCAGTTTCAATAAATATAAAATATTTTTATTTACTACTGGTTTTAATCAGGACATAGGCTTCTATGTGCTCTTTCAGCAAATTCCAGTATACTGGCAAATCTCCAACACATGTTTGTAAAATTTTGGACACTCTGTCTTGGTGAGAGAATAGGCAGTGAGTACATATAATGCAACATCCTAGAGAAATCAGAGCCTAATATAGGAGCTACATGAAAGTACATAATATATCTGCAGTAACACTGTCTGCTCATTAAATATTCTTATTCATAAACAAGTTCAAAAAATATCATTAGGGAATAGTATAAATAGCAACCAAACCAAACCAAAACAAAAAACTTTAGAGAATCAAACAGTGAAATCAAAAAGCAACAGATGGAAAGTCTGTGTGTTTCACTAATATCAATTCACTGTTAAAAAACTGAAATGAAGGACTTTTAACACTTTGCATGAATTTATGGGAGTACATAGGCAAAAGTGGAAGAAGATGAATAAGCATGGACTGGCTGCTATGTGCATCATTGAAAGGAATACTCCTATCAGTGAAAGCATAGGGTCACTGGCGTTTTGATATTTTCAAAGAATAATATAGAGGCACAATATATTGTAGTGCAGTGAGGTGGTACAGTGGATAGAGTGCTAGGCCTGGAGTCAGGAAGACTCATCTTCCTGAGTTCAAATTTGGCCTCCAACACTTACTAGCTGTGTGACCCTGGACAAGTCATTTAACCCTGTTTTCTCAGTTTCCTCATCTGTAAAATGAGCTGGAGAAGGAAATGGCAAACTACTCTAATATTTTTGCCAGTTGTTAATATTTAATTTTTTTGGTTATGTCCAACCCCATGAGGTCATAAAGAGTCAAATATTACTGAACCAACTATGCAACAGCATTTTACAGATAATGAACCTGAATATTGAGGCAACTTGGTGGTGGATAGAGCAGTGGGTCGGAATCAGAATGACTCATCTTCATGAGTGCAAATCTGGCTTCAGATACTCACTAGCTGTGTGATCTTGGGCAAGTCAACAAACCATTTTATCTCAGTTTCTTCATCTATAAAATGAGCTGAAGAAGGAAATAATAAACCACTCCAGTATTTTTGCCAAGACAACCCCAAATGCAGCCAAAAAGAGTCAGACATGACTAAAAACAACTGAACAAATAACATTGTGTTGACTTGACTAGAAGTTTTACTTCAAATCAGTCGTTCCATATCAAGTTCTGAGATTGAGCCAGAGATTATCTTAAATAAAATTCTTGAACAAACTTATTGAAAATACTAAAAAAAAATACAAAAAAATTTCAAAGGAAAATTCAGGTCTTCACCCTAATTAAAGAGGCAAAAGTCAGGAAGAAAAATTTTAAAAGGAATGTATTAATATACCAAGGCATAATGCCTAGGTGGGCCAGCCAAATGGGCCAACAAGGCTCTTATATTTTAAAGATGAAAAACATTTACTGGGTACCTTTTCAATACTTGTTCTAAGACAAGTATCAAAAATACTACAAAGCATAACAAATTATGATAGTATTTTGCAATTGACAAGACACTTTTTCCCGCTTTTCTGATGTAGTTATTATATGAATTATTACTGATCTAGATACTAAAACTCCAAAGCTAAATGGCCTGGCTGAGTTCACACAGTTAATTCATGGCAGAGGCTAGATTTGGATCCATCTCATCTAACTCCAAATCCATGCTCTTTCCATACCATTGAAATGAACAGGCTTTCCCATAGCTTGAATATAAATAATGATGTATGATTTGGATAGGAGATCTAAATGTACTAAATCAGAGTACTCAGTATGTAGTTCACTATGTGTTTCACATACACGAATCTCATTTATTAAAACTTAAAGAATAATGAGAAGCAGCGTGGCATCTAAGGGTATCCAAGGATTGCTGGCTTTGGAGCTTGGAAGCCTTGATTCAAAACTAATCTCTGACACATGCTGGCTGCATGACTTTGGGCAAGCACTTTGTCCTCAGTGTTCTAACTACCCCTTTAAGACTACAGATCAACCTTACTTGGTAGAGATAATTTCTTCATCTGAGAATTTCCCCTCAGCAGTGAAATCACATATCCAGTAATTATCCTTATCAAAATTGGGATTACCTTAAGTTCTTGAAGGCTATACCAGCATTGGCCAATTAATAGATCTAATGTATTGACTAGAATGTGAATCTGGAGAAACAAGTATCATTGAATTGGGTTAAGTAAATATTTCACTTATATTTAATCATCCTTCCCTACCCCTTCTGATACTACTAAATGCATTCAAACCTTCATTTTAACTAGACTAATTATCTTCCAGTTCAGTTTGACTCACAACATTTCTTCATTCTAACAATCTCAAAGAGAAGTAGAATCACATTGTGATCAGAGAGCTGGTCTTAGATTCACAAACATCAGGATACATGTTCTAGCACTGACAGATACTGACTATGTGATTATAGGCAAGTCACTGAATATCAATTATAAGTTATAGATAGTTAGTTCCTGATCCATATAAGGAGACAAACTTTCTTTTTTTTAATTATTGGTAATTCTCTAAACAAGAGTAATCAGAGGTCTGAACCCTACCCTACCTGCAACAAAGAAAAGGGAACAATGGAATAAAGGAATTAATTAAATCTAAACTATTACAGTAACATACCAGGTGTTTATAGTATTTTTTCCAATTATATGTAAAGACAATTTTTACAAAATTTTGAGTTCCTAATTTTTCTCCCTTCCTTCCTCTTTTCCTAAAATAGCAAGCAATTTGAAGTAGGTTATCTATGTGCAATCATGCAAAATATATTTCCATATTAGTCATGTTGTGAAAGAAGAAACAGACCAAAAGGAAAAAAAACATGAAAAAATAAAGTGAAAATTGTATATTTTAATCTGCATTCAGAGTCCATCAGTTCTTTCTCTGGATGTGAATAGCATTTTCCATCATGAGTTCTTTGTAATTGTTTTGGATCATTGTATTGCTGAGAAGAGCAGTCATCCATAGTTGATCATCACACGATATGACTGTTACTGTGTACAATGTTCTCCTGATTCTGAACAATTTTTCTCAGAACTATTTAAATAAATGATAAAATCCTGAGAAAAGATAAAGAAATAAATGATAATATTTAAATAATTCATCTTACCTGAACATCGATATCAGAAATGATAAGAGTAAATATTTGAACTCTACAGATATCAACATTAACATGAAGCCTTCTTATCACATAACAAGGAGGAAGATTTTATTGCCATTAGAATCAGAATATATATTTAAGTTTTTTTTATCATGCTAGATGTATTTTCTGATTTTATTTGATGTGTACTCTTTTGTTCACTATTTGACATCATGGTATATTGGATAGGGCATAGGGCAGTGCACTTAGAATCAGATAGACTGGGAATAAATCCCTGCCACAGTCTCCTAGTAACTGAGTGGCACTGGGCAAGACACTACCTCTATATGCCTCAGAAGGATGGTGGGAATATTTATGCTGAAGCATATTACCAATCATGAAAATGTGCATGCCAAAATGGCATAGAAAATATAATCTAGGAGATGAATGAATGGATAGTAGAGTTAGCATCTATCTAAGAAGTGTTAGAGCTATGAAACAGATGTCCAAAGTGGTACACTAATGCCTTTGGAATGTTGAAAGACCTTGAGACAGTTCTCTGGAATTGGGATAGATACTCTAGGAAGGTTTTATAGGAGGTAATGGATAAGAAATAAGCAAGATAAATAGGTATGAATTGTTATCTACACTGGAGAATAGTGGGGGATGACAATGAGGTGATCTGACTTATTGGCCTCTTAAGGTCTCTTCCAGCTCTAAATCTGGGATAAAATTGGCAAAAAAGTAGAAGGGTCAAATACTCGAAGGCAGTATAACATTGGGAATAGACTATTCTAACAAAGTTAGAAAGTCTGGGCTTTAATTCTAACGCTGCCACTTACACATTTTGTAAATTTCAGCAAATCACTTGACCTCTTTAAGCACAATTTTTTCAGGTGTTAAATAAAGACATAACACTAGCTGACCTCTAACATTTTATAAATCTGTGAGTCTAGTCTGAAGAACAGCACAAAGGAGATGGAAAAGGGATAATGCATTGACTCTGGCTATAGAAATTGGCTGTACTTAGTGGCCAAATACCATTTTACATCAAATATCCCCAGTCACTTCTAATGAATAGTAATGAAATGTAAGATGAATTTGTATTGTCTTTATTGATCAAATTATGAAGATATTTCCCCCCTTTTATGAAACACAGTATCCTGCCTTCATTAAAACTCTCACAGTTTCTCACTATTTCTTTTCCTGTTTTGTTTTGGGTTTCAGTATCATTTTGCTTTTACTAAAGTTCTCTCTTCTTTCCAGTTTCTAAGAGATTCCAACTGGGACAATAGATGCATGTCTGACAGCCCTTTGTTTAGGACATAGTATTATAGCAGTGAGAAATAACAGAGAAAGACTTACTCTACTTATACGGTAAATGTCCATTATTGTATATTTGGTGAGATGAAATATTAGTATCCCTTTAATTGTTGTATGAAACAAATTCAATTGATTTCATGCTTGAAAAATATAGTACCCCTCTGTGAATAAAGGGGCCTAATATTTAACCAGATACTATGGTAATTACTGACAATTATATTGAAGTATTCATAAACAGTCCTGCATTTGCCTACAGATTGAAAGCTGCATACAGAGTTTTAAGAGGGAATGCTTTTTAATTAGAAAACCAGATTTGATATAGCTGGCCCCATTAAAAGGTCAGAATTAATTAGCCTTTCCCATAATTCTGTCATGGAAATCTTTAAAGATATTCATCTTACAGGCTTTATGACTACTGCCCATATGAATTTTTAAAAATGACATTGCATTCAATGTACTGTATTGATAGACATAACATCTAACACAACTGCAATGGGAGAAGAATAAGTGGAAAAATCATAAAATAAAATATGAAAGAAAGTTAGTAGATAGCTGGCATTAAAAATGGCTCAGTGGGATACAAATAAGTAAAACATGGGGATGAAATGAATTGGAACTGAATCTATTTGCATTACGGATTGAACACAATGTGCTCAGTAGGAAGGTAAGAAACACTTCACTGAACAATAGAAAAATAAGTGGAATATCTCAGCAATGTTTCAATATTCTAAAAATGAGCTCTTGTTGCTCATCCTTCTTCAGCCATTTTTCTCTCTTTCTCTTTAAAAAAGTAGTAGTTTTTTTAACGTCTCTATTTTTCTGCTCTTGCTTTTTGCCCGTAAAAGTAGGCAACTGTTCAAGTATAATGGATGACCATTTCTCTCAGAGCAGCCAATATCTTTTAAAGATTTCTACTTTTTGATGCTTAAAAAAGTTGGCCTTAGTGTTCTGTATCCTTTTTCAGTAGCCAATCCATGCCTTGCAAATCCGTTCACATGGATAATTAGTGATGTTAAATCAATTCACATTTGTAAAAAAAAAGTGTCACTGAGTGGGGAAAGAGACCACAAAATACCTAATTCTTCAAAAAGACAATTCCATGTCAAAGTAAAAAAAAAAAACAAAAGAAGAAATCATTCCTTTCTTTTTATCATCATCGATCTTTATACCCAGCTTCAGGAAATGGAGTATGCAAAATAGGGACGTGTATATGGGAGCAAATGATCCCAGTGGTCAGAAATCTTTATAGGAAAATGATCTTGGTCATTATTATAAATGAGTCTATAAGTGATTTCATAATGCCCTAAGGCAACAGCCAACTCTATTAGTTTATACCATTTTCTAATTGTTTATTACCTAGTGGAATTAGCATGTTTTTACTCAGCACATTCTTCCTGAAACAATTTATAAGGAGACAATATTCCCAGTGCCTCACAATCAGCGAGAAAATAAAAAAAAAAGAATCAATCCCATATTACTAGCTGTGTAACCATATACACTTAACTTTTCTAGGCCTCGATATCTTCATCTCTAAAGTTAGATATAATAATGGAACAAAAAAGCTGGAATTGGAAGGTACCTCAGAAAGAAACTAGTCCCAACTTTATAGGAAAGAATGAATAGATGGTCATAGAGCCTGTGCTTGAAGATCTGTAATGAAGGGAAACCCTCTAGTACCCACCACCTGAGGTAGCTAACCTTATTTCCAGAGAGTTATAAATGATAGACAGGGGTATTTTTTAGTGTTTTTTTCACTTAAATCAAGTCCAAATTTGACCTTCATAACTTCCTGGAATCAGGAAGACTCATCTTCATTAGTTCAAATCAAGCTGTGTTGCCCTAGGTAAGTTATTTAACCCTGTATGCCTCAGTTTCCTTATCTATAAAATGAGATGGAGAAGGAAATGGTAAACCACTCCAGTATCTTTGTGAAGAAAACCCCAAATGGAGTCACAAATAGTTGGGCACTACTGAAATGACTAAGCAACAACAACATATTGCATGTGTAAACTGACCTGAGCAGAATATAGTAGGATTTTTATCTGCATTGTCCTAGGTACTATGTATATCTTAATTCAGTATAAATTTATATTACCTCTTTTGGATGACTTCCCTCATCATTATCTCTTATTAATCTTATAATCCACCCAAAGGAAAAAAAAAACTCTTCTAATAATAAATACTTCATAGAATTGTTTTGATACAAGGACTTTGGAAACAATAAAGCACTACATTGTTACTATATTAAAAGTACTTAAATAAACACTATGTTGATTACAATTGGAGCATTGAGACTATAAACATAATGAAAACAATGAGAAAAATCTCATTCAACTAACACTTCATGATGGATTTAAGGATTCGTTGTTGCCAAATATTATCATTCAGAATATTTTCAAACACATATGCAAAATAAAAATGCCCATTAAGTAAAATCATTTGTAGCATAATATGAGTTTATATTTTTAGGTGTGGAGTAAATAAACCTCTGGCTTCCTTTAATTTCTAAATAGCAAAGAAAGTTCTAGAGATGGATAGCAGTCCTATAGTTAATAATCTGAAGAGAAATTACCTTAATAGTTCTGAAAAATTATCTTTTTTATTCATTTTATTAGATGAGAATAGTATTATTTTCAAACTGTAAATTGGTAATCAGTCCTGAAAAACAATCATTCTCTCTGTTTATCTCCCTCTGTCTCTGTGTTTACTTCTCTTTTGCTCCATGTTTGTCTCTGTCTCTCTGACTCTCAATCTCACTGTCTCTTTCACTCTTCCTTTCTCTAGTTATACATTCTTTTATGTATTCAGATTATGTCTCTCTATTTTGCCAAGGATGGAAGTGCAGTGACCACTCCTGGGTCCAATCTCAATATTAATTGGCGTGCGAGTTTCTGCCTGCTCCATTTTTTCCAACCTGGACTGGTTTGCCATTCCTTATGCAGCTTGGTGGCCCTCCACTAACGGGGACTCATTTTATTGATGCCGGAATTAGTGTGAACTGGAGTTGAGGCAATCAAGTAGCTCAGTGGATAGAACATAATACTTAGTGGAATAATAATCCTTCTCTCTTTCTGGGAAAGGAAGTGAAGGGAGGGAGGAAGGAGCCAGAACCCTGTGCTTTCCCTTATGGGGGAAATCCCAGTATGGGCACTCTCTCTACCAATTAATCTTTTATATACATATATTTAATACACATAATATACATACAATAATTTGGGGAATTACCTAGGAACACTGAGATAGTTATTGACTTTTCCATGCCTGGAATGTGTTTTTAGGTGTGAAGTAGATATCCTTTGGTTCAAATCCTGCAGGATTTGAACCTAGGTATTGGTAACTCCAAAGTCAGCCATCTCTTTACTGTATTACTTTGCTATATGCCAATATGTATGTGTTCATGTCCATGCAATATATTTATTTACACATATGTGTTTACACATATATATGCACACATTTGGAAACAGATAATCAGAGTCTCTGTTGATTTTAAGATCTTATACAAACTCTGTGTGGTCTTTCAAATTCCTTTAAACTTGCTTCCCAATATATCTTTCCAATCTCATTTAATGTGACTCCCCTCCTGTACTCTGTGATCTAGCAAAACTAGCCCAGTAGTTTTCCTCCCAACATTTACTTAATTATATTGTATTTATTTGCATTTATTCTATATGTGCTCATTTATATACTTGTTGTCTTCTCCATTAGAATGCAAGCTCCTTGTGAATCTGGATTTTTTTCTTTGTATTTCTATCTTTAGCACCTAGTGTAAAGCTTGGCATAAAATGAGTGCTTAATAAATGCTTATTGATTAGACATACATATGTAAGTATATGTGCAAAATTTCCATATGCCATTATTCCAATAAAAAGTAGGATGAAAAAAGTATGCCTCAAATAAACATGTTATTAAATAAAAAATATATTTTATAATTATTATCTTTAATGTAGAAGAGGTTCTTCATATAGGCAAATTTCAAGTTAGGAAATTTATGCATCCTCAGTGATGCAGAGTCAAGTACTACATAAGAAATACAAATTCTCAAGGAGAAACATTACTTTTCAATAGTTAACAAAATTCAACTCCAACTGACTTATTTCATTTTGTTTTGCTTGTTTGTTTTTGTCATAACTGGTGACTACATAATCATTATAGAGGGCACATTGTTTTAAAGTAAAGATTTGGTTAAAAGTTTTCAATCAACTAAGCCCATACTTTGAGATGCCAAGTCCTATTATTACAGAGCTAGCTGGTTCGAATATAAAAGTATCTAAATAGCAAGGTCAAGAAAGGACCATTTTAATGAGACTTGATAAACCTACCATTAACCTCTAGTGTGCACTCGGATAGAATAAACACAATAATTTTCTATTAATAATAGGTGGAATAGAGTTTTGGTATGTATAGACATTGGTGTAATTAGGAATTCCCAGAGATTATCATGGTAGTAAAAAAAGAATGATAATGAAGCCAAAAAGGAATCCAGGCATCAACACTTCTCCAACTGGCTCTTTGATATTGTCAACAAGGTCTGTGCTGGGAAAGGCACTAGTAGTTGCTTGAAATCAGACACATGTAGTCAGTTTCCACAAATCCCATTAATAATCTGTTTGCCAAGAGTTTAATGCAAATCTGTTTTAACTAATTTTGTTTCTGTATATTTAGTTAAACCTCTATGTTTCAGCCTAGAACCAATCTTAGAGTACAATTCTATTTATTTTGCTTTTCTATTTAAATTAAACTTCAATTCGTATGATCTAAACCAACTTCTTTCAAATTTTAAGAAATTCCCTCTGAATTAAATAAGAATATTCTGGGCTTTTGTGACCAAGCCCATGTCCAATTCTTCTACCATTTTTGTTTCATCTCTATCCTTGCTTACATTCTTTATGTTTCCAGAATAAATAGATTGAGTTAAAAGCATGTGAAGCTTTTTCAAACAATACTATTCTATTTGTGTTGTATTCCTTATGGAGAGGCACTCCCATCAACCTTGAATTCATAGCTGTAACAGCTAAGTGTGAAAAACATAGTTGAGAGGGCATCCTCTTGAGGTACTGACTTCTTATCAATGTTAATATCCACAACCCACAAAAAGTTTGAAAGAATATTTACATCCTCCGCAATTGGCCAAATAAAACTTCTCAGTCATTTTGACTTGTGAAGGCACATTATTTTCTGATGTGTTGAGAAATGAATAGTTACAGGTCATCTTTCATCATTTATATTTAATCAAAAGGCTGCTATGCCCATGGAAATTGGCTGACTTTCAATAAATGGACCATGTCCAGAAAATACCCATAATTGTACCATTTTCACTTGTTTTAGTGTTCTATGAGTTATAATTTAGTACTTTAGTAACTCATGAACAATCTCTCCCTCTGGTTTGTATTATTCTTTATGGGCACTACAACAAATCAACATCTTCATAGCCTCTTTCATTGTACCTGTGTGCTCAGCTGAGGCAGCAGTAGATGTTTTCATAATAAAACCTAAATCTCTTTACGGGTCAATTTAATGCAGCATAATCTTTCATGCTTCAAGATTTTACTTTTCCTGCTTATTGTCCCACAGTTGTCAACATGAGAGCTTATTTTCTCTATTAACTACCCAGTGCAAACAAAATTGGAATGTGCCTGAATATCACCCCAAAGAATCAAGGATAATTATTTACAATACCGTCATCTGAGTTGAGGCCTTGCTGTCTAACTCTGGTTTGATGCAAAGATTTAAGTAAATCATCAGATGACCAGCTAGCTAAATATTTGGATGTTTTGAGATTGAAAAAAAATCCATTTAGAGTTATTCTAAGAAAAGATCAGAGAAATGCATACTACATTTGGATTTTAGCAAGGAGTTTGACAATGGCTGTCATGGCATCCTTTGTGGAAAATGGGAAAATATAGGTTGAATGTTAATACAGGTAAATGGCATCATAGTGGATTAGAGAATCAAATCAAGTGTTATTTAATGATTTCATGTCACACAGAGAAGCATGCCATAGGGAAACTTTTATTAATGACTAACATGAATATACTGAAGTTATGCTTATCAAATATAGTAATAACACAAAGTTAGTAAGCATAGCTAATAGAAGGGGTGGTGGAATGAAGATACAAAATTAGCTTAAAAGGCTGTAACACTGAGTCAAATCTAAATCAAAACACAATAGGAAAGAGTGTAAAATCTTGCACTTGGATACATCATTGTCTTGGAGTGCTCTTTTTATTTCTTTGTTAATATCTTTCCTTATATGTGGGACCCTCTAGTGAGTAAAGTACTCTAGATACAATGTGATTAATTGTGTTCTGCAGCCAAACATAAAGGGAAAGGAAATATACAACCCTATTACAATGCTTTGTGTCATGAGAGTTTTTGAAACCATGGATTACATTAAAAAAGTCATTAGTTGTAAACTGATACTTTCATTCATTTAGTCATTCATCCATTCATTCATGGAGGCTTGTGTATTTTTTTGTTAACAATCTTTATATGTTCTATGATTCCATAATGTAAAACTATCTGGATCATTAAGTTGAGAATAGAAGTGTCAACAAAGGGGTAATAAACTCGTGTTGTTAATAATAATACTTCCTTATAGGCTGTTATGATGCTTACTTTCAAATCAAATGAGATAATACTTATAAAGTTCTTACAACAGTGCCTGACACATGGTAGGTACTATATACTACTTCTTCCCTTCTCTGTCCCTTAAAGTTATGGTTGAGCTGATATGTATTAAAATTACAGTGTATTTGAACAATAGCAGTTATATTAATTGTATTATAGAATTGTCCTTTGCATTCCCTGAAATATTATAGTAACTATGTCAAGAGATATATGTTGCAGCTATATAGTATGATGTCTCCATTACTTGAATCAGAACATATTGACTTATCAGGCAAAATCAAAAATATCCCCTACTTTCAGTATTATGAAAATAAGAATTTTACAAGTCGCATATTCATTTTATAATCAAATCATACCATGTACTCAAAATTGTTGGTTTAAAAAATAAAAGATTTTTTAAAAAATCTTGATCAATATTCCTTTTTCTTCTTTGTAGGTTGAAATGTCTATATTTTTCTCATTTATTTCAATGTATTTTATTATTTTAAGCCTCTCATCAATACTTACTCCTTTTTGTTTCAGAGATAGGCTTTTTTGAATCTGGACATTTAAACATATATGGGATGTTGAATGAGTGATTTTTTTTCAAATATGGAAGAGTTTATAAATTCAAAAGAATACCAAAGTTCTTCCTTGACAGATATTGCACATGAATAACTGAGATATCTTACAAATGTTTGAGGTTTGTTCCTGTGTTCATTTTATGTTCTACATGGCTGAATTTAACCGGGTGAAACTTTCTGTGTTCACCTAGAGTTTCTCATAGACAAAATTGCACATAAGCAAATGGTAAATTTAGATTATGTTCAAATTGTTTCTTAATACATCAGTTGTTTGAAACAAATTATATTCTGAAGAGACAAAGAAAAACAACACTAGTGAGAAAAAGGTGTGTGTGTGTGTGTGTGTGTGTGTACAGAATCAATAGCAGGTAATCTCAGAAAGAAGGCAGTCAGTATGGAGAGGTAGAGAACTAGAAAGAACTCTTACAAAATGTGAGATGTGAAGGAAGCCAAAATCCAGGAGGCAGAGGTGAAGAGGGAGAGCATTACAGGCATATGGGACAGTCAGTAAAAGGCCATGTAGTAGGGAGATGGAGTGACATATGGAAGGTACAGTAGGAAGGTCAGATAGATTATAGCATTAATGAAGATAAATTAAAGGTAAAAAGTCTGGAAAGATACTTTAAATAGGGCATTTTATATTTGATCCTTCAGGTAATAGGAAGCCACTGGAATTTATTTAGTATAGGAGGGGGTAGGGATAACATGGTCAGAGCAGCACTTAGGGATGGACAGAGCTCTCCTCTATTTTTTATCTTCATTTTTTTCTAAGCATCCTGGGAACTTTCAACTGATTTTTTAAAGTCATGGTCTCTAATCCTTTGGTAATCCTTGTGATTATCCTTTAGATACTTCTTGATTTGTCAAAGCTTTTTTTCCAATTGTAATGCCCTGAACTGAATACAATATTCTCTATGCAGTCTGCCTAGACCAGGGTTGGGATTATCATAAGCTCAGTCATGAATACTATGCCTTTCATAGTGCAGCCCAGTATCACATTAGCTTTTTTTTAAAATTGTTGTCACAATATTGAGTCATGTTGAGCTAGTGATCCACTAAAGCCTCCAGATCATTGTCCACCCAAGAAACTGTTGTCTAGTTCTACCTCACCCATCTTATGCTTTTAATGGGGATCTTTTTAACCCAATTATATAACTTAACAAAAACTTATATTCAATTTCATCTTTTAAGATTTGGCCCATCGTCCTTCAGCAAAGGACTACTATGAAGATAACTGACTTGTTCACCCACACAAACAGAATAAAATTGAATAATTTTATGAAGAACTTGACATCATATATGAATACAAATCAATATATAACTTGATTTTGAGTGAATTTCATTCAAATGTAAATAAAGGGTTCTGTGACTCCACCACACTTTAGAAAATGTTTCATAATTAAAATTGGAAATAGACCCAATTTTTCAAAGTGAGTTAGAAGACCTTTTTTATCAAAAAATGTTATTCCTGGGTAATAAGTACTAAACATGGGAAACATTGAAGAGAATCTCAAAAAAACGATTAATTGAATATACCAAGAGAGAGGACATACATGGTTTTAACATGAGAGGTATATCCAAATGAGCTGTCTGTGGTCAACTGGAGCATTGATTGGTTATAGAAATTGTTGAAAAGAAAAGTTAAGCTAAAAAATGAGATAAGGAGATGACATTATATAATTCTTTGAATCTCAAATCTGACCTATTTAAAGGGAAAGGAACAAGCATTTATAAAACATCTAATATTGCACAAATATAATTTAATTTATCCTCACAATAACTTTGGGAGATAGGTATCATTATTTTCCTAGTTTGACAGTTGAAGAAGTCGAAGTTGATCATAATATAAGAAGTGTCTGAAATAAGATTTGAACTCAGGTCCTCCTGAGTACAGGCAAAGTGCTCTATCTACTGTGCCACAAGTTAACGTTAAAGACTGGGAAAAATATAAAAGTACAAATGCTGACTCTAATACTGACTATTTGAAAAATGTAAGTAATTTCTATATTTTTCCTTAACAGTATTATATTATTTCCAATTATATGTAAAGATAGTTTTCAACATTCATTGTAAAATTTGGACTTCCAAATTTTTCTCCCTCCCTCCCCTCTCCCCTCTCCAAGACAGCAAACAATACGATATAGGCAATACATGTATAATCATGTTAAACATATTTCAACTTTAGTCATGTTGTGAAAGAAGAATCGGAAAAAAGGGAAAAAACGTGAGAAAAAAATAAAAGTGAAAATATTATGCTTTGATCTGCTTTCAAACTCCATAATTCTTTCTCTGCATGTGCATTTTTCATCATGACTCCTTTGGAATTGTCTTGGATCATTGTATTGTTGAGAAGAGCTAAGTCTATCATAGTTAATGATCACACAATGTTTTTCCTGTGTACAATGTTCTCCTGATTCTTCTCACTTCACTCAACATCAGTTCATGTAAGTCTTTCCAAGTTTTTCTGAAAATCACCTGCTCGTAATTTCTTTTTATGCTACTTTTCAGTCTTTTATTTGATAGTCAAATTTTCCAGTCAGTTCTGGTCTTTTCATCAGGAAAGTTTGAAAGTCCATTATTTCAATGAATGTCCAGCTTTACCCCTGGTAGTTCCTTGAAAGATGCCCAGGGCTTCAGTTGCTGACCTGTGCTGTGGCTAAGAGCATCCTGCTGGCTTGCCCAGACACCATCTGTGCTTGTCTATGCTCCCCTTTACTCAAGTGAGATGAACCATTTCTGAAGTCCTTCTAAGTTATCTTAAGATGGAAAATTGTTTCACTCTGTCTTTTTGTGAGTTCTGTTGCTCCAAAGTCAGCTTAGAGGCTTGATTTAACATTTTTCCTGAGGGGAACTGGGAAGAGCTCAGGCAACTTCCTGGCTTCTCTGGGCCATCTTGGCTTTACCCCCACCCCTCATTTAACTAATTTCTATTAATCAACAACCATTTATTAAGCACTTACTACATATCATATATTGTGTTAATCCCTAATGATACAAAGAAAACAAAAAAACAGTTCTTGCACTCAAGGAGCTTACCTTCAAAAACAAAATAATTGTCCCCACAAAAGGCTGGGAGAGATAGGAAAAAGCCTCATTTCCAAATCTCTTGATGTCTCCCCAAATTCAGAAATAGGAAAGACAAGGGAAATCCTGGTTTAGGGTTTAAAGTCAGTACAAAATATTCTGGAGGATTATAAGGGGAAAATATGATTAGTATAACCTCATAAAATAGCAAAATGAAATGGAAGGGTAGAAAATGCTGAGAGTGGGATGTGATATTCAAGTACACCAAGTCATCTCAAGTGCATTTAAAGGTGAAACAAGGAGGAGGAGATAAATAAAAGTAAAATGAAGCCCATCTGCCAGGATTTCTGTGGTAATGTATTTTCATTATGAATGACAATAGAATCAACATATTTAGCCTCTCTCATATATCAATATCCAATATTCAAATGATATTTATGAAAATGCACTCAATAAAAGTATCTACACCTGGCCATGTATCAGCAGAGAAAATCTATGCTGAAGATAACATAATATTATGGGCACTGAGGATATGATTTTCAATATATCTCACAAAGAATGATTCTATAATAATGGGGAAAATTATATAGCAAAGTATTATTACCTTGCTATGACCTTTAAAGCATTTATTAAGCACTATTATGTCCTGGGTACTGTGCTAAGCATTTAAAAAGTATTATCTCATTTTGTTTTTGAAACAACACTAGGTGGTAGAAGCTACATATTTGTTACATATTTTACATATGAGGAAAATGAAACAGAAAGAAGTTAAGTGACTTCTCCAGGACCACACAGCCAATAAGTTCCTGAGGCTGGATTTGAACTCAGGTCATTCTGACTCCAGACCTAGTGATTTATCTACTATGCCACCTAGATATCTTTTCAAAAGTGATCCAGGAGCCCTCAGAAACTACTATCCTGTGGGCCCACATTCTCGTCTATATAAAATTCTTTATGAGAATGGTCTATAAGTTTTATGGGTCCCTTTGATGAAAACTCATGAATGAAGAATAGGATTTCACAAGCTAGTACCACATCTTCATAGTCATAAAATTGATTAGGAAAAATAAAGAATACAAAATCCTGCTGTATTTATTTTTGTCAATTTTCTTTTTAAAAAAATATTTGACTCGGGAGAGAAAAAGATTACAAACCAAATTTAATCTATACTCTTTCTTTGTGTATCTCACAGATACCTAAAGTTCATAACAAATGATTACACAGATATGTAGCCACAAAGGTAGTTTTTTCATATGATAATTGGTCTTCTGTCAGTATTGTGAAGGGCACAAAACTCACAATTATGCTTACTTCTAATATAACATTGCTTTCCACAAAGACCTATGGGAAGAGGGATTTTCCATTGCTCTGGACTCACTAACACTAACAGCAATGAGCTTTCACTACTTTGAAATCTATCTAGGCTCCAGATCAAGATATATGTGTTCTCTTTTCCCATGCAAACACTACAGAGATCTCAGAAATGTGACATTCTGATATGCATCCTATAATAATTTTCCCTTTTCTTTGTGTCTCACCCATCTCTTCCCCTACCAAACTGGTATTAGGACTCAGAGCTCACACATTATGCCCTTTTGCTTGGTGCGTTGGTCAGAAGTGTCATGGCCTCCAGGCCTGGCCTATCAACTTCCACATCCTTGATTTCTATATTAGAGTTCAATCTCCTTGCCCCAGGAATAACTACAACCTTCCAGGTCTCCCAAGCACTCACTCATAAGCTGCTGAAGTTACTGAAACATTTAGACATATATCAATCATCCAAATGACAGTCACAATCTCTTCTCTCTCTTTTCTATAGTACAACTGTCCATACCTATTTAATCTCCCTCCAAGTTACTTCTCTCAAACAGAATCATATTCATCAGGCTGCATGTGGTCTCCTACTCTCGTGCCCACTTGACCACTAGCATCAAGGGAAAATCTTGATCTTCACAGTCAGTCAATCAATCAAATCAATCAATCACAAAGGAATCATTATCAGGTAGAGAAAGCTGACGACCTGATCCCTTCTCCACAAAGCTGTTTGGTCTATGCAGAATTGCTCCCACTCTAACTCCTGTTGATGGTGACATATTTCACATGCTCTTGCTCATGGATGACATTGTGCTAATGGCACCAAGCCCTTCAATAGAGAGAGGAGGAGGAGCCAAAGATGACAACTGAGTCATGAGACTGAGTGGTTGGGAGGATAGTGGTGCCTTCAAATAGGAAATATAGGGATATTAGAAATTTGGGGGGAAATTAGGGTCTTGCCTCTTCTTTGAATTCCTACCACTTAATACACTACCTGGAAAAGGGGCAGTACTTAACAAAGACTTTTTGACTGATTGATTAATTTATTAATAATAGACATCATTTTCCTTTCTAGTCTTGGATAAATTCATGTTCAAAACCCATTGACAAAAGGTGATGTACCTTTTTTCAAGGAAAATCATTTCTTTTTGAATTTAAAATCTGAAATCAGTGAATAACTAGCATCCACACAATGTTTGAAGTTATTGTTTTTGTTTTTAAAGTTATAGTTTTTGTTATTAAAGCCAATGCTAAATGGACAAAGTTTAGCACCCTTATTTACAATCTTATAATGTCTGAATACTAAAGTGCTTCAATAGGTTATCATGGGAAACTTTTGTCTTTCTGTATCAACCTTCAGTCATTTGTCACCTTTTCCATCTCCTATACATGTCTTATAAAAATCTGACTTGCTTACATGAGTCCTCTGTGCATTCACATCTTTCTCTTTTGGCATTTACCTTTTTCCTCCTCATTGGAGTGATTTCTGCTCATGTCATTAGAATTCCATTCTTGAACTCCCCACCTACCACTTGTACCAAGTACCCTCCTAAGTATCAAGACACTTATAGGCCTAAGGTTGAAGTGAGCTATTAGACTGTGAGCTCCTTGAGAGAAGATACTTTTCTGCTTTGTGTTCATTCCCTTTGTATACTAAGGCAGTAGGATAATTGGTGCTTAATAAATGTCAATTGATTATTATATTATTAATTAATATATTTTATTATTCTATATTATATTCTGTATAATAATGATAATAAAAATAAAATATTTAAAGCCAAAAAGAAATCGTCACACATTTTTTCCTCTTCTCTGAGCATTTACAAACTGTTCTTTCCAAACAAATATAGATAACTTGTCAATTTATGCATGATTTTTTTCTCCTTCCTTTTTTTGTCAGAACATATGAAGAAATGATCACCCTTGTGATTCTATGAATACCATATAAAGTAAGTGTTTGAGATGAGATAAAAGTGGAAGTATTTGAGAGGGTGGTTTTCTATTCTTTTTTTTTTACTTTTATCACTTCTATCTGACTTTTGGCAAGAGGTGATAACCTTTAAATAACCCATATTTATCCCATTCCAGGATGACTGAGAAGCAACATGATGTAAGAGGCTAGTGTCAAAATAAATTAATGAATGAATGAATGAGTAAATGCATCTGTGAATGTATGGTAATTCATTTATTAAGCACGTATTATGCATAAAGCACTATCCTATGCACTGGAGGTGCAAGAGAAAAGCAAGATACTCCCTGCTCTCAGAGATCTTGTATTCTAATAGAGTGAGATAATGCATATGAGTGGTTTTAGCTACAAATTAGATGGAAAGGCCCAGTAATCCTTAGGGTATATCAGGAAATGGAAATGCATCTTCTTTAATGTTAATTTCACTGACAAAAACCATATCTATTTCTGATGATGAACGATTTCACTATGCCAAGGACTTTTCTACCAAGTACTTGCTTTTGTAGCTCTTCAGTGGTTTTTACAACTGAGAGGATAAAGGATGACGTATCTACCAAAGTGGTTGGTAGGCCACATCTATACCAGCATGGTTAGATTGTATGATGGTAATAGTGACTAATCTGGTAGGAAGCTTAATGGTCCTGGAAGCCCTACTATTCCCGGAGATATTAAGGATCAATAGAATCAGCCTACCAGTAGAAGTTGTTCCATGGTAGCTTTTGCTAATGGCAAAAATTGTGGACCCTCTTCTTTTTTTAAATTTATTTTTAGTTTTCAACATTCATTTCCACAAGATTTTGAGTTACAAATTTTCTCCCCATCTCTACCCTCCCTACCACCCTGAGATGGCATGTATTCCGATTGCCCTTTTTCCCAGTCCGCCCTCCCTTCTGTCACCACACTCCTCCCCATCCCTTTTCCCCTTACCTTCTTGTAGGGAAAATAGATTTCTATACCCCATTGCCTGTATATTTTGTTTCCCAATTGCATGTAAAAACTTTTTAAACATTTGTTTTTAGAACTTTGAGTTTCAATTCTACCCCATCTTCCCTCCCTACCCATCCTCCTTGAGAAGGCAAGCAATTAAATATAGGCTACACATGTGTTGTTATGCAAAACACTTCCATAATAGTCATGTTGTAAAAGACTATATTTCCCTCCATCCTATCCTGTCCCCCTTTATTCAATTTTCTCCTTTGACCCTGTCCCTTTTCAAAAGTGTTTGCTTTTGACTACCTCCTCCCCCAAGCTGCCCTCCCTTTTATTGACCCTCTTCTTTATAAGAACTATTCCCCTTGATGGTGGTTGTGGGTATGAGACTGGAAGCCAACCTGATCATCTTAAAGGTATTGAAATTTCTGGAGCTCATGGACTCTGGGTCTTTGGCTCTTTCTCTTGACAAACAAGAGAATATGGTGGTTAAGGTTTTACATGGGTTCAAGTCTCTCCAATAAAATCAGGAAACAATTACTCAACATCTCAGTGTTCCCAGGTTACTTTATAAAATTATAATATGTTAACTAGTTGTTCTGCATCAGTAGAAGTATTTTTTGCATCTCAAGTTCCTTAATTTTTTTAACGGATGAAAACATTAACTGAAGTATTAATTTGTGGTTGTTTACTACTATTAGGTTGTAAGACTCTAAAACAATGCTTGTTAATAAACATCCATAGTGAACAGGAAAAGAATAAATAAGGACATCTCTCTTCACCTGAAAATATTTATTTATTTTATTCAACTGCCCAAGGTATATATAGCTTTCCTGCATGAGTTCAGAGGGTCTTCCATAAGATAGCACTGCAATGAAACAATCACCATACTCTTTTATGTTCTTAAATCTCTTTCACACTCCTGTGAAAGAAAGAAGTCACTCCTAGATCATTTTTACCTATAACATTTCTTTTCTTAAAGGATGAATAACAGCGGAGGGCACCTGTATTTTAAGGTGGGGATGTTTCAGGCAGTGTTTATGAGAAAAAAAAAGGCAGTTCTCAAAAGATACATAAATCTAATGCTTCTCACTGAATTACATTAAAAGAAAAGGTCTGATGAAAATTTCAACACTTCTCTCAAAATGTATTGTTAGGTTAGGGAATAGCTCACACTCTGGACAACAAACATGAAACTTCAAAGTATCTAGTGAAATATAACAATATAAAATATTCCACTGAATTTCCAGGAATATTGGAGTCTACAACAGATTCTCTCTCTCTCTCTCTCTCTCTCTCTCTCTCTCTCTCTCTCTCTCTCTCCACATACACTTCTTCCTTTCTTCCTCTCTCCCCATCTCACACACAGACACACAAGTGTTTTATTCAAAAATTACCAGAACATACTTAGAAAAGCACCTTTTGATTTCCCTTAGAGAGAAGGTTTTAGATATCATTGCTGTCATCCGAAGGTGTCTCTTTCACTGTCTCATTCAAAGGAAAGGGGGAAAATGCATTTAAAATTTTAAACTTCAGATCTCTCTGGGCACCACTTCTGTGAATTATTTTCAAGAAGATTCTCAGGAATATTTGTTACAAAGAAAGGGTCGAGAAGGGAAAACATACTTTGAAATAACTTAAGAGGCCCATTGCTTTAGATAGTAGTTTGGTTCAAAGAATTATGATTCATCTTTCTAATAGGATTGATGAAATTATAAGGGAAGACAACGGGTAGCAAAATTAAATGGAAGTAATATTGTTGGGAATTGATGATATTTGCTTTATATTAAATTTGGTTTCTTCTGTGATCTCTCTAATGAAACTAGGTCAATTAACAGGGACCAATGAATAATAACAACACTAACCAGAAAATAGGAAAAGAAAAACATCCAGCTTTCCAGGTTTGCTTTGATAGAAATTACTCCCAGTAAATCACAAATGCTTGAGGGAAAGAACTATTTTTTTGCCTTTATATCCCCCCAGCATGCCTACATTCTTTTTCATATGCATCCTATGCATTTAAGGAATGTTGTAATGAAATGGATATATATATATACAGATAGATAGACAGATAGCAGCCAGATAGATAGATGGATAGATGGTATATATTGCCTTCCCCATTAGACTATAGCTGCTTGAAGGCAGGGACTACTTTGCTTTTGTCTTTGTACCTCTAAGACTTCCCCTACTGAAACATAGTAGGCAATTAACAAATGCTTGTTGATTTGATTCACATATGAAAATATCAATATTCTCAGTTATATCTATAAATTAATATAGCAGCTGGTTTACTCCCCTCTTTGAGTAGGAGAGATATATTATGAGAAAATTTTTCTAAAACATTTTTAATATACCCTGGTATTTCTCTGAATTTCTTTTTTGTCTATGCTACACTCTTAAAATATTTTGGTTGTAGTCTTCTCATATCATCCTCTACTTTATTCATAGGAAATGCTTCCTTAAAGGCTTGTCTTAGGCTCCTCAGGAGCTAGGACCATATTGATTAATTCCCTAACATTTCCATACCACAGTAAATATTGTGGCTAGTGTCTTCCCTCTATTAATTATCTCCAACTTACTGGTATGTATCTTATTTGTACGTAGTTGTTTGCATGTTGTCTACCCCATTATACTGTGACTTGAGGGAATACACTGTCTTTTGTATTTCTTTGTATCTCCAGCACTTGCTTAGTATAGTATCTGCACGTTATGCATGCTTAATAAATACTTCTTGAAGTGTTTGGTTAATAAATACTTCTCCTGATTGATATATATTCTAGTATTATACATTTATTACTATATTACATATGACATTGTATACTATTAATTGTATATATATGTATATGTATGTATATATATACATGTGTACATATGTGTGTACGTATGTGTATGTGTGTGTATATATATATATGAATGTACATATATATATATATATATATATATATATATGTTATGGTTACTGGTAGAAGCTATACAACAATTAGTAGATGGTAGAAAAGGCTATATTGTGCTTTTGCATGCCCCTAATGAGTTTTGACCATTCTTTTGGTGTTATCAGTTATATAATCCCCTCTGAAATGCTATGCATTGCCTTTCACTTTCATTAAGACAGAATTCTAGAGAAAGAACAAAGTACGTTTTTATACACTAAACTTTCTAATTCTATTTCCTAAGACATTTACTGCTCTCATTTTTCATCTTCTACCTCCTATAAAGGAATCAAACCAAGAATTTGATCATGTCCATAGCATCACAGAAGTTCATGTTTGCAAGGAATTGAAGGAGCCATGTAATCCCACCAATACTTGGCAGAATTCTTCCTATGCCATACCCAATAAGTGGTCATGCATTAAATCCCCTGGTGGAAGATAATCCCATTACCTCTTGGGGAAGTAAATTTCACTTTGGTTTTGTTTATGTTTTAGGGAGAAATATCGACTCTGTAAATTCTACTCATTTGGGAAGAGCAGAACAAGTTGAATTCACTGTCTACCAACAAAAGTTCAGATAACCACAATTCTCATTCCTAGTATATAGAATTTTTTTAAAAAATGCTATAAAATTGCCAATTGAATATACGTAGAAATTACCAGAAGTGTAGATTTGATATATGGGGTGAATGCAAGTAAGCTCATTGAGATAATACCAAAGTTATATGCCTGCATGACTTGGAGGATGGTGATGTTCTAGACAGTAAAAGGAAAGCTGGGAAGAGAGGAGATCTTGGGAGAAAAGATAATAAATCATGTTTTAAAAAATACTGAGGATAAGAAAGCTTTCATAATTCAGTTTGTGATGTTCAATAGGCAGTTAGTCATGTAGTGCTGGAGGTCAGATAACAAGTATGGAAAAATAAATTGGAGACTTCTCTGCATAGAGAGGATAATTAAAACCATAGGAGGCTGATGAGATTACCAAGTGATATTGCAGAAAGACAAGAGAGAACTCAGCTGTAAGAACACAGTAAGAGTGACCTATAGGAGGATCAAACAAAGCAGGCTAGGAAGTAGCAGTCAAACAGGTCCAAGAGGAATCAAAACTGAGCAGTGTCAAGAAAATTTAAATAACAGAGGACATCCAGGAGCAGAGAGTGATTATTGAAGACAAAGGCAGAATGAAGACAAATAAAGAAGGATTAAGACTGAGAGAAGATCATGAGACTTTGCAATTAAAAGACCACTTCTCTTTGGAGAGAACAAGGTAAAAAGCCAGATTGTAAAGCATTTAAAATAAAGTGATTATATGATGCTAGCTAGCAGGGATGGTTTGATCAAGTACAATTTTGGTTTTTTTGTTTTGTTTGTTTGTTTTAATGATAAGTGAAATATGTCAATGTTTGTAGGCAGCAAGGAAGCAGCTGGAGAAAATTGTCCAGAATATAGCAAATTCCAAAAGTTACTAATTAACTTTTACCCAAAATAGCATAATTGTTACTTTACAATACTCTTACCTCTGATTGAATAAGTAAGTCATGGTCATAAGGACAGAATGAGTAAGGTCATCACTAGTCCCTTCTGATTTTCTATTCCTAAGCTGACCACATTTGGAGCATTAATGTCACAAATATGTTACATCTGAATCAATGTACATACACAGAAAGTTTCAATAACCATTTGGAAATAATTTGCAAGGGGGGGTGGTGGTTCCCTATTGACTCATTTTAAATTGAGTATGATCTGAATTAGATTGATCACCCCTGTTCTAGAGCAATAAAACAATGCATTAAGCTATCTGGATTTAATTATCCTTTAGAACAAAAGAACAACAAAAAAATACTCAATAATTTCATTGAAGCATTAAGGGCACACTTTCAACATTTAAACAGAATAAAGACCTTCATTAATATTCCTTATCTGTTGAACCAGATTAGCTATCAAGAATAGAATTCTCCATTGATTTATAACTAATTTGATTATAACATTCAAATATTCCTACATGTGACAGAGATATTAAACCAGCATATAAGTTTGGCTGATTGAAATATGCTATACAAAGTGTGATTGCTTTATTATTTTTCTTGAGAGCTCAGATTTTTCTCAACTAATATTTCCCAAACTAAATAAATATGCTTTACAACACTGCCATTTTATTATCTCTGCTCTCTTCTCTTCTCCTCTCCTCTCCTTTCCTCTCCTCTGTCCACATGCATATACAGCATCATACACTTACTTGTGGGTGCTCTGCCCAAAGGAATCTAAGTTTTGATCCCTAAAACACTGCAAGATATTTTGGTGTTTAATAGCTAGATTTCTTGCTTAAAGATCATGCCTTAAACCCAAATCACTCTGGCTCTCATTGATTCCCCAACGATATTTCCCATGCCAAGCCCACAGGGTCATGGTTTGGTCCCCCTATTGCTCAGGGTGAATATAAATAACAATTGTTTCTGTTTTTGCCAGAAACTCTGAGAGTCTTCCCCTTCCAGGTTGATATTTTTGACTAGGTAAAAGAGACTATTCTTTGCCTCTTTTCTCACTAACCTTAATCACTGAATGGAAATTACCTCAACCAAACTGAGGCAGGGAAAGACCTTAGTTTAAAAAGGCCATGGTCTCCCATTGCATATGGGGCAGTCTCTGGGACTCTTGATCTGTATCTTGTCACTTGACCCAGATGGCTCCCAAGGAGAAAGTTGGGTTGGTTACTTTGCACAGCCCTCCTTCACTTAAATCCAATTCACTTTCAAGTCATGACATCACCTTTCTGATGTCATGGTTCCTTTTGTTAAAGAAGGACAAACAACAAGATAATATCAATTTAATTTCATAATAATCATGGCCCCTGAGCTTGTCACAATGAAAACAACATTCATAAAAAGTAAGGCACCTTTCTTCTTCCACTATGAAAGCATATGAAAGTAATTTTCAGAAGTTCTTCTACGCAATTTGTAGAATTAGGGTGTTGGTACTGGTAGACAAGCATCCACCAGCAGCTGAGCTTACCCTTGCTCTAGCACAGCCTTGGGTGAGGAGGCTACTTCCAACAGCCAGAACACCCCTGCCCCAACCCGCACCCTGTGAGCCTCAGTGTAACCCAAGGGAAATGCAGAAAACCTCACCTGGCTTCAGCACACAACTGCCAACACCACTGGTTCTGGCTCAGCACCAGGTAAGCTACCAGATCCCCACAGCCTCTAGCTGCCATCACCTTAGGCCCCAACACAAAAAGCTAGTACCAGGCCCCTAGATTCCAGCACAAGGAGCATGGAACAGTGAACTCTATGCCCCAGATGCAGAGATCAACTTAAAAAGCAAGGAAAAAAGTGAACACGCAAAAAGAAACAAGGAAAAACTATGACCATAGAGAATTATTATGGTGACAGGGAAGATCAAAATACAAATTCAGGAGAGTACAACATTGTCAATATACCCACATTCAAACTCTCAAAGGGGAATATGGACTGGTCTCAAGACCAAAAAGTCTTTTTGGAAGAGCAAAAGAAGGATAGTAAGAGTCAAATAAAAGAGGTAGAAGAAAAATTAAACATGGTCTTTAAAAATACAATTGACAAAAATGGGAGGAAAATTACACTGAAGAAAAAACTCCTTTAAAAGTAGAATTGGCCAAATAAAAAAGGAGGTTAAAAAAGCTGACTGCAGAAAACATTTCATTAAAAATTAGAATTGGGCAAAGGGAAGCTAATGACTCTATGAAGCATAAAGAATCAGTGAAACAACATAAAAAGATTGAAAAATAGAAAAAAATACTTAAAATACCTCACTGGAAAAATGACTGACCTGGAGAATAGGTCCAGGAGAGATAATTTGAGAATTATATGGTCTACCTGAAAGCCATGATCAAAAAAATAGCCTGGACAACATCTTTCATGAAATCACCAAGCAAAGCTAGCCAGATATCCTAGAACCAGGGAGTAAAATATTCATTGAAAGAATCCACCAATCACCCCATTAAACAAATCCTAAGTTGAAAACACCAAGGAATATTGTAGCCAAATTTCAGAATTATCAGATCAAGGAGACGATACTGCAATCAGCCAAATACTGAGAACCACAGTCAGGATCACACAGGACCTTGAAGCTTCTGCTTTAAAAGATCTGAGGACTTGGAATATGATATTCTGTAAGGCAAAAGATCTTGGATTACAAACAAGGATCAACTACCCAGCAACATTTAGCATAATCTTTCAGAGGAGGAGATGGATATTCAATGAAATAGGGGACTTCCAGACCTTCCTGACAAAAAGACTAGATCTCAACAGAAAATTTTATCTTCAAATACAAGACTCAAAAAAGGCATAAAAAGGTAAACAGGAAAGAAAATAACAACAACAACAATATGCCATTAATAACGGCAAACTGTTTTCCTCCCTACATAGGAAGATGATATTTGTAGCTCTTGATAACTGTATTTTTATGATGACATTTAGAAGGGATATACATAGACAGAGGGTATGAGTTTAAGGTGACTGATTTGATGATGAAAAACCTAATTAAGTGGTGAAAAAGATTGTAATGCAAGAAGAGGGAAAGAGGAGGCAGCAAAGGGCAAATTACATCACATGAAGAGGCACAAAGACATACTACATAAGAGGGAAAGATGGGAGGGAGAAGAGCATTGTTTGAACCTTTATTCTCATTAGATCCTACTTAATGATGGAATAACATACTTGGTTATGTATAGGAACCTAACTTATCCTATAGGTAGTAGGAGGGGAAAGTGGAAAGAAAAGGGAGAAAGTGGTTAGAAGGAAGGGAAGAATTGTAAGTAGAAAAGGAAAGAAAAGAGAGGGGACACATAAAAGGAAAAGCAGACTGAGGGAGGTGGTGGTCAAAGGGAAAATTCTAGTGAGGAGGAAAAAAGGAGAAAGGATAAAGAGAAGCATTAATGGGAGGACAGGATGGAGAGAAAGACATACGTAGTAATCATAACCGTGAATGTGAATGGGATGAACTCTCCAAAAATACAGAAGCATACAGCAGAATGGATTAAAACACATAATCCTACAATATGTTGTTTACAAGAAACATATTTGAAACAGAGTGATACATGCAGAGTAAAGGTGTAAGGCTGAAGTAAAATGGATTATGCTTCAGAAAAAAAAACAGCAGGGGTAGCAATCCTGATTTTGGAAAAAGCAAAAGCAAACATAGACTTGATTAAAAGGGTTAAGGAAGGAAACTACACCCTGCTAAAAGGTAATATAGACAATGAAGCAATATCATTACTAAACATATATGCACCAAGTGGTATAGCATCCAAATTCTTAGAGTTGAAATTAAGGGAGTTACAGGAAGAAACAGACAGCAAAACTATACCAGTGGGGGACCTCCACCTTCCCTTCTCTGAACTAGATAAATCTAACCACAAAATAGACAAGAAGTTAAGGAAGTGGATGGAATCTGAGAAAAGTTAGATATAGTAGACCTCTAGAGCAAATTGAATGGAGATAGAAATATACCTTTTTCTCAGCAGTACCTGGCACCTACACAAAAAATGAACAATTATTATGGCATAAAAACCTCACAATCCAATGCATCCTTTTCAGATCATAATACAATTAAAATTATATGTTATAAAGAGCCATTGAAAGACAGATTAAAGGGGACAGAGCCAAGATGGCAGCTGGAAAACAGAGACTCGTTTAAGCTCTCCCCTAAATCCCTCCAAATACCTATAAAAATGACTCTAAACACATTCTATAGCTACAGAATCCATGAATAACAGAGGGAAACAAGAATCCAGCCTAAGATGTTCTGCATGGTCACTGGGGAGGGTCTATCACACCATGCTGGGAGCAGAACAAAGCCCAACTTGGGCCATGCCAGGACAGACCAGACCAGAGTAGACCAGGTGGAACAGGGCTCAGGGCCCTGAGCTGTGGCAGCTACCAGACTTGTCAACCTACAAACACCAAAGACAAGAGAACAGGTCAGTGGAAAAACTGCTGGATCTGGATGCCGGAAGTATATAGTAAGGCCACAGAGATAGTGGCAGTGGCAATGGTAGCAGCAGCAGGAGCAACCACAGCAGCAGTGGTGGCTGCTTCTAGAGGCCAGTCCCACAGAGTGGGGGAAATCAAGCAGCTGATCAGAGCAGGAGTGCAGGAATAGCTTTGCTGGCACTGAGGCAAGGTTTTTTGCTTTGCCCTGCTTGGATCTAGGCTTCGGCTCTGGTTGGCAGTTCTTGGGGGAGGAGAAGCACTGGTGTGGCAGAGCTTTGTGATAGCTGTGAAGAGGGAGTCCTCCTGGTAATTACACATCAAAAAGGAGTGCCTGCACTCACAGATCAGAGCGCAGGCCAGGAGAGGAACAACATACCACCTCAGAGTAGAAGTAGCTCTGAAAACAGCAGCACAAAACCCCTGAAGCTTAGAACAAAGCACTCTACACTCTGAAAGCAGTGATGCTCTGACAAAAAGCTTGAAAGTCAAGTAATTGGCTGGGAAAATGAGCAAGCAGTGTAAAAAGACTTAGACTATAGAATCTTTCTTTGATGACAAAGAAGATCAAAACATACAGGAAGAAGTCAACAAAGTCAAAGATCCTACATCAAAAGCCTACCAGGAAAAGTACCAATTGGTGTCAGGCCTTGGAGGAGCTCAAAAAGGATTTGGAAAAGCAAGTAAGAGAAATAGAGGAAAAATTGGGAAGAGAAATGAGAGAGATGCAAGAAAATCATGAAAAACAAGTCAATGACTTGCTAAAGGAGACCCAAAAAAATAATGAAGAAAATAACATCTTAAAAATAGGCTAATCCAAATGGCAAAAGAGCTCCAAAAAGCCAATGAGGAGAAGAATGCCTTAAAAGGCAGAATCAGACAAATGGAAAAGGAGGTACAAAAGACCACTAAAGAAAATATTGCCTTAAAAATTAGAATGGAGCAAGTGGAAGCTAGTGACTTTAGGAAAAATCAAGAAATTATAAAACAGAACCAAAATGAAAGACAGACTAAAAATTAGTTGGATAGATGGTCAAAGGATATGAACAAGAAGTTTTCAGATGAAGAAATTAAAGGTGTATATAGTCATATAAAAAAGCTCTAAATAACTATTGATTAGAGAAATACAAATTTAAACAACTCTGAGGTACCCCATCATACCTATCAGATTGGCTCTCATGACAAAACAGGAAAATGATAAATACTGGAGAATATGTGGGAAAATAGGAACACTAATTCATTGTTGGCACAGTTGTAAACAGATTCAACCATTCTGGAGGGCAATTTGGAATTATGCCCAAAGGGCTATAAAACTGTCTATACCTGTTGATCCAGTAATACCACTTCTAGGTCTGTATCCCAAAGAGATCATACAAATGGGAAAAGGACCCACATACACAAAAATATTTATAGCAACTCTTTTTGTGGTGGCCAAGGATTGGAAGTTGAGGAGATGCCCATTGTTTGGAGAACAGCTGAACAAGCTGTGGTATATGAATGTAATGGAATACCATTGTGCTATAAGAAATGATGAGCAGGTACACTTCAGAAAAAAAACTGTAAAGACTTATATAAACTGATACATAGTGAAGTGAGCAGAACCAGGATTACATTGTACACAGTAACAGCCACACTGTGTGATGACCAACTTTGATAGACTTATCTCTTCTTAGCCATGAGAGTGCCTAAGACAACTCCATAAGACTCATAATCGAAAATGCTGTCCACATACAGAAAAAGAACTATGGAGTCTGAATGCAGATCAAAGCATATTATTTACTCACACATTCTCTCTCTCTCTCTCTCTCTCTCTCTCTCTCTCTCTCTCTCTCTCTCTCTCTCTCTTTTGTTTGTTCCTCCTTGTGGTTTCTCCCATTGGTTCTAATTCTTCTTTACAGCATGACTAATGTGAAAATAGGTTTAATATCAACGTTCATGTAGAGCTTATATCAAATTACATGTTGTCTTGGGGCAGGGGGATGGGAAAGATGGGGAGAAAATTTAGAACTCAAAATCTTATGGAAGTGAATGTTGAAAACTAAAAATAAATAAATTTATTTTAAAAAAAGATTTTCAGTTCCAATTTTTTCTCCCTCCCTCCTTCCCCTTTCCCCTCCTCAAGATGGCAAGCAATCTGATATAGGGTATACATGTACAATCATATTAAACATATTTCCACAATAGTCATGTTATAAAGGAAGAATCAGAATAAAAGTGAAAAAAATAGAAGAAAGAAAAAGAGAAAATGATATGCTTCAATCTGCACGCAGACTCCATACTTCTTTCTCTGGATGTGAATAGCATTTTCCATCATAAGCCTTTTGGAGTTGTCTTGGATCATTTTATTTCTGAGAGAGCTAAGTCTATCAAAATTAGTCATCACACAATGTTGCTATTACTGTGTACAGTATTCTCCTGGTTCTGTTCACTTCACTCAGTCTTGTTTATGTAAGTCTTTCCGGATTTTTCTGAAATCCATCTGCTCAACATTTCTTATAGTGCAAAGGTATTCTATTACATTCATATACCACATCTTGTTCAGACATTCCCCAATTGATGGAAATCTCCTCAATTTCTAAATAATTGCCATCACAAAAAGAGCTGTTATATGTATTTCTGTACATGTGGGTTCTTTTCCTTTTTTGTCTTCTTTTCATGTTACAGACCTTATAGTGGCATTGCTGCATCAAAGGGTGTACACAGTTTTCAAATCAATCTTGATGTTTGTGAGTGTTCTGGGCCAGATGAGTAAATCCAGTGCTATACAGCAAATCTCTGAAAGCTGTCCACTCCTTTTCTACTCCAATGTTGCCACCAGTGTGTTGGCTCAGCTTTCTCTCCACTTTAGCATGAACTATTCCAGCTTAGGGAAATGCTCTATCTGTTGACATTGCCTTCTGATAGTTGTCTTGACTTCAGGCTGCTGCTTTTGTTTAATGTGAATATTTACCTTGGAAATGAGAAGTCCAAGATCAGTCCAGCACTCTGTACCACACATTACTTTCACATCCCGTCTACCTGTTTTCCTAATAATAACATAGTCTATTAAATGCCATTGTTTGCTGCGTGGTTGCATCCATGACGTTTCACTGGATTTATTTAAACAGAAGATAGTGTTGGTGTTGAGAAAGTCATATGATATACAAGTCTTCAGTAGTAAGTGACCAGTACCATTGCTTTCTCTATTCCTCCCAAAGACCCCATGCCATGTCTGCTAATCTGTACCTATTCTTGCATTAAATTCACTCAAAATTACAAATTTTTCCTCTTTTGGCACAATGATGAAAAGGGTCTCCAGGTATTCATTAAATTTGGTTATAGTGGTTAGAGAATCTGCCTTTTAACCAAAAATACCTAGTTTCAAGACTCAACATCTGCCACATAAGGGCTATGTGAGCATGCAGAAGTTAATAATTTTCACAATAAACTAAGCAATTCTCCAAGACAAGTTGCAAAGAAGGTGTCCACATGCATTGGTAGAGGGATTTTTCATCTTTTGAAACTACCTAAATGAATGAAATCCCTGAGACAAGTCATTAAGCTACTCTGGTCCTCATTTTCTTCATATGACAATAGTGGAAGCTGTACAGGATGATCCTAAAAATTCCTGACCTCTTTAAATCTATGATTTCATAATTTTGTGTATAAGATTTGGTATTAAAGATCACGTACATAGTAAATACTGGGAAAGGGATAGAGGAGAGACATGAGGGTGGCATGTGTTCTGTGCTTCTCCTTTTAAAAAATACAGGGTAATGAAAATGGCAGACTAAAGGGAGCACTATATGCAAATCCTTCCAAATAACCCATCAAATCCAATTTAAAATCACCATAACCAACAGAAAGTAGAAAGGAAGTATTTTTTCATTCTAGGCCAACTTAGAAGAAGAGTTCTGTAGTACTGGGGTGCAGGGTATCTAGGAACATAAGAAATGCAGAGACCAGGGGCGGAGCCAAGATGGCGGCTGGTAAGCACGGACTAGAGTGAGCTCCGTACCCGAGTCCCTCCAAAAACCTATAAAAATGGCTCTGAACCAATTCTAGAATGGCAGAACCCACAGAACAGCAGAGGGAAGCAGGGCTCCAGCCCAGGACAGCCTGGATGGTCTGTGGGTGAGGTCTATTCCACACGGAGCTGGGAGCTGGGAGCTGGGAACGGAGTGGAGCAGAGCCCAGCCTGAGCGGCGTGGACGATCCAGACCAGAAGCCGGGCGGAGGGGGCCCTAGCGCCCTGAATATGTGAGCTGCGGCGGTTACCAGACCCCTCGACCCACAAACACCAAAAACTGCGGAGAAGGTTAGTGGGAAAAGCTGCAGGAGTGGAAGGAGTTCGTGGTTCGGCTTCCAGTCCCGGGGGCAGCGGAGGTGGGGCAGCTACAGCTGTTGTTACTTCCGGCTCCAGGCCCACCTGGTGGGAGGAATTAAGTGGCGGATCAGAGCAGGAGTGCAACAGCCTGCTGAAGATCTAAGTCCAGTCTGGACTGGGGGTCCTTGGAGAAGGAGGAGTGCGGCTCTGACAGAGCTGGCACCTCCCCACCAAACGTAGAACATAGAACTCGTAAGTCTACAAGCAGTCATACCCCACTGAAAAACTCAAGGGTCAAGTTAGTTGGTTGGGAATATGGCCAGGCAGCGAAAACGTGCCCAGATTCAGTCTCAGACTTTGGATTCTTTCTTTGGTGACAAAGAAGACCAAAACATACAGCCTAAAGAAGACAACAAAGTCATAGAGCCTACAACAAAAGCCTCCAAGAAAAATATGAACTGGCCCCAGGCCATAGAAGAACTCAAAAAGGATTTGGAAAAGCAAGTCAGAGAAGTAGAGGAAAAATTGGGAAGAGAAATGAGAAGGATGCGAGAAAACCATGAAAAACAAGTCAATGACTTGCTAAAGGAGACCCAAAAAAATACTGAAAAATACACTGAAGAAAACAACACCTTAAAAAACAGACTAACGCAAATGGCAAAAGAGCTCCAAAAAGCTAATGAGGAGAAGAATGCCTTGAAAGGCAGAATTAGCCAAATGGAAAAGGAGGTCCAAAAGACCACTGAAGAAAATACTACTTTAAAAATTAGATTGGAGCAAGTGGAAGCTAGTGACTTGATGAGAAATCAGGATATTATAAAACAAACCAGAGGAATGAAAAAATGCAAGACAATGTGAAATATCTCCTTGGAAAAACCGCTGACCTGGAAAATAGATCCAGGAGAGATAATTTAAAAATTATTGGACTACCTGAAAGCCATGATCAAAAAAAGAGCCTAGATACCATCTTTCAGGAAATTATCAAGGAGAACTGCCCTGATATTCTAGAGCCACAGGGCAAAATAGAAATTGAAAGAATCCATCGATCGCCTCCTCAAATAGATCCCAAAAAGAAATCTCCTAGGAATATTGTTGCCAAATTCCAGAGCTCCCAGATCAAGGAGAAAATACTGCAAGCAGCCAGAAAGAAACAATTTGAGTATCATGGAAACCCAATCAGAATAACCCAAGATCTGGCAGCTTCTACATTAAGAGATGGAAGGGCTTGGAATGCTATATTCCGGAGGTCAATGGAGCTAGGATTAAAACCTAGAATCACCTACCCAGCAAAACTGAGTATCATGTTCCAAGGCAAAATATGGAGTTTCAATAAAATAGAGGACTTTCAAGCTTTCTCAGTGAAAAGACCAGAACTGAATAGAAAATTTGACTTTCAAATACAAGAATCAAGAGAAGCATGAAAAGGTAATCAAGAAACGGAAATTGCAAGGGACTTACTAAAGTTGAACTGTTTTGTTTACATTCCTACATGGAAAGATGATGAGTATGATTCATGAGACCTCAGTATTAGGGTAGTTGAAGGGAATATGCAAATATATATACATATATATATATATATAATATGTTTATGTATATATATAAGTGAATGTGTATGTATGTATATATCTATGTGTATATGTATGTATGTGTATGTATGTGTATACATATATATGTTTATTTATATATATATATATATATATATATGTAAAAGAGAGAGAGCAGACACAGGGTGAGTTGAAGATGAAGGGAAGATATCTAAAAGAAATAAAATGAAATTAAGGGATGAGAGAGTAACATACTGAGAGAGGGAGATAGGGAGAGATAGAATGGGGTGTATTATCTCGCATAAAGGTGGCAAGAGGAAGCAGTTCTATGGGAGGAGGGGAGAGGGCAGGTGAGGGGGGAATGAGTGAACCTTGCTCTCAGCAGATTTGGCCTGAGGGGGAATACCATACATACTCAGTTGGGTATCTTACCCCAAAGGAAAGAAGAGGGAGGAAGATAAAAAAAAAAAATAAAAGGCGGGGGGATGATGGAGAGGAGGGCAGATGGGGGTGGAGGTAATCAAAACAAACACTTTGGAAAGGGGACAGGGTCAAGGGAGAAAATTCAATAAAGCGGGATGGGTTGGGAAGGAGTAAAATGTAGTTAGCCTTTCACAACATGAGTATTGTGGAAGGGTTATACATAATAATACATGTGTGGCCTAGGTTGAATTGCTCAACTTCTTAGGGAGGGTGGATGGGAAGGGAAGAGGGAAGAGAATTTGGAACTCAAAGTTTAAAATCAGATGTTCAAAAACAAAAAAATTTTTATATGCGACTAAAAAATAAGATACACAGGCAATGGGGTGTAGAAATTTATCTTGCCGTACAAGAAAGGAAGGGAAAAGGGGATGAGAGGGGAGGGGGTTGATAGAGGGGAGGGCTGACTGGGGAACAGGGCAACCAGAATATAAGCCATCTTGGAGTGGGGGGGAGGGTAGAAATGGGGAGAAAATTTGTAATTCAAAATGTTGTGAAAATCAATGCTGAAAACCAAATATGTTAAATAAATAAATTGCATAAAAAAAAAAAAAAGAAATGCAGAGACCAGCTGTGGGCCTTGGAAGCAGTGGTAGCAGGAGCAAAAACATCTCTACTAGGACCATTCACTGCCTAGCCACAACTTGGATAGTGAAGATCTGGACAGAAAGAGATGATAGGGGACACCAGTGCTACTAGTGGTAGTAGGCCAGGGAGTTACTTGGCAACTTTATTGCCCATTATCCAATTATAGGTTGAAGTTTCAGGGTGGAGAGGAACAGTTAAGATCTGGGAACAGGTGCCCTATCTGGGTATAAATTGCAGTTCTGGAAAGGAGAGGAGATCTGGTCACTAGAATACTTGAGTGAAATCCAGAGCACAGACCAGGAGAGCAGTGACCACTGCTTCCCAGATGACACCATCTTGAAAACATCAAAAACTTACAATCCCCCAAAATTAGCTGTGAGAATAGCAGGGGAAAAAGCCTGATGGTTGACACTCCATGCCACTAATGTGAGCAGAACATAACTCTAATATAAAGTCCAATATCAAGAAATAAGATAGAAAAATAGGCCTAAAATAACCTGACCATAAAAAATACAATATTAACATGGAAGCTTGAGAAACAAGCTAAGAAGAAGACAATGGTGTGAAAATATCTGCAAGGAAAGCAGTAAAAAATGGATATTGGATACAAGCACAAAAAGAATGCCCAGAAGAAGTAAAGCAAGAGATTTAGAAAAGCAAAAAAAAATTATATCAGTGGAGGAATATTGAGAAATGAGAGAAATATAAGAAAACTATGAAAAGAAAATTAACAGCTTGGTGAAAAAAAGGCAAAAAATACTGAAGAAAATAACTTCTTAAAACACAGAATTGGCCAAATGGAAAATGGGGTCCAAAACCTCAGTGATGAAAGTAATTCCTTACAACTTAGAATTGGTTCATGAAACATCAAAAAATAATAAAACAAAGTCAAAAGCATAAAATAGTAGAAAATGTCAAATATCACATCATTACAAAGTTGATGAGGAAAGTGGTTTGAGGAGAAATAATTTAAGAATTATAAGACTACCTGAAAGACACAATTTTAAAAATAGTGTACACATTATATTTCAAGAAAATATGAAGGAAAAATATCTTAGAATTAGAGGAAAAATAGAAATTGAAAGAATCAACTGATCAGTTGAAAGAGATCCCAAAATGAAAACTCTGAGGAAAAATATAGCCAAATTCCAGAGCTCTAGGGTCAAGTAGAAAATATTGCAAGCAGCCAGAAAGAAACACTATTTGTGAAATACAGCCAAAGCTGTACTTAGGTTAAAATTTATGTCTAAACACTTACATCAATAAAAGAGGAAAAAAAAGCAGAACAATGAATAGGGCATACAACTAAAAAAAACCTTGAAAAATGACAAGTTAAAAATCCCCAGTTACCCCAGGAATAGAAATATTGGAAATCAAAAGAGAGATTTAAAAAATTGAAAGCCAAAAAAAATTAATGAATAAAATATGAGATTTAAAAAAAAACAATAACATAAATAAATTAGTGGTAAATTTGATTTTAAAAAATAAAGAAACAAATTTCCAGCATTAAAATTGAAAAGGGTGAATATAACACCAATGAAGATGAAATTAATGTAATTGTTAAGAGATACTTTGCCCAAAAATAGGCCAATAAAACTTACCATCAAATTATGAATATATATGTAAACTTCTCAGATTAACAGAAGAGAAAATAGAATATTTAATAGCCCTATCTTAGAACAAAAAAGCGTTCAAGACCCAGATGAGCCCCCTCAGGACAGAAAAAAGTAGGGACTAGATGGATTTACAAGCAAATTCTAGCAAATATTTAAAGAATGATTGATTCTAATGCTATAAAAGCTATTTGAAACACTATGTAAAGAAGGAGTTTCACCAGATTCCTTCTATAGTACATATATGGTTTTAATGCCTGAAGCAGAGTGCAAAAATGGAGAAAGAAAATTATAGATCAATTTCCCTAATGAATATTGATGCAAAAAATTTAAATAAAATACTAGCCAAAAGACTACAAAAATATATCACAAAGATGATATACTATGACTAGGTGGTATTTATACCAGGAATGTAGGGCTCATTCAATATTAGGAAAAGTGTAAGTTCTTATCCATATCAGAAAGAAAAAAATCATATTATTATATCCAAGAAATGTAGAAAAAGCCTTTGACAAAATATAATACTACACAAAATCATCATAGATTGCAGAAAGGTATCAGCTCACACCTATCAGATTTGATAAAATTTCACCAAAGGAAAAAGACAAATGCTGGTGGGGATGTGGGAATATAGGTACACTAAGGCACTATTGGTTGGAGTTGTGAACTAGTTCAACCCTTCTGGAGAATACATTTGAACTATACCTATAGGGCTCTAAAAATGTGCATATCCTTTTATGCAAAAATGCCAGATCTATATCCCAAAAGAATAAACAAAAAGGAAAATGACCAACATGTACAAAAATATTTGTAGCAGTTCTTTTTGTAGCGGAAAAGAGTTGGGAATTGAGGGGGTGTCCATTAATTGGGAAATGACTGAACAAGTTGTGGTATATGATTCTGATGGGATATTATCGTGCTGAAGTAATTAGGAAAGAATGGTTTCATTAAAACCTGGGAAGACTTATATGAACTTATTTGAAGTGAAGTGAGCAGAAAAAGAAGAACATTGCATACCATGACAGCAATATTTTAATAATTAGCAACAATGATTATCAAATAATTGCCAATATTTTAATAATTATCAACAATAGATAGATTTAGCTATTCTGATCAATGCAAAGATCCATGAGAATTTCACAGCATTTGTGATAAAAAGTGCTTTCCACCTTCAGAGAGAGAACTAATGAAATGATTGCAAATTGAGGCATTTATTTCTTTTTTTAACAGCATAGCTAATGTGGAAAAATGTTTTACATGATGTCACATATGCAATAGGTATCATATTTCTTGCCTTCTAAATAGGTGGGGAAAGGTTGGAGGGAGAAAGAGAATTTGGAAATAAAAATGTTAATAAATCATTATTTATTTAAAAATGGAATTCAATTAAATAATCATTCATTAAATGCCCACTAATTGCTAGACACAAGTACAACATTTACAGGCAGGGAAATAGCTGTTGCTTTCAAGGAACTTACATTTTGTTCGGAACAATGACTACACGAATCTTACAAAATTGCGATACACTTTAAAAATAAAAAAAATACTCCATTTCCCAACTTGTTCATCAATTTAAAAAAATTACAAAGTAATTTGAGTGGGGGATGGGGAAGATAGTAATAACTGAGAGAGATCATGGTTAGTCTCATGTAAGTGAGTGTAGAACTTACAGTAAGCCTTCAAGGCAGAAAGAGATTTAGAAAGATCCAAGCGAAAATGGAGAACATTTCAGGTGTGAAAGATAACCTGCACAAAAGCATAGAAATGGGAAATGGAATGCAGTGTATAGAAAAGCAAGAAAAATTTGGCTTTAAATAGTATGTATGAGGTAGAATAATGTGAGATATTTCTCCTGGTACTGGGAAGAGGACAGGTGAAGTCATTCAGTTGATTCCCACCTGCTAAAATATTACATCTAAATCATTAAAGACAAATTGAATCCTATTTTGTTTTTAAAAACATCAAGAGGAAAAAAATCCCTACACCTTTACTGAGAAACCACATGGCTATCAAAACATTTCCTCTGCTATCTCACATCTATCTCATTCATGTCAGTGGAAGAATTTTTATTACTTCAGAAATCATTTAGTTGATACTTCCTCCAACCAATTGATTTCTGCTCTATCCAAAGGATAACATTAGTTAGTTATGGACAAACACAAAGTAATGGTATAGTGCTATATTCCCCAGTGAGGTTAAAAGAAATTAGAAAAAGTATCATGAATGTGATGAGAAGGTAGTATCCTCTCTTTGCTCATGACTTCCCCTGGAATTATCACTACTATCCCTGGAGTTATCTATAGTCTATACACCAGCTTCTTTCGAAATAATCCTCTATCATAATGTTT